>NC_037532.1:27884910-27907244 GCF_001531365.2 Cynara cardunculus var. scolymus | reverse complement strand
CTCACGGGTTTCACGAAAACATGCTGGTCTCACGTGAACCCAACCCTATATATATATATATATATATATATATATATATATATGTAGAAAGATTTATTTCAAAAGTGGTAAATATTTGAGAAATAAGGAAGTGATCATAGTCCTTCATCTGGTCAATATTGGTGGCTTTGATAGTGAAGCACTGGATAATTTCTCGCATGGGTATAAAGAAGATGGAGGGGTAATTTCGTAACTTTTACAAATAGGTGGCAAATGGGTTCATATGTGAACCCATGTGATTCACATATAAACTATATGTTCATGCTTCAACTCAAATTCATATGTTAATAGTCAACAATGTACATAATTAAAAATGGAAATTTAGATTGAATTATCATGTAAAAATACGACTCTCGTTAGACATACATAAAAAAAATCGATGGCTTGACATGATGAAAACGAGCTTAACAAGCAGACAAATTAATGACCGTTTACTTCTTCAACATTTAGCAGATAAAGAAAGTTATCGTTTTTCTTTGATAGATGACAGTCACCAATCAATAAAATAAAATATGTGTTATCTGATATTAGTTGTTAGAGATAAGGACTATTAAAAAAGACGTCATCGTATTATTTATAGGATTTTCTCCTTTTCATATTGTATATGTTAAATTGATATTTAATAATTTGTAGACCCGTATTCAAATAAATGGTCGCTAGGATAAGATACGTGTGATCAATTTTGCCAAAAGTAGGTACGACAACGAGACTGATATGACGTGTAAACCATTTATATTTGTATACTCCCTGATCGTTTGATCCAAAAAAATTGACAAGCCTCAGAATATTTTTCCAACATATTATATTGTTCAATATCGTTATTATAACTTATTGTTTTATAAACTATAAAGATAGAAATTTGTTAAGAGGTTTAAATTCGTATTAACAACTTATCACGAAGTTAATATAAAATGAATAATTAATTTAAAATGAAAGTGATATTAAATAAACTATTAAAATGCAGCGAAGATAAATCTCTATTTTAACGTTTACTTTTTATTTTTTTGTCTCTATCGATATACTACAATTTTATGTGGTTTTGATAAAGTGAAAATGTTTTCATTTTTGAATGAAATATAAATTTGAAGATGTCATAAAAAAATTTGAAAAAAATAAAATCGATATTAGTATCAAATTAATTATTTAATGGTTATCATTTTTTTTTGTGTAACTTCTTTAATTCAATTTTTTATTATAATTTAATTTAGATTCAATAACAAAATAATTTATTTTGTGTTTAATAATATAATTTTTTATAAAGATAATAATTAAACATTCTCTTAGAATTTAATAATTATCTTAATTATATTTTAGATTTTTTATATTTAAAGTAGATTTTGATCGTGTATTTGATTTTATTTATCTGCAGTTAGTTACACGAATTTAAAAATGGAGCTTTAATAAGTTGTATTTATGTAAAATTACTTGTAATCTTGAATTTTAAGTAATATGCATCAATAAATCGTATTTCATGCATAAAAATTGGTTTTTAAGAATTTTTTGTCAAATACTTTATAATATAATATAGAATATATATATATATATATATATATATATATATATATAAGTCAACAATTTTGCATCAATATTCAAATAAACTTAAATATAAAGAAATTACATGTTAAATTCAAAGTCTTCGAATATATTATATTTCACAATAATATTCAAGTTGAGAAACTACATAGACCAAATTTGTAGTTCATTTTAAATTATATAACTATTTAATTATTGTATAATATATTTTCAAATAATTAGAAAAAGGTTAAATATAAATTAATCATAAACAAGGTTAAATAAAAAGACATTACGTAAAACTCAAAATTTGATAAATCCATGGTAAACGAAGCTATTATTTGGATTTGAATTCTTGAAACTTTATCATAAGTTCGGGATTCTATAATGCATATCATTATCTCAATCGTCGGTTGAAATCTATGACCGATATACTAACAAGTCAATAAAGTCTTGTAAATTCCTTACTATATAAGAATGAGAAGTTCAATTTGATTTCATAACACAGGTATACAAAGAAAAGTTCAATTTGATTTCATAAAACTATTATAAAACAATATAACTATTAATATATAACAGGTTAATATCTGATTTTATTCTACCAGTTTATATGGTTATTCGAACATGAAATTTATGAACCTTATTTCCATATATAATAAAATCTAAAAAAGGTTTACCAGCTCATGAATAAAAACGGAGATTTAAACCCGTAAACACACAAAACTTGATTTTTTTTTTACATGAACCAATATAAAAACTCTATATGTTTTTATTAATAACTATAAGGGTATTTGTGTAATGCATCAAGATACATTTTCATTTCAATGTTTCATTTTATTTTTTATCCATGTTGATATAATATGATTTTATGTGGTTTTGATAAAACGATAATGTTTTTTTTGAATAAAATATAAATTTAAAAATATCATATAAAATTTGCAAAAAATATATCAATATTAGTACAAATTAACTATTTAAAAGTTCTTATTTGTATATTTTTTAATTCAATTTTTTATCATATTTAATTTAACGTAACGAAGTAACTTAATTTAGGTTTAATAATATATTTTTTTATAAAGATAATAATTAAGTATTCTGTTAGAACTCAATAATTATCCTAATTATATTTTAGATTTTTTATATTTTAAAATGAGATGTTATCCTCTATTTGATTATGTTTATCCGCATTTAGTTATCCTATTTCAAACATAGAGCTTTAATAAGTTGTATTTATGCACAGTTTACTTGTAATCTTGAATTTCAAGTAATATGCATCAATAAAGAGTATTTCATGCATAAAAAATGGTTTTTAAGAGTTTTTGTCAAATGCTTTATAATATAGTATAGATAAGCAATGACGATCAACGGTTGTACTTTGATTTATAAGTTGAGGAATAAGTAACCAAATGGTGATTAGTTCAGTGATACCCGGATTACTGGTAGATTTTAACCTTCATCCACCTCCCGCGAGATCAAGAGTTTAAGTCTCACCAAAGGTGAGGAGTATATGAGTTTTGTACTATATAAAATATTATATATTTAACAAAATGACCAATAAGTCAAGATGTACTGAGCTAGGAAGACGTATTTTCAATTGTCAAATAAAGACAACACTTCATGTTTTATTACTATTTATTATTGAACGATCCATAATCATCTGGATCCACAAAAGATTCAAAGATCAAGGTCTAATTAGGACCCAACCTGTTTAAGAATGAAATACGTTGGCTGGTGCTGGTCTATGTGGAATTAGGCCTACCGAGTCCAGATTAGGTCTATGTTGTCTAATTACTTGAAGCAGTTATATAAGACCGGATTAAATTAACACCATAACAGCATCGTACTAATTGATCATAATTCTCATTTCCTTTCTCTCTCTAACTTTCATGTTCTCTTTCCCGAAACCCTAAAACTTCATTGATGAAGCCATGCAACCTATAATTTGAGGGAAGTATGAAGAATCGAAGGTGGCAATTGAAGCATTAAAGTTATCTATATAAGGTACGCTGATTATTATTTGAGTGTTCCATTAATTTGGATAAGATCTGATGAAACCATGTAAATTCTTACGTAAGTTGCAATTCTTGTAGATTGTTGATGAATCCTAGGTAATGTGATATATATTCGAGATTTCAAAACTGGTCTCAACTTACTTGGGATTTACACCCTGTTTATAGAAAATTCATATAAAATCAGTAGTTTCTTCAAATAGGGTGAATCTTGTGCGATTAGATTGCTAAGAGAGATTTCTACAACTTTTATTCAGAAGTTAAAGCTTAATTTGGCCTCTAAACACTAGAAAAACGCCGAAAAGTGAGAGGGAGGGAAGCTAGTATGTGTAGGGGATTGAGCTACAGTTGTCGCTTATACCTTACGCGTATTCAGCTTGTACCATATGAAAAACTCATACCAATCAACCCTAAATATAACTAGTACCACTACAGAGAAAAAAAGTAGTAGAAACAGTGGACTAAGACCTATATACTTAAGTAAACATATTGGTTACTATATAAGTGGTAACGAGTTATCGTACTATGTAAAGGTAACTAGGGGTGACTTGTTTTATTAGAGTACTTAACGAGACGTTACATAAATTATTACAACCTAACAATTCAAATATGTATAAAGTAAATTTACATCACTCCTATTAATACATTATAAAATGTCTTAATGTAAATCGTCATGTTAACTATTTACAAGACGTTTCTTTAAAATGTTTTAAAAACCCGTTTCATTACAATGCAAAACTAGTTTTAAAAAGATGGGTTACATTTTTAAAGACCATAATTTATATACGTATGAAATATCATATAAAAAGGATAGACAAAGACATAGAAATCTATATCAAAACCCATATACCAAACAGTGATAGACTAGGTAAAAAACAAACAACTAGGATCAGTGGTCCTAATCAGACCTGATTTTGAGAGTATGAGTTGGGTCAGGACCAAGACCCACACCACGTTTACATGTGCGTTCTAGTTAAGACCAAGATCGAACAAAGCAAGAACTTCATATCCAAGTACAGATTATTTTGTGCATTTAATTAACCATGTGCATGCGGCCCTATCAAAATATGTTTCCAGAAAGGTGTTGACATGTCTACATATAATTCATTTTAAAGAAGATCGAGACTTGAATTTATTACGATTCCAATGACTTTTCATTGAAATCTGAAAGATTAAGAGTACAAATACATAGGTTGAAAGACTTACAACTTCTCCACGGTTAATACCCAAAAGGGAAAGGGCAGAAGCCAGTTTAACACACCGGTCGCGTGTTTCATTCCATGTATATACTATATCACCGTAGATAACAGATGGACTTTTTCCGTAGACAAATGATGCCCTTTCTAGAAAACTAATAGGTGTCAAAGGCACATAATTAGCTTCACATTGATATAAACCCTCCATCTCCATATCCAAGAAAATGAATGTTGGGTTGGTCATCTTCTTAACCCATAAGTAGAGTCATTTATAGACATGCACCACCATACCAATGATGTCACATTGGTGACGTATTCAAGGGGCAAAAATGGTTATGTATAAATATTTAATAAATATAAGTGGGAAATTAAAATAAATAAAAAAACGATAAAAGCGATATCTATCAGCGATTTCTTACTTTTATGTGAATCTGATCGATCGAGTTCAGGTGCGTGATAATTTTTAATATTATATAAATTAAAGTGGTATATTCGGTAAATTATTATCTGTTAATAATTAAGACGGGAAATTTAACACCGATTGACGTAATAAAAGATTCTTATATAACTTCTTTTTTAAATGAAAAGTCTTTTACTTCTATTTTGGGTCACACGCTTTTAAATAAAAAAAAAATGAAGCATATATATAATTGAAGAAATTTCTTGGAAATTATTTATTTATTTTATTAATCAATAATTAATTAAATTATTTACGTGGGGGACGGTTTCTACTAAGTCAACCTTTTATGGTGCAAAAGGGCATTCCTAGTGGACATATAATAATATAGACTCAATTAGACATGGGAATGGGCAGGAATGAGCGGGGACCTCAATCCTCGTCTCCGTCCTTGATTACTTATTTTTATTTTCATTTTTGTCTTCATTTCTGTCGAGGAATATAATCATATCTTCATCCTCGTCCCGAACGGGAAACAAGGATCCCCAATGGGAAAACAAAGAATTTTTTCCCGTTTATATAAGTTATTTTAAATTACATATGTGAGAGACCATACATGTTTAAATCTCAAACATTTTCAATAAACCTAAAACCAAAAAAAATTCAATTAAATCCAAAAAAAAAAACTTAAATTCACATGTACCAAAAGATATTGAGTAATATAAAACCATATCGAATAATATACAAAACTTATCGAGTAATTGCATTTTGACTTGACATCCAAAATATTACATATTAACATCCAAAAAATTACAATTTTAAATTACAATCTTAGTTAGGAAATAGGAAATTATAAACTACCGCTTTAATTGAAACACATAATATATATATATATATATATATATATATATAACGGGTACGGGGCAGGGCGGGAAGTACCATCCCCATCCCCGATTTAGCGGGGAATCTCCGTCCCCTACCGGGACGGGTGGACCGGGTTCCCCGATGGATCGAGGCTCATTCCCATGCCTAGACTCAATTAGATCGCTGGAAAGTTTGGTAAACTACAAGGACTAAAAATGTAATTTGTTCTAAAGTTAATTATGATCCATATGTATTTTCAAATTTATTATATATCTATATTATATTTTAAAGAATTTGACAAAAACTTTTAAAAACCATTTTTTATGTATGAAGTACTGTTTATTAATGCATATTACTTAAAATTCAATATTACAAGTAAATTGTGCGTAAGTACAACTTATTAAAGCTGATGTTTGAATTCGTGTAACTAACTGCAGATAAATATAATCGAGAGGATAAACATCTCATTTTAAATATAAAAAATTTAAAATATAATTAGGATAATCATTGAATTATAGTAAAATACTTAATTATTATTTTTATAAAAAATATATTAAACAAAAAATAATAAAAAAAATGAATTAAAGAAATACATAAAAAAATTAAATAGTTAATTTGGTACTAATATAAAAAAAATTCAATTCTTTATGATGTCTTCATATTTATATCTTATTTAAAAACTAGAAGGATACTCGCGCAATGCAGCGATATACAACTTGATTTTAATATTTCATTTTATTCTTTATCTCAGTCGATGTTATAATATGGTCTTACGTGATTTTGAAAAAGCGATGATGTTTTTATTTTTGAATAAAATATAAATTTGAAGATATCATAAAAATTTGACAAAAATATATTGACATTAGTATCAAATTAACTATTTAAAATTCCTATTTTTTGTGTAACTTTTTAATTTTTTTAATTATAATTTAATTTAGGTTCAATAACGAAATAATTTATATTTGGTTTAATAATATAATTTTCTTATAAAGATAATAATTAATTATTTTGTTAGAACTCGATAATTATTCTAATTATATTTTAGATTTTGTATATTTTAAAATGAGATGTTTATCCTGTATTTGATTATTTTTATCCGCAGTTAGTTACACAAATTCAAACATGAAGCTTTAATAAGTTGTACTTATGCATAATTTACTTGTAATCTTGAATTTTAAGTAATATGCATCAATATACAGTACTTTATACATAAAAAATGGTCTTTAAGAGTTTTTATCAAATGCTTTATAATATAGTATAGATAAAAACATTATTGTTTTCTTAAAATTATATAAAATCATATTATAATATCGACTGAGACAAAAAAGAAACGCAAAACATTAAAATCGAGATGTATCTCGCTGCATTGTGCGAGTACCCTTCTAGTGTGTGTATATATATATATATATATATATATATATATTCTAATAAAATAAATCAAAAATTTTAAATTAAAGTAAATATTAAATAAAAATCTTTATATATATTTTTATAAATTATGACATTGACAAACTGTGTTTTACATTATAAATTCCTAAGTTTTGAAAAACAAATGAAATAAATAGGAGTTTATATATATGTTGAATATCACATTCATGATGAGACATATTTAAAATACTTTGTTCACCATGAATAAAATAATCATATACATTGAATATCATATTCATGATTATGAGTAACATAATTATATGGTTGAGTTACGATGATAATTAGAGTTGATGTGAGAAATGTAAAAAGGGATATCCATCCTTGAATGCACTTTAAGATGAGATGCATCAGATCAATCTCCTTATCAAGCGTGATTCATGTAACAACTCGTCCCATATGGATAGAAGGTCAAAATTGTTAGTTCCTTATAAGTCTTAAGTAGTGGGCTACCAATAATTTCTATCATGGTTTTAAGTTGGATTCAATGTTATTGGCCAATCTGTTGCTTTGGGCTTTGGGAGTGTTACAAATCATGGGTGGGTTTGAGATTAGCTTTGGGGGTGTTTCAAATGTTTGAGATTAAATGTGATCAATGATCCAGATTCATTCTTATGTTTCTCATCTTAACTATCTTTCTCAAAGAATCCTTCAAAATGGTATATATTGAATATTATATCCATAATGAATAACAAATTTAAAATATTATATTCACAAGGAATAACAWMWKARYATATTCATGTATGTTGAATATCATATTCATGATAGATAACATAATTAGAAATAGTATATTCATGTATGTTGAATATCATGTTCATGATGAATATGACATTAAGGACTAATAGCATATTCGCCTCCACGATGAATAACATATTTATATATGTTGAATATCATATTCAAAGTTTTTTTTTTATACAAAAATATGGTATTTTTTAAAATGCATCATAAATTTATGATAAGGTAGTTTGAACTTGTTTTGTAAAACACGGTGAGATTGCAATACACCTTTATCATCACGCATGTAGTGGAACTTTGTAAAAAACGTGATACTCATGCACAAACTCATACTTTATCCGGGTTTGAATATGTTGAAGGTGTCTACAGGATTGTTATCCGAATTCGTAACGAGATGGACATTTGTCATGTTGATGAACCTCGTAGATGTGGTCTATGCCACCAACATGGTCATAATCGAAGAAATTGTACAAATTCCCAATCAAGATTCGTTTCGTTGTGAAAGTTGTAATTTTTTTAATTGGTATTTTAATATCGTCGGATAATAATTTTATTTTGATACTTATTTTACATATCATTTAAAAAGTATCATATTTTTTTGTAAAAAATCTACCATATTCATGATGAATAACATATTTAAAATAGTATATTCATGAATATTAACATATCAAAATGATATATTAATGTATGTTGAATATCATATTTGTTTTCTAGAAAATTTGTCAAACACCTGGTGATAGTTGGGGCGAACTTACATGAAATGGTGCGGGGAAAGGCCCCACTCAAAGGTTAATTTTTTAAAACAACTTATGTTTTTTTTTTATAAAAACACTTATCAAATTATTACAAATTAGAAGGGTTTAACTTATTCAAAAACTTTTTTTTTACCGGTTTGTTTATCCAAACACATAAAAGTATTTATTATCGATGTCACACCGAAATAAATCAATAAATTGTTATTATAAACAATTGCAAACACCCAAGTATTATGATTCAAGTACCGTCCTATATTATTACCATTAGTATGAATGTGTGTGAAAATGATTTTAATGTCTACGGATTTGCGTGCTGCAGGCGGTGGGTTAAATATGTCGTGTTTTTTATTCTGAAAATGGGACCAATCGCATATTATTACTTTCTACATAATTTAATTAAATTGAAAATAACACTGAATTTATAGATATTGGATTAGATTCAAAATTATCTGATTATATTTTATTTTTTTTAAATTAAAAAATTCGGGACGATATTTTCTTTAAACCATTTTATTAATCACGATCGTTAGATCAAATGCTTGTAATGGTTGAGATTTACTTCCACGATGTTTGCGAGAGGTTTAAATGGCGAGGTGGAGCAATGCCGTAGGTTGTGAGAGGTTTGAATGACATAGGACTTTGGAATAGAAAAATTGATATAGGTTTTTTACTTTAAAATCTTCCTAGTCGGTTACAAGTAGGTTTTTTTGTTAAAATGATGTAGATAACTTAATTTTTAAAAGTCCGATGGTTTATTTATTAAAAAATGTTCAAACATTTAATCATTCAAAATGAAAAAGTTTAATGGTATTTTCGTTCAAAAAAATTGTCCAATGACTTAATCATTCGAAATGAGAAAGTTTAATGGGTTTCTCATTCAAAAAAATAGTTTACGAACTTAATCATTCAAAATGAGATAACTTATTGGGTTTTTCTGAACTTTCCCCACATATAAAACATTTAAGTTTTACATTTTAAAAAGTTTTAATTTTTCAAAAACAAAGATGTTAAAACCATCATGTAAAATAAGTACAAATTAATAATAGAATTTCACCAAAATGATCAAACAATACATAATATATTAACAAAATAGCCATTTTTTCAAGTTTTACCAAATAACCACACGGATCGCTCCCGGAGGCATGCTTGACCATAAGGGGCCGATCCAGCCCTCATTGACCAAAACAATATTTTAAATTGATTTGTGGGGCTCACATGTTTTGAATTGGGGACAAAACATTTAGTTTGTCTTGAATAGGGGGGATCACCCCCACCTATCCCCGGATCTTCCCCTGCGAGATCCAACCCTCCAACTTTGACCATTGTTTTGTCTTCTAGTGAGAAAATCGATTTCACAATTAAGGGGTGTTTTCAATAAACAGGGAACAATTTTGTCTGGTTTTTGATTGTTTTAGGACCAAATGTTGTGGTTTTACTCTATAAAATCAAACACTTCTACTCTCACAACACGTAACCATTAAATACAATCTATCAGCACAACCTTAACACAATATGAAATCACACCAAATTTTATAATTTTTACTACTTTTTTTAAACACATAAATGAACCAATGAATTTTTTGTATTTTCTTATACAAATTGTATTTTTTCTAACCATTGAATGTTGATATTTTTTTATAATTGTTGATATGAAAAAAAAATTATTTGTATCTGACTTGGGAAATAAAAATAAGATATTATATCTGAAAAATGTCATATTTTTATAAACCGCCTATTTTGACCACTATTTTGTCATTTAGTAGCTTACGAAGGTATATTTTAGTCATTTTGATAAAAAAAAACCCTATTAATAATGAATACAAAATATTTCAATGTTTTAATATTCGTTTTTTCTCTTGTAAAATATAAGAATGGAAATTCAAAAGGTTTTTAAAAACTCATACTAGCTATTCTATATGAATGGATCAAATTTTAGAAACCCATAAATTAGTCTTAATTTCTAAAAATTCAAATTGTCTTAAAAATAAATATTTTTTAATAAAAAATATAAAAACGGATTTAATTTGATACTCATGTTAATTATATGTATATATATATAGAGAGAGAGAGAGAGAGGGGCACGTTGAAATGAAAACCATGCAATTCTTAGAAACCGTGTAAACTAATTTCAACCAATAGGGAAATTTCATTTTTTTCTAATTAAATTTAATAATTAAGGGTATATTGGTTATTTGCATTGTTTTCTATTAAATATGGAAGTTATTAATAAATCTTAATTAAGGTAACATAATAAAGGAAATTTTATAAGTGGTAACATTTAAATATTTAATAAAATTATAATATTAAAAATTGGATTTTGCTATATTGTGTCTTGGTTTATTATTGCCAAGATTCATGAAAATCGTAAGTTATTAGATTAATAAATCTATAAAATCAGTAATAAAAAAAATATGAATGGAGTAAGTAGAAAATGATTATGAAATGAGTACATGATGAAACCGGTTTCATACATGGTGAAATTGGTGCATGGAGTAAGTGAAAATGATTATTGAATGGGTGCATGATGAAACCGGTTTCATACATGGTGAAATTGGTGCATGGAGTAAGTGAAAAATGATTATGAAATGGGTGCATGATGAAACCGGTTTTATACATGGTGAAATTAGTGTATGAAGTAAGTGAAAATGATTATAAAATGGGTGCATGATGAAATGGGTACAACATGAATAGGATGCATGATGATATGGGTGCGTGAACAATCTCATTGGACAAGTGAAACAGGGTGCATGATGAATATAGTGAGAAATTTACCATAATATGGTGCATGATAAATAGGGTGATGAATAAGGTGCATGATGAAGATGTGGTTGGGCTTACCATTTTGCCCTTCTTGCTATTATAAGATAAAAAATTTAATATATTTTTTCTTAATTTCTTAAAATAAACTAAACTAATCTTGACCATTGATCAAGAAAATGAATGAATGATATTGGTTTACATAAATGGAAGCGGTTTTCATTTCCTATATATATATATATATACATATATATATATATATATACATATATATATATATAGGGTTGGGTTCACGTGAGACCAATCTGTTTTCGTGAGACCCGTGAGACCACATTTTTACACGTAACCTTCACAGCAAAAACACTGTGAAGGTTTAAAAAAAGTCGAACCTTCACAGCAAAAACAMTGTGAAGGTTTAAAAAAAGTCGAACCTTCACAGCAAAAACACTGTGAAGGTTTTAAAAAGTCACCTTCACAGCATTTTTTTGTGAAGTTTCAAGTGTAAAATGTTGGTCTCACGGGTCTCACGAAAACAAGCTGGTCTTACATGATCCTAAGTCTATATATATATATATACATATATATATATATATACATATATATATTCAAATTTTTATCCCGATTTTCAAATATTTCAATCACGAGTCTATTCACTGTCGGCATATTCATACAATAATTTAACCATATTATACAACATTTACAATGTATTATTACATATATAAACACACACACACATAAAATTTATTAATACGTTTGAACTATATAAAACTAGTTTATAACCAACTGATAAATACATTTAAATATAAGATAAACGTTTAACTCACTCGAATTTATAAAATAAAAATCAAGAAAGACGATGTAGAGATTAATGTGTTGCAATCCGCAAGTACACTTATAGTGTGTGTGTCTGTGTGTATAAGGATTTAAATGAGAACACCTGTGATCATGTACGAAAATGCGAGAACATATGTAAGTCATGCATCAGTTTTCAGATCGCATGTTTCAAAAATTTGAGGGATTTTAAAAAAATAAACAGATATGCAATGTTTATTTAGAAATATTAAAGACATGCAGAGGTAAAACTAGAATTGGAATCCAGAATCGCATAACACGATCAGATTTTGCTGATCATCATGGAGGTGATACGTATGTAGTCGGAGATCATTATCACAACATCTTATATTGAATAGTAGTAGAAAAGAATCGATGGTCGTCTGTCACAGGAGGCTATAAAGACAGAGCAAAAGCAGGTTATCGACATTGGAGGCGTCGAGAAAGAAGAGGAGAGTCGGTTTACCAGCGGTATGTTCTACATATCACATATTTATCACATATTCATCATATTTTGATTTCCTATTTTTAATAAACAATAGTCTCACATCTGAATCACATATTTATCAAATTCCACAGTTAGTAGGATTAGGGCAAAATCATTTCAACCTCGGAGGCAACAATGTATTACACACTTATCACATAGCTTCATCATACTGATTTTGAATCAATGGGTGTATTGAAAAACTGGTTGTGGAAACCCACTACTTCGATTTTTTTCATTATATCACAAAATTCTATCACATTTATCATACAGTTATCACATTTGAATAAATCCATTTGAATGGAGACTAACTAAGTGATTCTAGAAAATTTTGGTTGTGTTATTTATAAAATCAGATATGGATTTGTTTTTGGGACAATCATATAGTGATTACTTTATTCAAATATGATATGTAACAACCTCAATTCCATATAACTCATTACACATAACTTTATGCATAACAAATCAAATTAGGATATAACTTAGGTTCCACTCTACAAAACTATCAATTGTCTATAAGCTACCACAAGTTTTTGCTAAATAGATTTTCATACAAAATGATCCATCAAGCAAGAAGATAAAAAAAAAGTAGACTTCATAATACTTCTCGACAGTCTTCACAGATGAAAATCCAAATAGACAATCTCAACCTTTTCCCTTTCCTTTACCTTCTAACCGATGCTACCCTGAAATGCATATTTTTTAAAACAAAAATGAGGGCTAGACTATACAGTCTATTGAGGAAATCCCTGTCAGTAAAACAATATAGTAAAATCATTTAATATAAAAGGCCTTAAATTAGTTAGTCATAAAGTAGGCTTTCAGGCACTACATTCTTCATAGTTAACTAGCCACAACGGTCGTTTTTCTAAAAATACCCACTCCGATAGGACCACAATCAGTATCGATAGTGGAACCACCTGAAACACATTTGTGGGATGAAGTTATATCCCCATTCGTGGACTATTACAGTCACACACACACACGAGCTTATGTTTTGTAAGTCTTCAAACCACATGTGTTAATATCCAACAACATGTAATAAATACCATATCATAGTGTAGAGTAAATTTTGAACATACCAATAAGGTATAACATTGAAATAGTATCATTTGATAACATATGCATTTCAGTTTGAAAAGGATATAAGAAAACTCACCTTGATTATGATAAACGAAGATATAAACTTTAACTGAAACGAGAAATCGCAACTGAATGCTTGAATCAGAATAAGGTATGCACATATCAATCCAAAAAGATAGGCTCAACCTTAACTCTAAACAAGCCTTGTGTAGGGTTTGGTAGACAGGCATGATTAGACTGGACTGGACAGAATTGGACAAGACTGGACAAGACAAGAGGGTATGGACGGGACACGACATGACATGATAAGACAAGTGTCTATCTGGTGTTTGGTACAACTAGGACCAAATAGGACAAAACTATACAAGTTGTCCCTAAAAGTTATTTGATGATTTTATATATCATATAATAGTTATAAATGACACAATCAAAGTAAAAAAATAATAATCTACAAACATTTTTACATAGTGGTGGATGAGGTAGTTGTGGCTGATGTGGTGGATGTAGTGATGGTGGTATTGGTGGATAGTGGTAGTAGTGGCCAATGGTGGTGGTGGTTATGGTGGAGGTGGTGGACGACAATACTAGTGGCAGTGATGATGGATGGTAGTGGTCGTCGACGACTGCGTAGATAAAGGCATTGGTGATTGGTGGACGATGGTGGATAGTGGTGGTCGTGGTAGCCAACAACGTTGAAGGAAGTAGTTTTGGCCGATGTAGTGAAGGTAATAGTGGTGGTGGCAATGGTAGTTGATGGTGGTTATGGTGGAGGTAGCCCACGGTAGTAGTGGTGATGGAAATGGATGGAGGTGGTCGGTGACCGACGGTGGTTGTAGAGGTAGTGGGGGAGGTTGTTATAGTTGAGGAGCTAGAAGGACGAAGTAGAGGTGGCTGATGGTGGTAATGGTGATGATGATGGTGATGGATAGTAGTGGTCGGTGGCCAATTGTGGAGGTGTCGATGGATGGTGGTTGACGGTAGTTGTGGAGGTGGCGGAGGAGGTGAAGGTGGATGACAGTGGCTACCGGTGTACCGTTGGTGGTGGTGGCTGCTACGACTAGCGGTGGTGACCATTAGAACAAATACCATATTAAAGTTACATATCAAACGAGAGTAGATTAGTAATATATTAGTTTCTATCTCATTCTTGTCCTAGGTGGAACAAGAAAAAGCTTTCTTGTCCTACGTTTTCCCACTATTCCAATTCTTCTCCTTGTCCCATGTCGCGCCAAGCGTGTGATAACGAGTTTTGTCCCGTCCTGTTGTGTCATGTCCTATTACCAAACGCACCCTTAAGGTAAACAAATGATACCCCAGAATACCTTAAAACAACACAAGAAAAAAGACTGAAAAACCACAACATAGTGACTTCTGCAACTTGCCATGTGACCAGAGTCTCAGCTAAGGTCGCACAAGTCACTGGACATTCCAGGTTTTTTCTAAACAACCTTGCTTTGTCCAGAATTTTACCAAATTTTGAAATCTCTTCTAAAATTACCAGAAACACAAAAAAACAAAAAGATAAACATTTGATCCTAAAATGACATGAAAGAAAAACCAATAATTCAAACTATAGGGAGTTATGCGACCTAGCCTGCAACTTAAGTCATGGGGATAGCTAGGGGACTAATTCAGTCAACTATCCCTATCAGCCAGGAAAAGCCGGCACACATCCTTGGCTAGGTTTTTACCCGATATTATATCCAATTTCAAATTACTTGCACATAACTCACAGAAATTCTTTTGGAACTTAAAAAAAGACATCCAAAAATAAAGAATTAATGTGAATGAATTCCACAAATCCACCAAAAGGATTTAGTCCTAACTCAACAACGGTGGAAACCAGAACTCAATAAGAGATAAGAAATTCACCAATCAAGACTTCTATCAATCGATAAAATAATCGTAATCGAACCTCAAAAATTGATTCCAAACCAGATACCAACAAATAACCCCATTTAACCAAAACTTGAAACTTTGAGCTAAGCTTTATGATTACAACTATAGTAATTCTTTGAATGGAATAGACAAAAAATTGACTTTATCTTCTATATCAAGAAAATAAATTAACCAAACCAAAAATCTTCACTCCTTTGAACTCCTAATCCACACTACGATTTTTTTTCCTCCCCAAAATAGACACATATACACACTTGGAGGGATAAGGTTCAGGAATGAAATGAGGAAGTGACGTTTTTATACACACAACGTTTTAAGGTGAACCCTCTATTATCAGTACTTAACATAAACACCCCTAGGCTTTTAACTTAATAAAACTAATGTATTACAACAACTCCCCTTTAAAAGGAATTTTGTCCCGGAATTCTTTCACTCAAATAAATTTGGTATTTAGATTTCATTTCTGATTCTGGTTCCATGTAGCCTCTTGACCCTTGTGATAGAACCATTAAACCTTTACTAAATTGATCTCTTTAATTTCCCAACTTTTTAAGTTTGTAATTGATAATAGCTTTAGGCTCTTCGATTAAATTTAATTTCTCATCTACTTGAACTTCGGGTAACAATATTGCCTTTTTAGTATCGATTAAACACTTTCTCGGTTCGATGCATGGAAGGTATTATTAATAGATGTGTGATAAATATATGGTGATCGACAATTAAGGGATAAATACAAATAATTAAGATAACATAAAATTGATGAAAAATACACAATTGCATTTCTACCCTTATGCTTTATTTTCGTCGGTAGTTTACCCACTGATGCATCCATCCACAAAAAAGAGAATACTCCAGGATTCTTGTGATAGGGGAGTTCAAAGAGGATCTTTATTATAAACTAAATTATGGTTTAACTAATTCGGAGGCTCAAGATTATTCTCGTATATTCGTAGTATTGTGGTGTTCTCGTTTGAAGGAATCTAAACAATAGAGACCAACTTTATTTGGTTGTATTTTTCCCTAGCAGGAATCCCTCTAAGATTTCTTCATATATTTGGTTGTACTTGTTATATTCTAAACAATAGAGACCAACTTGGAAAGTTCAATCCCAAAACCGATGAAAGAATCTTTCTTGGATAGTCTTCAGTGTCTAAAGCTTTCAGAGTATTCAACAAAAGACGACATACAATAGAGGAATCTATTCATGTTACCTTTGATGAGTCTCAATCAGCTAAATCTAAACCCAACTTTGAAGATGATGAAGAGTTAGATAACTAGATGATATCTCACTATGGACAACCTGAAGCTTCTTTCAGCAATCAACTGAACGCTGATCCTCTAGAACTTGATGATGATCCATGTATCGTTCCAGATGTGACTAGTAACGAAACTAAATTCTCTTCTAGGATTATTGTCGTTCCCATTGGTCACTTACCCCTTTTTACTTCAAATACTGACCCTTTTAATCATTGAATCTCTTTTTCTCTTACTGAATCTTCAGTCGTTGAACCTCTATCAGTTGCTAAATCGCTCTCTAAGGCTCCTTTAGCAATCCAACCTATTGCTGAAGAATATGTTGCTGATGCCTCATCTTCTATGCCTGAGCTTCAAATCTTAGAAGATCATCTTCAACCAGCTCACTGATGGACGAAAGACCATCCAATCCATCAAATTATTGGTGATCCAAATACATGTATTCAGACACAACTTGGTCTAGGTAATATATGTCTCTTTGTCAACTTTATTTCTTTAGTTTAGCCTAAGAAAATCAATGAGGCTATCATCGACCCAAGTTGGGTCATTGATATGCAAGAAGAACTCATTGGGTTTGATAGGAACCAAGTCTGGTACCTTGTCCCACGTCCATCTGACAAAACTGTGATAGGCACCAAGTGGGTTTATCACAATAAGTTAGATGAACAAGGAATTTTAACCCAAAACAAGGCTCGTCTTGTTGCTCGGGGATACAGGCAAGAAAAAGGAATCGATTATGATGAAACCTTCGTACTAGTGGCTAGACTCGAAGCTATTCGACTTTTTCTAGCCTATGCTGCTCATAGAGACTTTAAGGTTTCAAATGGACGTAAATAGTGCTTTTCCAAATGGAAAACTTCATGATGAAGTTTATGTTGAACAACCTTCAGGGTTTCTTGACCCCAAATATCCAAATCATGTCTATAGATTGGATAAAACTATTTATGGGTTAAAACAGGTCCTTCGTGCCTTGTATGATACCCTCTCCTCATTTCTCATCTATGAGAAATTTGTCCGTGGAAAGATTGACCAGACCCTATTTCTTAGAAAAGTCAAGGGTCAAATCATTCTAGTCCAAATTTATGTCGATAATATTATTTTTAGTTCCACTAATCCCTTTTTGTGTTTTCGGTTCACTGAACGCATGAAGAAAGAATATCAGATGAGCATGATGAGAGAACTAACTTACTTTCTAGGTATTCAGATCAAACAGTCAGATAAAGATATCTTTATCAATCAAAGTAAGTGTGTCAGGGATATGCTGAAGAAATTCGATTTAACCAATAGCTCATCCATGAAAACACCAATGGCTCATCCCCTCTCGTTGAACAAGGATCCAAATTTAAAGCCTGTAAACGTTACTGTTTATAGAGGAATGATAGGCTCCGTGCTGTATCTCACAGCTAGTCGACTAGATATTATGTACTCTACTTGTTTGTATGCACGATACTAATTTGAACCTAAGGAGGCCCATCTTATTGTTGTAAAACGCATATTCAGATATCCGAAGAGAACTTCTAATATGTGTCTTTGGTATCCCAAGGACTCAGGTTTTCAACGTAATTGGTTATGCGGATAGTGATTTTAGAGGTTACAAAATTGATAGGAAAAGCACCACCGGAGGCTGTCAGCTTTTAGGTGGAAAGTTAGTGAGTTGGACAAGTAATAAGCAAAACTCAGTGTCCACATCAACTACTGAGGCTAAATATATTGCCGCTGGAAACTGTTGTACTCAAATTCTATGGATAAAAAACCAGCTCAGTAACTATGCTCTTCAGCTCTTAAATATCTCTATCTATTGTGATAGCACCAATGCCATTGCAATTGCAAACAACCCTATTCTTCACTCCAAGACCAACATATTGAGATCAGATATCATTTTATCAGAGATTATGTTATGAAGGGTAAAATTGAACTTTACTTCGTACCCACTGAGTACCAACTCCCTGACCTTTCTACAAAGCCTCTTGATGAGTCAAGATTTAAAATCTTAATCAACGAACTTGGGATGATGAACGCTGAGGATTAATTCTTTCAGCTCTAAGCAATACTCAGTAATACATAAGTGAAATGATTCAGTGTTCTTATTCTATCACTGAACTCTTGAGTAAATATATATTTCTCTCTAATGTACGTATACTTATCTTCTTTTCTAAAACTTAAAAATATCACCGAATCTTTCCTTATTTAGTGATCAAAATGTTTTAAAAGAATTGTTTCAGTGTTTCTTTCTATCACTGAACCTTTTAAGTAAGTATGATCTAAGGTATATCTACTTGTATTTTCTTAAAACAAAACCATCACTAAATCTATTTTTATTCAGTGATTAAAATGTTTTAAAAGTGAAATATCTCAGTGATTATCTCTTTATCACTGAACCTTTCAAAATATATCTTACTTGTAAGATATATATCCTTTCTTAAAACTATCACTGAACCTTTCTTATTCAGTGATCCCTTGTTTTAAAAGACATAATTTTTTTTACTGTATTCTTTTCATATCCAGTGATCTTTTAATAGAAAATGATAATGAATGGTCATATTTTTTTTATGAAATCATTAATTTTTTTTTTATTTAAATGGATGTCGATACGTGTGCGTGCATTTGACACACGCGACCCATTTATATTCCATCCAATCACAGGATAAGGATGTGCACAGACTTTCATCGTTTGCACATCTTTTCAAAAGTCATTTTTCCTCTCTACTCTCTTTCTCTCTCTCTAATCCTACCTATAAATACTTGAGATAGAAGAAGAAGTGGGTTATGTTTGGGGTGGGTTTTATTTTTTATTTCGATGGGTTTCATTCGTTGGCCGGACAATATAAATCTGTCCGGAGAAGATGACTAGGATTAGAGGATAAAAAAAATATTTTTTAATAAAATAAAATAAGAAAAAGATGAATAGGATAAAAAAGGCCAAAAACCTTTAGTTAACATATTTTAAACGAAAGTTAGTAAGAGGAATTAAGTTAAACAAAATGGTAACAAAATGATAATCACAATGACCAAAACTGTAATTAGTTCAAAAGAAGAACGAGAGTTGCTACTGGTGACAACCATAACTTTTATATCATACAACCGAGTATGTACTATCTCTTTAATATTAATAAGAATATTAATTTTTTTTACAATTATCGTTTTTATTAATATTGAATATTATTTTGATAGAACTTTCAAGATTATATTTATTTACAATTTCTCATGTTAAATATATCATTTGGTTCAAAAGGGTACTTAGGAATCTCTCTTGTTCTTGTCATCTAATGTATTTAGTGACTTACGATGAGTCATTATGCATCAACATATAACATGACTCATTGCAACGTGTATTGATAATAAAATAACTTAAAAAAATACGAGTTTCTTTGATAGACAAACATATAAATTTTTTCAGTTTTATTAACATATATCAACATTCACTTACTAAACGCTTACCCGGGTAAACACTTACCAAGTCACATTATCTTTTTTTTTTTGTAAGGGTGTCCGGGCCAAAGCCTGACTAATCCCCGGCAAATTTGGAGGCCAAACATGGCCTCACTTAAATGTCGCCAACACTCCTCTCCCAGGGTTCGAACTCGGGTTCATGACTATGTCATGCCCAAGCCTTTACCACTAGGCTGGAAGGTCTTTGACCCAAGTCACATTATCTTACCGGATAAATATGACAAGGACCAAGAATCTTATCCGGTAAGAAGAAAGCAAGGACCGAAAGTCTTACCCGGTAAGTGATGGTGACGACTCTTATCACAATTAACGCTTACCGGATAAATTGTTGTATATGATGCCGTGTTGGTGAACTAAAATCTTACCCAATAAGTATATGTGATAATATTGAATTTTACTGGTAAGTGTTTACCAAATAAATATTTGATTAACGACCCATATTTTCAATATTCCAAATTGAGTAAAATGTGTTCGAATAACAAAATAGAATCTTTAATTTTAGGAGTCAACCGGAGATCATTTAATTACTTTGTTCAAGTGTGATGAAATAAGTAAAACAACAATTTGTACTTGAAACGTAGTACAATATGGACGCAAAAGTTTCTAATCTCGCTTTCTTTATACTTCTAATTCTTATGTATTTGTGGAAATCCAACGTTATCATTTATTATATATATATATATATATATATATATATATATATATATATATTAGAAGGGTACTCGTACAATATTGTGAAATACATCTTGATTTTAATATTTTATTTTATTATTTATCTCATTCGATGTTATAGTATGGTCTTATGTGATTTTGAAAAGGTGATAATGTTTTTATTTTTGAATAAAATAAAAATTTGAAGATATCATAAAAATTTGACAAAATATATCGATATTAGTTTAAAATTCTTAATTTTTGTGTAATTTATTTATTCAATTTTTTTTATTGTAATTTAGTTTACGTTCAATAACGAAGTAACTTATATTCGGTTTAAGAATATAATTTTCTAATAAAGATAATAACTAATTATTTTGTCAGAACTCTATAATTATCCTAATTATATTTTGGATTTTTTATATTTTAAAAAAAATGTTTATCATCTATTTGATTATGTTTATCCGCAGTTAGTTACACGAATTTAAACATGGCGTTTTAATAAATTGTACTTATGCATAATTTACTTGTAATCTTAGATGTTAAGTAATATGCATCAATATACAGTATTTCATGCATAAAAAATGGTTTAAGAGTTTTTGTTAAATGCTTTTAATATAATATAGATATAGATTATATTTTAATTTTTAAATGAGATGTTTATCCACTATTCGATTATGTTTATCCGCAGTTAGTTACACGAATTCAAACATGGAGTTTTAATAAGTTGTACTTATGTATAATTTACTTGTAATCTTGAATTTTAAGCAATATGCATAAATATACAGTACTTCATGCATAAAAAAGAGTTTTTAAGAGTTTTTGTCAAATGTTTTATAATATAGTGTGTATATATATATATATATATATATATATATTATAAGGGTACTCGTGCAATGCAACGAGATACATATTGATTTTAATATTTCATTTTATTTTTTATCTCAGTCGATGTTACAATATGGTCGTATGTGATTTAAAAAAAACAATGAT
>NC_037532.1:27843054-27884772 GCF_001531365.2 Cynara cardunculus var. scolymus | reverse complement strand
ATGATTATCCTAATTATATTTTAGATTTTTTATATTTTAAAATGATATGTTTATCATCTATTTGATTATGTTTATCCGCAGTTAGTTACACGAATTTAAACATTGAGCTTTAATAAGTTGTACTTGTGCATAATTTACTTGTAATTTGAAATTTCAAGTAGTATGCATCAATGTACAGTACTTTATGCATAAAAAATAGTTTTTAATAGTTTTTCTCAAATGCTTTATAATATACTATAGATATGAGTTAAATATAAATTTGATTCCTATGGTTTATATAAATTAATAAGCAAGTTACTTGAAAAGAATTATTAACGAGTGACGTCCTTATAGTTTAATTTTTATAATGAGTATGGTTTCTCCTACTAACTTTTACAGTTAAGTTCTTGTTAGTGAAGAGCTATTTTGTCTATTCACCTTCCTTTCCTAAAATTTTCATTTTCAATAACGGATTTGGTCCGTTAAATTACTTTTCATTCTGTAACAGAATTGGTCCCTCAAACTACTTTTGAATATTGTAACGTATTTGGTCCCGTAATCTAGTTTTCATGTTTATAACAAATTTGGTCCCTCACTCATGTTTCCACTGTACTTTGACCTTGAGAATCTTTTTATGACGCAACATTTTGGACTTCTTTTCGAGGATTGCTTCCGGTTCCTGTACGCATCGGTTATTATCATCCACTCGAATCTCCGAAAGTGGTATCATGCTTTCCTCTTCCGCCAAGCACTTACATAGGTGACATACATGGAAGGTGTTGTGAATTCCGTCCATTTCGGGCTGTAATTCTAATCGATAATCTTGGAATCCCACCCTTGCCAAAATTTTGAACGGTCCAAGGAAACGGGAACTAAGCCTCCCATGCTTCTCGAAAGGAATGATACCCTTCCAAGGGGACACTTTCAACATCACACCATCACGCACTTGGAATTCTATAGGCCTTCTTTTCTTATCAGCGTAGCTCTTTTGTAGGTCCTGAGCCGCTTTCAAACGTTCACGAATGCCTTTCACTTTGTCGGTGGTTTCTTGCACAATTTCAGGATCGACGAATTGTTTCTCACCTGCTTCGAGCCAGCACACCGGAGTCCTACATTTCCGTCCATACAAGGCTTCGAACGGTGCCATCCCAATACTAGAATGGTAACTATTATTGTTGGAAAACTCCACGAGGGTAGGTGAGAATCCTAATTCCCGCCAAAGTCGATAACACACGACCTAAGCATATCTTCAAGAGTTTGAATGGTCCTCTCGCTTTGACCATCGGTTTGAGGATGGTAAGCTATACTCAACTTCTCCATCGTACCTAGCTCTTTCTGATACTATAGATAACGGTACGCCATGCCTCGAAACT
This sequence comes from Cynara cardunculus var. scolymus, assembly GCF_001531365.2. NCBI lineage: Eukaryota > Viridiplantae > Streptophyta > Magnoliopsida > Asterales > Asteraceae > Cynara > Cynara cardunculus. The sequence continues at coordinate 27,883,420 of NC_037532.1, read as the reverse complement.
ACTTCATTAATGTACAACTTAGCAAGTTTGTCCATTGGCAATGTTTCGCGCATTGCTAAGAAATGAAGCACTCTTCGTCAAATGGTCAATCACCACCCACATCATATCATGACCCCTTAGAGTCTTTGGCAATTTGGTCATGAAATCCATGGTAATGTGCTCCCACTTTCATTCCAGAATTTCTAAGGACTGAAGACTAGCTTTGACTTGTAAACAAGTCACACACGGACACACCTTTCCACATAGTTTGCTACGTCTAGTTTCATAACGGGCTACCAATATGTCAACTTCAAGTCTCGATACATTTTGGTGCTACCCGGACGAATAAAGTATTTAGACTTGTGTGTGTCTTCTAATAATAACTCACGGTTGCCCCTAATCTTGGGCACCCAAATACGACCTCGAAACAATTTCAACCCACGACCATCCTCGTAAAGAGTAATTGTTGTTTCACCATCACCTCACTCTTGAGGTTCTCTTCTAAAAGTGCCTCTGATTGTGCCACTTTGATCTGGTCGATCAAACTAGATACGATGCCGATTCTGGTAAGCATGAATTTCGTTCCACTACCATACTCCATTCGACTCAAAGCATCCACCACCACATTTGCTTTACCCGGATGGTATAACAATTCACAATCGTAGTCCTTAAGCAATTCAAGCCAATGTCGTTGCCTCATGTTTAATTCATTTTGATCAAAAACGTACTTCAAACTCTTATGATCGGTGAAAAGTGTACACTTAGTACCAAAAAGATAGTGTAGCCAAAACTTTAAAGCGAACACCACCACCTCTAACTCCAAATCATGGGTAGGATAATTCTTCTCGTGCTCTTTGAGTTGCCTCAATGCATAGGTAATCACCTTTCTCCGTTGCATCAAAACGCAACCCAAACCTATTTTAGATGCGTCGCTATAAATCACAAAGTCTTCGGATCCTTCCGTCAAGGAGAGGATCGAGGCTTCAGACAACTTTTGGAGAGTCCGGAAAGCATTCTCTTGCTTCTCTGTCTAGACAAACTTCACATTTTTTTCTAGTCAAAGCCGTCAATGAAGAAACGATCTTGGAGAAATCTTGGATAAATCTCCTATAATATCCCGCCAAACCCAAGAAACTTCGGATTTCAAATGGACTCATTGGTGGTTCCCAATTCATCATTGCCTCGATCTTGGATGGGTCCACCTTCACCCTGTCTTGAGTGACCACGAGACCTAAGAATTGGACCTCCTTAAACCAAAAATCGCACTTCGAGAATTTTGTATACAACTTCTCATTTCTTAACATTTCAAGAACCTCCTGAAGGTGTTGCTCATGATCCAACTCATTCTTGGAATAAATGAGTATGTCATCAATGAACACTATTACCGATTTGTCAAGGAATGGTCGACACACTCGGTTCATCACGTCCATGAATACCGCCAGCACATTCGTCAATCCGAAGGGCATAACCAAGAATTAATAGTGACCATATCGCATCCTAAAAGCCATCTTTGCCACATCATCTTCTTTCACCCGCACTTGGTGATAACCCAAACGAAGGTCAATTTTGTCGAGAAGCAACCCGCTTCTTGAAGTTGATCGAATAGAAGATTGATTCTAGGAATAGGATATTTGTTCTTTACAGTCACTGTATTGAGCTCTCGATAATCAATACACATTCTCATCGTGCTATTTTTCTTCTTCACAAATAAGACCGAAGTTGCCCATAGTGACGAACTCGGTCTAACGAATCCTTTCTCTAGAAGGTCTTGCAATTGAGACATCATCTCTTGCATCTCGGATAGTGTCAGATGGTAAGGCGCTCTTGCAATTGGAGCGGCCCCCCAGAATGAGGTCGATTTAGAACTTCACTTGCCGATCGGGTGGTAAACTGGACAAGTTTTCAGAAAACTCGTCGAAAAATTCGCTAACCATTCTCACATCTTCAAGCTTTATTTTCTCCAACTTGGCATCCAAAACGTAAGCTATAAACAAAGGTCACACCTTAGCTAGGCATTTGCATGCCTTTGCCAAGGATAAGAACACGACGTCCCATTTCTTTTCTTCTGGTAAACTAGCACCACGTTGCCATCCGATAAAGGAATTCAGACCAACTTCTTAAAACATGGGATTTTCGCTTGGTTTTCTACCAACCAATCCATCCTAATTATAACATCAAATCCACCGATAGCCATGGGTAGAAGATTTACCCAAAACTCCTTTCTTTCAATTCCCAACACCGCAACTCCTAAGAACATCTCATACTAACACTTGACTACCATCCGCTATCTCTATGATTAAGGCATCATCTAGTGTACTAGTGGGCACAAGAAAGATTTGACAGAATGTAGTTGACACAAAAGAATATGAAGCACCTAAATCAAATAGCACATGTGCAGGTATGGAGTTAACAAGAAACGTACCCGACACCATGTCCGCCGACGCCGTCACTTCCTCCACGGTCATTTGAAAGGCTCGGCTGGTTGCCTCTGGAGCACCCTCTTTCCTTCCTTGACTTCCTCCCGATTTCAACTTCAGACAAACGCTCTTGATGTGAACCGGTTCCTTGCATTCGTAACAAATGGGTCCTTTGAAATGAGTGAACCGATTTCCCACATTAAAACAACTCGTGGGAGTGGGGTTGATGGTGCACAGTCCATAGTGTTTGCTCCAGCACTTAGGGCACCATCTAGCTTCTTATCTAGAATATGTCCCACAGTTATTGTTGTTGAATTGATTCGGTCTATTGGAAAGTACCCACTTTCTTTATTCTCTGATTGTCATCCTCTTCTCCTTCCTCATGCATACACCGTTTCCATGACCTTTGCTTCCTCAATCGCTTCTCGAAGGTTAAAGGCTTTGTAATTTCGCACCATTGCCATCATGTCTGCGGGTAATTCTTTGAGGTACGCTTTCAATTTCTCTTTTTCTGTTGAAGCTACGTGCCCCACTAAATTTAACTTCTCCATAAAGAGTCAGGTGTACTCTCACTGACAAATTTCACTTTCTGAGTGCTTGGAATTCTTCCTCAATGCGGTCAATCTCTTGCTAATTGTAATATTCCTCTAGCACCTTCTTCTTGAATATAGCCCAACTCATTTTGGCCAATACCGAAGCCTTGAGGGTCGAGGTGACTATGTTCCACCATGTAAGGGCTGAACCCCTAAGCATTTGAGAGCCAAATTTTACTTTCTGGCCTTCATCATAGTCACAAGCTCGAAAGGCTTGCTCGATCTCTCTGAGCCAATTTATGCATGCCATGAATCATTCGAACCCACAAATTCTAGTGGCTTGCAACATAGGAACGTCTTATAGGAGCAAACTCTTCCCACTTGCCTCGCATCAATCGTCACTATCTCATTAGTTGGGATTTCAGCTCCGGTACCCCCAGACCCCGCAAGGGTTACGTTTTCGGCAATCGCCTCATGCTGACGGTTGTTGGCGTCTCTATCCTCCAACAATTTCATAAATAACTCTTGTTGTTGGGCCATAGCTTTGTTCATAGCATTCATCGTAGTGCCCATCACTCCTGTCTTCGGGGTTTCCTCCTCCGGGATTAGAGGTAACAATGTCTACTTGGGGAATATGTTCAACTCCTCCACCCCAATACGTTTTGCTTAGGTTGAACTCTAACAACTGTAGTCCTTGATGGTTGATCCGCGGTAGATTCGGTTACACATGACCTTCCAGTGAAGTTTTCTGTCTACTCCGAATATTTACCATTTCAGTATGTCATACAAGAGAGTGAAAGAGAGTGAAAGAGAGTGAGGATAAGAAGAATACGAAACTAACATAATACGTACCGACACATTCATCAATCATTGCAATAATAGTAAGTTCAAGCATGCCTACCTAACAACGTACTCAAAATAGCATTAGCTAAGTGAAATTTTGAATAGGTTATACACTTAACACCATCGTCACAATTCATAATTAATGTATCTCTGTCGACTCTAAAGCTCTCCTATCTCAAGAGTTTCTACCCACATCTCACATATCATAACTTAAATTCTCAGCTTAAGTCTAGGCATCTTAATTTCATACCTAGTTCGCTTAAACTAGGGCTCTGATACCAACTTGTAACTTAATGAGGGAGTCACATGGACAAAGATGGGGCTAACTGTCGAGAATGCTCACAGGTGGGTGTTTAGTGGTCGATCATCGAAAATGACGTCTTGGTCAAACAAGATGACCGGAGGAGGACACCGCAATGGTGGTGGGTGCTAGAGAAGGCCACCAGATTTGGTCCCTGTGTGTCCGTGTGCGTGTGTATATATACATATATTAAAATAATTAAAGTAAATTAGAATATTAAACTAATAAAAGTAAATTGAATAATCAACATAATTCACTAATTTATCATTTGTTTTATTTTGGTAAATAACATTAATTATTTAAAATGATTGGCTCATATTGGACCTCACATTTACCACAAACTATTCTAATTATCATTTGATTAGGCCCATTTATATATATATATATATATATATATATATATATATATATATATATATATATATATAGGGGAATGATCAAATGCAAACCTCCTCTTTTGTATAAACCGTGCAAACCTCATTCTACCAGTCATAATTTTTTTTCTTTTTTACTTTTTTACTTTTTTAATTATGAGGGTTGATTAGTTATTTTTATTGTGGAAGACCTTAATTTTGGACATTATCATCTTTATTATATTAATTTTAGAAAACAGTTCTATCGAAATGAGAAATACATGAAACAATTTCATTTTTACATATAAACAAAAATATATGAAACAATTTCATCAAGAAAAAATTAATATGAAAAATTTTCATTAAATTAAACAATAAAATCGACAGATGAGGGTGATTTGTATGATTTGTTCAAATGACTTGGTTTACAAAGTAAACCATCCCTCTCCCTATATATAGCCCTCTTCTTTTGTTAACCTTAAAAATAGTTCAAACTTTGTTGAACAAGATATTTTTGTCTTTTTCATATATTGATACTACATTCCTTAAATATCTCATTCAGTTACTTATTATGTTTCTTAATTATCACATTATTTAATTATCTCATACACTTAATTGTTTCACCTATGAAATTTTTGGTCTTACCTATATACTTGTTTAAAATTTCTTAATTATCTCATTCATTTTCTGGTTTCACCTATGAATTTTGGCAAACTTTTTTGAACAACCATAGTTCATACAGGAAACAACATTTTAATCCTTAGACAAAAATTATTGTTTTTCACTTATGAACTTTAAATAAGAATCATTATTTGACTTTCAGGTTTCACCTATAAACTTTAATTATTTGATTTCAACTATGAACTTTAAATAAAATTAATATTACAGTTTTTTGGTAAATTATGAATTTTCTAGTTTTACCTTTAAACAAAAATTATTTAAATATTATTATTAATTATCTTTCAAAAACAAAATATGATTATCTTCCAAAAACAAAAATAATTTGTTCCATAAATGCTCTCCATCTAATACCATTTAATTTGTTTTTTTTTTTTCTAATCAAATTATAATCTTCTATTTAACCACAGTAGTTCAACAAAAAATTTGAAGGCTCAAATCAATTAATAAAATTAATACTATCTATTTGGTTAACAAGTGATTGTGCATATATATATATATATATATATATATATATATATATATATATATATATATATATGATCAAGTGCAAACCACTCATATTTGTATAAACCGTGCAAACCACTCTCATCCGTCGATTTCATTATTTAATCTTATGAATTTTTTTTCATGTAACTGTTTGATCTTATGAAATTGTTTCATATAATACTTTTTTTGATGAATTTGTTTCATATATGGTTATAAAATTGATTCATATAACACTTATAAAAATTTAATGAAAATGTTTCATATATTTCTCTAAAATTAATATAACGAATATGATAATATCGATGATTGACACCCTCCACAATAAAAATAATTAATCAACATCTCATAATTACAAAACAAATGACCAAAATGAAAAATTGTGATTGGTTGAATGATGTTTGTATGATTTGTACAAATAACGTGGTTTGCAAAGTAAACCTCCTATATATGTGTGTGTGTGTGTGTGTGTATATATATATATATATATATAGAGAGAGAGAGAGAGAGAGAGAGAGAGTTAGGTTCAAAGGAAAAAGTGATATGTTACGTATCACATATGATCCACTATGTGAATTTTTGTACATATCGCATATGATAATATGTCTGAGTATAAATTATGTATTATCAAATGTGATAATATGCGTTATGAATATAAGCGACATAAATGTATACATAATCAAATATGATTAACAAAATATCTACGATTATTACATATGATTGATACGATAATCAAACAAATTATCTTGTGTGATAAAAATGTATAATTAAATTGTTACAAATTTATTTTTGTGATGAAATAAGTTTATCGTGGATTGTTAGAAATCGGTATGAAAAACAAACTCAATCCCAATTTATCAGGGATTATTCTAATTACAGATAATATTACACCCAAGCGTAATCATACACTTTTTAATTTAATTTAATAATATTTTATTTAATCTATTTACCAAATAAGGTATGTGATCAATGATTTTTCTAGCTTTTGCGTAAATTAATTTGTTTCTCGTACAATCCTTCCTATATATCTATACTATATTATAAAGTATTGGGTAAAAACTCTTAAAAACCAGTTTTTATACATGAAGTACTGTTTATTTATGCATATTACTTAAAATTAAGATTACAAATAAATTGTGCATTAGTACAACTTATTAAAGCTCAATGCTTAAATTCGTGTAACTAATTGCAGATAAACATAATCAAATACAGGATAAATATTTCATTTTAAATATAAAAAATCTAAAATATAATTAGGATAATTATAAAATTCTAACAAAATACTTAATTATTATCATTATAGAAAATATATTATTAAATCAAAAATAAATTAATTTATTATTAAATCTAAATTAAATTATAATAAACAAAATTGAATTAAAGGAATTACACAAAAACAATAACTTTTAAATAGTAAATATGATACTAATATTGATATATTTATTTTCGAATTTTTTTGATATCTTCCAATTTATATTTTATTTAAAAATAAAAACATTATCTCTTTCTCTAAACCACATTAACATCATATTAAAACATCTACAGAAACGGAATAAAATGAAACATTAAAATCGAGATATATCTCGCTGCATTGCGCGAGTACTAGAAGGGTACTCGCGCAATACAACAAGATATATTTAGATTTTAATGTTTCGTTCCGTCTCTATATATGTTATAATACAGTTTTTATGTGGTTTGAAAAAAAAGAATAATGTTTTTATTTTTGAGTAAAAAATAAATTTGAAAATATCATAAAATTTCAAAAATAAATATATCAATATTAGTATCAAATTAACTATTTAGAAGTTTTTGTTTTTTGTTTAATTTCTTTAATTCATTTTTTCAATTATAATTTAATTTAAGTTTAATAATGAAATAATTTATTTTTGGTTTAATAATATAACATTTTATAAAGATTATAATTAAGCATTCTGTTAGAACTTAATGATTATCTTAATTATATTTTAGATTTTTTATATTCAAAATGAGAGGTTTATCATGTATTTGATTATGTTTATCTGCAGTTAGTTACACGAATTCATATATGAAGCTTTAATAAGTTGTATTTACGTACAATGTACTTGTAATCTTGAGTTTTAAGTAATATGCATTAATAAACAATATTTTATGCATAAAAAATGAGTTTTAAGAGTTTTTGTCAAATGTTTTATAATATAGTATAGATATAGATATTACAAATATTTGATAAAAATATTTAAGAGTTTATTGAAGTATTTTAAGATCAAACAAATTATTACAATTTACTTAGAACTTGCTATATGATGTTTTGAACACCATAAACTAATCAACAAGACAACAACCACTAATAACATACATTCAAATAAATAATTAAATAATATTAATATGACTCTTTACTTCATCATTATCTTCATCCAAAAAAAATATTATTAAAACTAAAATAAATTATATCTTTATTTTTTAATATAAACTAATCCTATCAAAAATATTTTGGTCATTTAAACGTGACTTTTTTCAGTAATATTTAAATCGGATTTATGACTAGATCTATACGAATCTGGAATGTTTAGAATCACCATTACGTACTCATTTGCACTGGTATATAACCAACAAACATTATATGATTGGCTCTTTTAAAGGTATTATCTAATCAAATTCAGTTTACAATCATCAACGATCGAGTTTATATAACTATATAATGAAAATTACGAAAGGGTATCTTGAGCATACGTCGAGAGCCCATCTTGAAGAGTCAACTTGAACTTATATGATGGATATCAATAAGAGATATTATCATCCCATCATATTAGACTTTGACCAACATCTTATCTCCGTAACTAAAGGGTCATTGACCAACATGTACCCAATTTATCAGTACAGCCCAACCTCTAAGAAGGTTAAGGGTTCAAATTTCAACAGAAGTATTCATGATGTCAACCCTAACAAGCAACTAAAGTATGTATCGATCTTGATACATATAAATATTGTATACTTCAAAAACTAATATCTTATTTTAATACGAACTATATGCATTCGTATGCATGGTTAAATTCCATTGGAGGGTATTTAATAACAAAAACTATTGGCTTTACGTTTTCCGTATTTCCTTCATGTTCCTCCAGTAAGACCACGACACATCATTTTTTCTTTCTTTCAGTTCCATTTAAGAGTAAAGTTTACTTTTGGTCCCTAACATTTGTCAATTCCAATGGTTTTCATCCCTCAACTTTATTTTAACAAATTTGTCCTTCACGTTTGGCACCTCGTAAAAGTTTTCGTTCCTTATCGTAATAACTGTTAACTTTTTCCGTTAAATCCAATTAAACAAGGGTTATTTTAGTCTTTTTATTCATTTTGTAATTTTTTATTAAAAAAAAGCATATTATATTTTATATTTCAAAATATCAATGATCTTTTATTCATTTTTTTAATCTTATCACCATCCACCACCATTGACCATACCATTAACTTTTATATTTTAAAATTATCATAACGCCTTTCATTTAATTAAACTTAACGGATAAAGTTAACGGTCTTTAGGATAAGAGACGGAAATCTTTGCGAGGTGTCAAACGTGAGGGATAAATTTGTTAAAATAAAGTTGAGGGATGAAAACTGATGAAATTGACAAACGTTAGGGGACCACAAAAGAACTTTACTCTCCATTTAATTTATATATATACCCCTTACGTTTACCTATTGACCCATACCTTTTTGTATATCTGAAATTTAATTAAAAGAAAAAAAAAACAAAAAGAGACAATAATGACTTCTTTTTCCCCACTATATGTTCCATAATTTCAAAAGAGAAATCATTTAATAGCAGTAGCAGGTGGGTTTAGTCATGCCAAAAATCGATCCCGGGTCCGGTCCAACCTGTCCTAAGATTTTTCATAATCGGTCTCGGTCTCGTTCGAAAAAGTTGTGCCTGGTCAAGTTTTATTGTAATCGGTTATGGGCCGCCGGTCCCAACTAGTCCCGGGCATTAAAAAATAAATTTTTAATGATATATGTTTTTAATACATTATAAAATTTGTAATTGGGTCACTCAAATACACTTTAAAAATGCGTTTTATTATAATTAAAATTACATTGTCTTACAAAATATAGCGATAAACCGATAATTGTGAACGTTTTTTTTGCTTTTTTGTGAATCGAGAACTTGGTATGTAAATCCCTCAACGAATACACCTATATATAGTGTTTAGAAAGCAAAAAATACAAAAAAAGGACAAAAAAACGGCTTGTTTTTTTAAAAATAACGGCTACATTTAAAAAAAAAATAGCGACATTTTTGAAAAATCGGGACGGGCCGGTCCATAACCGGTCCTGGTCCCGCGAAACACCCTAAATCCATAACCGGTCCCAGATTTCGGTCCTATAACCGGTCCCGAACCAAACCGGTCCTTGGCCGGTCCCGGACCGTTTTGGCCGTCACTAGACTTGGATTAAATGAAACTTGTTAGAGACTTAGGGGGTCATAGCCTTCTTACCTTCTTTAGGACCCATATCAATTGGGCCAAAAGGCCCAAAATCTTTCTTGTGGTTCTATAAAATTCTATTTGCCCAAGTCAAACTGGCTTGTTTTTGGGCCTATGTCATCTTGCTATACAACTCTGTGTTATAAATAAGTAATATTTTTAGATCCTATAAACTTGACTCTTATAAAGTATTCTGATAGCACTTAAATAATTTTGGCGTTCTATAAACTCAATTTCGTTGTAGTGAAAATTTTCCAACTTAGCCATTTTGGACGAACACTTTTTAGCCAACTTCTTAGGGTTAAAACCAAAATAGTCAATATTTCACAAGAAATACAAGGCATATGTAGTATGCTCGAAGACTATCAAGAAGTGAAACGGGCAGGCGAAATGACGTGAGAGAAAGAACCTCTTGCTGGAGTCCAGTCCCTGGAACCCAAGTAATCCTGCATAACATCAATCAGTACMGCAAAAGGCTCAAAATATGACTAAGTCTCCAGCTGCTTGCAACATGGGAGCAGAATGTTCAGTTGTAGTCAGTTTATGTTTAATTTATTTAACTAACTTGTTATTTTCAGACTGTTAGAAACTGTTTTTTTGGTTTTTTGTTATCAAACATAAAATATTTCTGCCACTCAACTATAACATACCAAATTAATTAAAAATTATATCCGACGAAATTACAACTTACAACAATCTTAGAATAAGTTTATTTGTGGAATCTCTGATGTTATAAGGATATATAAAAATAATTAAATTTAAAAAGGTATATTTTTCTCCCATAATATAAACTTAAAATTTATCGAGCATTTTTTGACGTTTTAATACGTGTTTTACGATAATTTTAAAATAAAAGATCTACTAAATACTTTTATATGATATTATTTGAAAACATGTCTTATAAAAACAACTGTCCTATAAATGGATGTGTTTATTAAACAATTATCAAGAATATCCTATAAAAGAGTTAATAGAACATTTTATTTCATGTTTATAAAAAAACGCCATATGAACTTATTGTAACGGTTTTAGATAAAACACATAATTGTTTGGTTTTATACGCTCCAGTCTTATAAAAGCAGTCTATTTACACACTTTTGTCGTCATATAGAAAACCCCATTTTATTGTCGTCATATACACTCCTCTCACGTGAAGAAATGAGAATATATTTGTGGCTCATCAATAACTTATCGAATATGTAATTACAAGGAGGTTCAAATAAGAAAGGAAAAAAAATGTTGCAAACGTACAAATAAACGATTCATATGTGAATTATTGGTAAAATCAAACGTGGGCTAAAAGACATCTTCATATATGAATAATTGGTAAAAAGATAGATAAGCGAATGTGGGGTTACAAATGCATTTTTGAATGAATATTTTTGGTTTACCAATGATTCACATATGAATCAATTATTTTAACGTGCTCGACCTTTTTGCCTTTCTTAATTGAACAACTGCCATGTAATTAGACGATAATTTTTCTGGTTATTATTAACATATGGAATATTTGATTCAATAAATGTTAATTTATTTAATTTTACTCATAAAATGATAATAGTAGTAGCTACATCTTGGGCAACAAATTACAGAAAAAAAGAAAAAAATCATAGAAATGGTATTCTGTTCATTTATATTTCAAAATTACATTTTGTGAACCAAACAAATGTATTCTATTCCATTTTTTTATTAACCTGGATATCCAACCCGTTATGCGAGCCGACTAATTCCAGGGCGACCACCTGCAAAGCAGATAGCTCGGAGTCACCACATTTGAACCTCCGTGGCCACAAGATGATTTTTATTCCTTCTTGGATTTGAACTTGTGATCTCCAGATATTTTTGACCTTTGAAGCTAAGCTCAAACCAACCAGGTACCACTCTTGTGATTTTCTATTCCATTTCTTGTCAAATATATGATTAAATTACATTCGCATTCCTTAATTCCAATTCTTTAACATATTTATTTCTTAAAAACATGAATACGAATCAAACCCTCAAATGATTTGTTAAATATTGCTCACGTCGATAGAAATAATTGAAGTATTTTATGTTTTAGAATATAAGACTTAATTAATTAGGATCAAGATTTTGAGGTCATCATTTTTTTGTGAACCACGTTAATTTTCTATGAGAGAAAACTTCATCCACTATGGACTTGGATCTCTTCGATTTGTCCAAGAAAAAAAAAGCAAAAAGCAAAAAGCAAAAACAATCAATATGATCGTAGACTCGTTGATAATGAAGTATCAATTGTCATTTCTATTGATTTTCAATCGACCTATCTAGTTATAAGTATTTTTTTTGGCAACCCACGTACGACAAAAATGTGTAAATGACCTACAAATCGTGTTATTATCGTTGCTGTTTTTGTTTTTATTGTTATTATTATTGGTAGTATCATTATTTAAGTTACTAATGACATGTTAATGGATGGATGATTCAGCAAAAAAAGTGACGTTATCACCTCATCGTATAGGTCTGACAACCATGATGGAGTAAATCACGTGTACGAGTTGTGTTAGAGTCCTACATTAGTTTGATTTGTATCATTTATTCTCTATATACGACTGAAACCTCCTCTCTGCAATGGTTTTTTTAGAGAGTAATATGAGGGTTTTACATACTCTTACTTGATACCAAAGTCAAAGTCTACCACTATAGGGACTCAATACTCGAGCAATCTGTACTTGTCTAATCCCCTCTTGACACCCTGGGACAATCTATTCCATCTAGCCTTTGTTAAAGGAGACATGTTATATAAAATCTCACATTAATTAGATTTAACCATTTATTTTATGTCGGAACATCCTTTATCTTCTCAAAGACTCTTATCTGGGGTAATATTCTTATTCCAAGGATATATAGATACGTACTGCTAAAGTTGAACTTCAAATCTCTCAATTATTTTGTAACGATGTCCACCTCCTTATACACCTCATTACGCACACATTAAAATTGAGGGGATCTAATGGATGTATCATGTTCTATCATCCCAAATATGGTTTCCAAATAAAAGGCCCCTTCATTTGTATTGGACAAGATTCAGTCATTCTAATCAAGTTAAGAAATTAAATTTTAAAAAGAGTTTCTAGATGTTGATCAATAAACAATTCCTTCGGGTTTCACAAATAAAGAGTACTTAATTTATGAACGATCGTTCTAACTCCGTACCTTTGATTCCTTAATTAGGATAATCTTACACCATTAATTAGAATAATCCATTTTCTTGATCTTCTGGTCCAGACAAGGCTGATATGCCAGCCTTTACTGTTTCTAAAACACATCCATTCGTAGGTATATATTTGTAGCTAGGTGTATTTTATGGTTTTTTATATATACCCATGCATTTGTGAATACTTGGTCACGAGTTGGTGGTTCCTGCATATAAATATATGCAAATCGCAGATATTTTTATACATAAAAATCAAGTGAATATATATATGGATATATATATATATATATATGTGGATGCACCCAACACCACCCGTTGTATAGTAATCATAGTTTATAGAAAGATTAGCACCAAAAAGATTAGATTTTTAGGTTGGTGAATGGTGCCAATGATGATTGGGGAGGCAATGGACAAACATCACAGCTCATATATACTTCAAAATAATCCAGTAGATGCCAAAAGTTGCCTTTGAACCCCACTACGTCCATTGCTTCTTCTGTCCCTATAAATGCTCTTTAACATCATCTTTCTTTACCAAACTGAACATTATCTCAATTCTTGAATTTTGCCTTAGTTTTACAGAAAGTGCAACTAGATGGAAGGCTCATCATCCACATCTCATTTCCGATCTGTTAGTCTGCCTTCTAGGTTAACCAACCCTTCTTGTACCAAGATTGAAACGAAGATCAACGAGCTGAAAGCGCTGGGAAACTTGGTGGTTTCGGGTGAAACCATTCAAAGCGGTTTGGTTGGGTTGGCGGAGTTGTATGTTTGCGTGGAGGAGCTTGTTCTGTCTCCCAAAACCCAACCAGCGTTTTTATGCCACCAAAATGGAACCTTGGTTGAAGATGCCTTGGAGGGGTCGATTGGGTTGCTAGATTTGTGTAGCACCATCAAAGACTTGCTCATGCTAATGAGGGAAAACGTGCAAATCCTTCAATCAGCCTTAAGAAGGAAAGGTGGCAATCCAACAGTTGCTACCCACATTGCAACATATCTATCCTTTAGGAAAAAAACAAAGAAGAACGTCACCAAGAGCCTTGGGACACTAAAGCATCTAGAAAAGAAAATGGGTTCATTTCTCGTTCGAGATGTAGATTGCCATGTGCCAATGGCGAGTAAAGTTCTTGGAGATGTTTATGCACTCACAATCTCTCAATTTAAATCCCTTTTGGTCTTCGTATCAACCAAGACCAAGCCGACTAATGGGGTTCAACTCATATCGAAGTTGGTGTCCAAGAGTACATCAGAACATGCAAAAAGGAAGACGTTTATCAATGATATGGAAACCATTGATTTGGCTCTCACATCACTACAGAAAAGTTCGTGCAACAGTGACACCAAGAATGTTGATGTCCAAATGACACTAAAGAGATTGCAAATTCTTGATGCAAGTCTTGAAGGGTTCGAGGCTGGATTGGATTGCGTTTTCAGGAGATTAATTCAAACACGAGCTTCCCTTCTCAATGTCGTAGCTTGTTAGACATCCCAAGTTTTTATATGCCAGTTTTGTGCACGTTTTAAAGGCATTTGCTGGTGTTTTGTAACAACGTTTTGCATGCGTTTTACAAGTAATGTACATTATCATCAATATGATCTCGCTTTAATTTTGTTTCATTATTTTGGCATTGATATCGGTTTTCCTATTCGAAAAACATCCAAGATGTATTTACGAAATTAGAAATTTCCTGAATATTTTCAATAAAACAAATTGGTGCAATCCTTTGGAAGTCTGTAGGTATATTTTTAGTCTACTACAACAAAATTGGGTTTATAGGACACTCTCAATCTCTAAGTGTCCCAATAGACTGCTTTATAGAACTTAATTTATAGGACCAAAATATAAAACGTTCTATCTAAAGGTGTTGTAATAAGTTTATACGACACTTTTGAGCGTCTTAACAAGTTTTTAAGAACATTTTTAATAAAAAAGTGTCGCATTAGCACTTTATAAGACACTTTTGAGAAATTGTCCTATAAACTCAATTTTTTGCACAACACTTGTTTTTATAGGACATTTTTTCAAAAAGTGTCCTATAAAGTTGATAACGAGACACTTTATATTAAAAGTGTCCTAAAAAACTTATTACGACATCAAAAAAGGTCATATAAACTTAATACAACACCATTAGATATGACACTTTATTTTTTTGGTCATATAAACTAAGTCCTATAAAGAGGTCTATTATGACACTTACAACTTGGGAGTGTCCTATAAACCCCATTTTGTTGTAGTGGTCCTTCGTACTTCCTATAATTACCACGTGAATATATGTAATTAAATGCACTGGAGAGGTAAAATTTGGAAGTTGGAACCTCCGTTCTGTTTACATGGATTTATGGAGGGAATTATGGTTTTGTTTCCCATGGCATGTATGACTCCCTTGACCCAATAGATGAGGAGTAGATGCAAGTAATTTAAGAAATGTGGACATGAAAGTAACGAGTGCAAGATGCAGCAAGTCAAAAATATATGTAATTAAGGTTGAAGAGGTGGGTTTTCAAGACTGTTTGTAATGTAGCATACTTGACAAAAGATGGGTCAAACATCAGCTTACTAAGTTTATGAACCCTAACTAAATTTAAGCCAGGCTTTGGTAATGTTACTTCTGCAGATGGGACCAAAGGAACTGTGTTGGGTGTAGAAGACATATATATGTTGCCAAAATATACCTCAACTGATAGGTGCAATATTATCATTACAGAACTAAAGGAAATTTTAATAAGCAAAAAATGATCAATTGCATGAAGAAGAATTGGGATGTGAAGTTTCACTAATCCAACAAGACTATCTGAAGCAATAAGATGCTCTTGATAAAATTTGCCTGTAGATCAAAGATACACTCAAGTTGAAGGAGTGAACTTTGATGAAATTTGCCTTAATTAGTTGCACTATCGGAAGTATTAGATTTAGTATTTCATGTCATACATGGAAAGAGATATTTTGGGTTTTAGATGAGGATCTTTATATGTTYGGTAGTGATCTTTTATATTTGGTAGTTATCTTTATTATGCATTATATATTGAGATGAGGAGATAATGAGAAAAGGCAATCAAACAATTTATTCTATTATGGTATCAGAGCCGAAAACACATTCTTCTCCCTCCCAACTCTTCTAATCGGCACCGCCGCCCGCCGCCATCCGATACCATGACTGGTTCAACTACCGCCGCCGATTCTTCATCCATGTCTGGTTCTTCATCTACACCCTTTCACCCGGCCCTTACGGTCAATTCCAATGGGAAAGAATATAAAAATTCACAATTTCTTCAATTTTGCTCTAATAAAGGCATTCATATTCGTTTTTCATGTCAATACACATCTCCCCAAAATGGAAAAGCGGAATGGAAACTTCAAACCTTAAATAAAGCCACCCGCACCTTGTTACTTCATGGTCACATTCCACCATCATTCTGGCCATATGCTCTCTAAACGGCTACCTATCTCCATAATATTCTTCCCTCGAAAATTTTGTCCTATAACTCTCCCACACAAATCCTCTACCACCAAATTCCATCCTATTCCCATTTATGGGTATTTGGGTGTCTATGCTTTTCTCACAAACCACCCTCCACCATCCATAAACTTGCCCCTCGCTCCACTCCTTGTGTGTTTCTGGGTTATCCGTAAAACCATCGGGGTTATCATTGTTTCGATATGGTGTCTAAACGATTTTATATCTCTCGTCATGTTACCTTTGATGAGTCGGTTTTCTCTTTTTCACACAAGCATACGCCCACAGCCACCTACGATTTTTTGGACACTCCTACTCATCCTATTTTCGGTTCCCTTCCCCATCCATGAAACCGCCATCATCTCCTTTATCGCCTCCATCCAATCCCTCACCGCCATCCACATTCCCGTCTCTTTCACCGCACGTCCCTTCCACGACCGAACCTCCACTCATCCCCAACTTTTCCACACATCCCATGACTATCCGTAGTCGGGTTGGGATCACAAAACCCAATCCCAGGTATGCTTTGTCTGCCGTGTCTTCAATCGTGTCACTAGTTCCCACTTATCATTTAGATGCTATCCGGGATCCTAATTGGAAGAATGCCATGCTTGATGAGTATAAATAAATTATTACTAACGATACTTGGGAGTTTGTGCCTCGCCCTTCGGGTGTTAATGTCATTCGATGTATGTGGGTGTTCACCCATAAATTTCATGCGAATGGTTCTCTTGAGCGGTATAAGGCTCGTTTGGTTGTAAATGGCAGATCTCAACAGGTGGGAGTGGATTATTACGAGACTTTTTCACCGGTGGTGAAACCAGCAACGATCCATACAATTATGACACTAGCTCTTTCTAAAAAATGGGATATTCGGCAATTGGATGTGAAAAATGCTTTCCTTCATGGGAACCTTAATGAGACAGTGTTTATGCATTAGCCTCCGGGTTTTAAAGACACCCAGTTCCCGAATCATGTCTGCCGCCTTAAAAGCTCTCTTTATGGCTTAAACAAGCCCCTCACGCGTGGTACACTCGTTTTGCTACGTTTGTTACCTCTATAGGTTTCAAGCATAGTCGGTCTGACAACTTGTTATTTGTTTATCATAATGGGGGTCACATGGCGTATCTCTTGTTATATGTGGATGACATCATTTTGACTGCCTCATCCCCTTCTCTTTGGCGATCCATTGTTGCCCGTTTAAATTCCGAGTTTGCTATGAAAGACCTCGGGGAGCTAAATCATTTCTTGGGGATTTCGGTTTCTCAGGATGCCCATGGATTATTTCTCTCGCAATCCAAGTATGCGGCTGATATACTGGATCGGGCAAATATGAGTAATTGCAATTCTGTGGCTACTCCGATCAATACAAGTAGAAAGTTAAGTGCGTCTTCTGGTCCGCCGATGGCAGACCCCACTCTTTATCGCAGTCTTGCGGGGGCTCTTCAATATTTGACTTTTACACGACCCGATATTTCTCATGGAGTGCAGCAAGTTTGTCTCTGTATGCAAGATCCACGAGAACCTCATTTTTCAAGCTTTACGTCGTATTTTGCGCTACATCAAAGGGACACTTAAGCTGGGATTACAGTTGTCCCCTGCATCATCCAACCACTTGGTTGTCTATACTAACGCGGACTGGGGTGGTTGTCCGGACACTCGTCGGTCCACGTCCGAGTATTGTGTTTTCTTTGGAGACTCTCTTATATCTTGGTCATCTAAACGCCAGGCCACTGTCTCCCGATCTAGTGCCGAGGCTGAATATCAGGGGGTTGCAAATGTTGTCTCCGAAACATGTTGGATACACAATCTTCTTCTAGAGTTGCTTTGTCCGATCACGAAGGCCACATTCGTGTATTCTGATAATGTCAGTACGGTTTATCTCTCCGGCAACCCCGTCCAACATCATCGTACGAAACATGTCGAGCTAGATATTCATTTTGTGCGTGATTTGGTTGCACGAGGACAGGTTCGTGTTTTACATGTTCCTTCACGATTTTAGTTTACTGACGTGTTTACTAAGGGTCTTCCACGGGTACTCGTTGAAGAATTTTGATCGAGTCTTCGCGTTCGATCACCCCTCTCTTCGACTGCGGGGGCATATTAGATTTAGTATTTCATGTCATACTTGGAAAGAGATATTTTGGGTTTTAGATGAGGATCTTTATTTGTTTGGTAGTGATCTTTTATATTTGGTAGTTATCCTTATTATGTATTATATATTGAGGTGAGGAGATAATGAGAAAAGACAATCAAACCATTTATTCTATTAGGAAGCATGATGCTCTTGTTTCATGCCCAATGAAGTTTAAGATTTGTCATAGGGATGTTAATTAGAACACTCTCTTGAATGGGATACTCTAAGAAGATTTACAAGTTGAGCAACCATATATGGATTCAATGATCCTCACATCCAGAACATGTATTCAAGCTGCAAAATACTATTTATGGGTTATAACAAACCCCCCAGAGCTTGTTATGAAAGGCTAACTGATTCGAGACTCCAAATGATAGAAAAGAGGTATAGTAGCATGAACAAATTAAACACTAGTCATCAACGAAATTAAAGAGGACGTAAGCATCGTCCAAAGATATGTTATCGACATAAAATTAATTAGATCTACCTCACTAAGAGTGACTAAAAACTATATCAACTGAAATGATTAAATAAAGAAAGACTTTTGAGACAGATATTGATGGAGACCTCAATTACCTTTTTTAGTAGCAAATCTAATAATATCGACAAGAAATTTATCTCAAAGAGTAATTATCCAAAGAAATATCATCAAGATGTTTGGTCGACAAGTGTTGAAAGCATGCTAAGACATCAATGGGTAGTACTCATGATTAACTTAGAAAGATAAGAGTGGTTCCATTCGATCAAATTAAAAGCTAGCTTTACAGGAGTACGATTGAGACTCTTCCAAGTAGTGAAGGGAAAAAGGCGTAACAACGGTGACAACATTGCGGAATAAACATATATTCGTTGGACAAAAATTTCCCAACTCATATGAATCTTTTGACGATAAAAACAAATAGGGTATATTAAATGAAACGATAATCAACCCCCAAATCAGAAAGAAGCAACAAAGAATATCATACACATAACACACAGACTTTAGCATGAAACCTCTCAAGCGAGACTAAGACCAAGGGACCCTTAGGCCGCTTAAAGTCCACTACCACCGATAAACAATACAAAAGTCTTCTCTAGATAAAACTAGAGGCACAAAACAATCAACATACTATTGGAACAAATCATCAAGAAGTAAGGAATGAAACCAAAAAGAAAAGAGGAAGAAACATCCCTAGAAAAGCTATAATCTGTGGAACAAAAAAATGGTGACTTCCGAACGTTCAAAATTGATCTCAACCATTGAGAATGTGGATAAATATTTCATCAAGCTAACGTCAAAAACTCAACACCATCCGACGATTCAAACTCCGAAAATAAGCAAAACGGCGCAATTAGGCATACAAAATTTTCTCTCTTTTCTCTCTCACTTTTGTAATACACGACTACATATAGCTTATATCGAATCACAATTGTTAGGTTATTTTAAATATTTTTTCATGGGTCAGAAATAATTATATAAACCCAACAAGTAGGAGCCTTGTTCTACAACATAAGGGGATCTATCTTTGTTTCCGAAGGACTCCAATGTAATAAATCATTGAAAAGTAAGTCGTTAGACTTCATAAGTAGAGCGAGTTTATTTGTAAGTCCTACTTGTAAATGGTTTTGAATGAGCCTCACAGACAAGATGCTATACACCAACTTCAATCTTGTGTTCCTTGACCCACTACTAGAAATAGGACTATCTCTTACGAAAGACTTCATCAGTGGTCAATCGAAAACACGATTTACTATAATGGATTCCCAACGGCTCAAATTCGTAGGAAACAATTTTTTTAAAAACCCTTCACTAATGACCTTTTTAACATCCTCTAAAGTATTACCAACGGCTTCCCATCGGTAAAAAACAATAACATTCCGGAAAATAAATTCTTTTTCCGTGGAATAACAATAAGACATCCACTGTTTTCCAGTACCATTTATTGATGGCTTTTCGACGGATTCTAGTTCCAATAGATTACAGACAACCATTTTCAACGCAAAATCTGGTGTTCTGTTACTTATTTGACCCTGGTTTACCATCAAGTTATTGATGGTTTTGTGAGGGAGATGTTCCTCACACTATTGAGTGATTTTAATTAACTTTTAGAAAAGAACGCCATCGATAGTGAGAGAAGAAGAAAGAGGGAGACAGGAGGAAGAAAAGGAAAGGCAACTTAGAGAGACATGCTACAATGTTCTTCTTCACAAATTTCCCCAACGATTGGTATGAGAAGGAGCTATGGAGAATGTACAACAGCTACAAAGTGGTCATAGAAGTGAATTTGGCAAGAAAACTCAACAAGGACAAAAATAGATTCGGTTTTGTTTGGTTCGTTGGTGTCCAAAACGCAAAGAAGTTTGTGAGATAGATGAACAATATCTGGAACGCGTGTTACAAACTGTTGGTGAGCATGGAGAAATTCAAAAGAAAGCCGGTCGAAGAGAATAGATCTTATGAAGAATCTCAAGAAGTAGAGGGCCTCAAGTAAGCTGTAAATCAGAGGAAGACGCAAAAGACTTATGCCAATACGGCCAAGGGTGTTACAATTGTAGGGGGCATACCTTATCACATCAGTCGGTTCCAAGCTTAGTAAGTTGGATAGATTTATTGTTTCAAAGAAGTTTGTTGAAATTTGGCCTAACTTAAAATGTACAATTCTCGCTATGGACAAGTCTGAACACTGTCCGATCGTTCTAAAAGAGGTTGTTGTTGATTATGGTCCAGTTCCATTCAGAATTTTTAACTCATGGTGCTCATTGGACATTAAAATTAAAGAGGAGGCGAGATCTAAGAAAAACCGGTTGATTTGAGGAACAAGCTGAAAATGAAAAAAAATCCACATCAGAAAGTGGTGGATCAAGAAAAAGAGCTCTTTAGAGGACAACAAAAAGAAAGCTTTGGCGGTGATCGAAGAGGTAGACGAACGCATTGAGGCAGGTTTAGCAGATTCCGAAGACATAATAAGACGACTGGAGGCCATTAAAATTAAAGAGGAGGCGAGATCTAAGAAAAAAAGCTGATCTGTCACAAATGGCCAAATTCAAATGGACGGTGGACGAAGAGGAAAATTCAAAAAAATTTCATGTAAGAATTAATAGAAGGAATAGATCGAGAGTAGCAGGATTCTCTCTAACAAAAGATGGACGAAAGAACCGGGAGAGGTGAAAAGGAATTTCAATTATTCTTTAAAGATAGCTGGGGATCCCAATTTTGTCCCAGATGTAGATTCAACATGGAAGGATTGAAAAGATTATCTAGCAAAAAGTTTGACTCCCTTGACAGACCGATCACTTTGGTTGAAATAAAAAGGGTTGTTTGAAATGTGGAGAAGACAAATACCCTTTCCTGGACGAGATTTCTTTTGGATTTCTTAAATCCTTTTGATCCATCATCATCAACGACGTCTTAAGGGCGGTGAAAGAATTTTTCAGTTCTGGTTGGATCCCATATGAGTGCAAATAATTTCATATGTCTTGTCCCAAAGTCTACGAATCCTCATATCTATAAATACTTCAGACCTATCAGTCTTGTTGGTTGCATTTACAAAATCATCACCAAAATCCTTGCAAATAAAGTAAGACAGGTCATCCATTCTTTTGTTAGTGAATCCCAATTTGCTTTCATAATAGGTAAATATATCCTGGACTGTGCTCTGATCACTAGCAAAATAATCCATTGGGCTAGAAAGAATAGAAGAAAGGTTCTCTTTTTCAAAGCCGATTTTGAGAAAGCGTTTGATACGGTGGACTGTGCTATTTGGAAGAGATTATGGAGGGCATGAATTTCTTGAGGAAATGGAGGAGATGAGTTAAAGCTTGCCTCTACTAAGCTTCAACCTCAGTTTTGGTTAACGGATCTCTAACCTCGGAATTCCGGCTTCGAAGAGGCTTTCATTAAGGGGACCCTTTATCCCCTTTCCTTCTTATCGTATCCATGGAAGGTCTTTACACGCTCATGACAGAGGTCAAAACAGAATTTTAATAAAAGTATTAGAGATTGGCAATGATAATCATTCTATAACCCATTTATTTTATGCTTATGACACGATGCTCATTAATGATTGGTCTGTGGAAGATGGGAGGAATATCTTACGGATTTTGAGATGCTTTTTTCTCACATCGGGGATGCGTTTAAGCTGGATGAAAAGCGGATTGTTCGGAGTGGGAGCGGGGAAGAACATAATTCAGAGCGCTATCGCAGAGCTTAAATGTAAAGTCAGACATCTTGCAACCAATTATCTTGGGGTACCTCTGGGCGCAAACACATCCAGGGACGAAGACTGGGCCTCTATTATCGATAAATTTCATAAACAATTGTCCAAATAGAAGGTCAAAGTCTTATCTGTCGGAGGTAGTCTTGTCTTAATTCAAGCAGTTCTTGGTAGTATAGCAACCTATTTCCTTTCTTTATTCAAAGAACCTACGACGGTTAGTGATCATTTCTAGAGTCTCCGAAGAGACTTTTTCTGGGGTTTGGATGAGGACAATAGGAAAATTTATTGGGTCAACTGGAGAACGGTGATAAGAGACAAAGAGAACGGCGGTCTTGACATTGAAAAAATTCTTGCTTCAAACCTTTTTCTCCTTCCAAAGTGGGCTTGGAAACTCAAGGGTGACTTAAATTATAGTTGGTTGAAAGTTATAAAAGCAATTTATGACAGATGGTGGATTATCTTTGGATCAGGGGAGTCTTAATAGCTTCATCGCATGGAGGAGTGTTATAGTTGTTATCCACTCATTGAGATCTTTGAACATTAACTTTGATGAGTTGTGTCTGAAATAGGTAGGGAACGGATTAAAGACGACTTTATAAAGATAAAGATGGAAGGATTCCTCTCCTTTTACATTACTTTTTCCTAGACTTTTTGCTATTCAAACAAGAAATAGGTGATGGTGGCGGATATGCTTAAGTCGAGCAACACCTAGGACTAGCACAGACCCATTCGAGATGGAAGTGAAGCCGAGGAACTCACTGGAAGAAAGGAATTAAGGACTACTTGTTTTCCGATAAACCTGACAGTTAGAGTTGGGCTTTAGTTCCTACGGTACATTTTATGTCGGTTCTTTAAGATGTACCATCGAGAAATCTTACTTGGGCATAGGAAGAAAAGGAGACTTTATGGAACCAATTGACCCCTCCTAGAGTAAATATTTTTATGTGGAGAGTTACGCTCGATAGAATTCCATCACGTGGTAATCTCTCCAAGATGAAAATGGACCTTGATTCTATCCTTTGTCATGTTTGTGGACGTGAAACACAAAACTAACAGCCATTTATTGTTTGAATGCATCGTGGCGTCGAAGGTTGGAGATTCATTGAAAGATGGTTGTCGATATCATTTCCCACGGATAGGTCCATGGAATCGATGACCAACTGAATCATCTTAGCAAGGAAGGACAGTCATATTAAGAGAGCTTTGGAAGCAGTTTTCTTCATCAGTTGCTATGTTTTATGGTATTGACGAAATAGATGTGTCTTCAATAGTTCTCCTCCCCATAAAGATTCTCTTCTTGATCAGATTGTGGAGAAATTGTTTACTTGAATTTTGGCTAGGTGTAAAGGGAGTGTTAAAAACCCGATAGTGTGAAAATACCATCCATCTAATTGTATAAAAAATCTATAATATTTTTGCTCCTCGTTTGCTAGCTTTGAGAAGATCCGTTTGATGTTTCAAAAAAATAAAAAATAGAGTGATTTAATTTTTAAAAGTAAAGTACATGATTTCCAATAGACCGAAAAATACTTCTTCGGTTTTTCTAAGGATGTACATTGAATATCTGTCACGAATCCTATATTTAGAATAAATTAAATAGTTGTACTTCATGTATCTAACATGAAGACATAGATAAAAATTGACATTCACGGAATTGCTAAATCAATTGTCATACAAAAAATAAATTCAAATTTATCAAAGTAATGCGGCCTAACTAGATGGGGTAGGGCTGGGAGGGCGAGATATGCCAAGCATATAGGTTTTCAAAGGCGTACCAGAAAATAAATTCAAAATAAAAACACAAATATTACGCACATATTAGAGATATATGAATTTGTAAATTTGTTGTAAATCCAACCACATGTTATGATGGCTTGGTTTTGTCGTTAACATTCATATAATCTATTGGCAATTCACCTTTGTTTCTTAAGTTACAAAGTTGTCGGTGGTTTTTCAGTTACCCAGTAATCACCGACAAGACGTATTGTCGTCGTCGTTCAATGTTTGATTTCTATCAACGGATGACATGCAACAACATTCCACGCATGTAAATAACTTTTCATATGTATTAATTAAACAATCTTTAACCATGTTAGTCAAGTAAAAGAAGATTAAATCATTGAACCTTTAAAAAAGTTTCTAGATCTTGCACAATAATTCAATTGTTTGAGCTTGTTTAAATACAAAGTACTTAAATTTGTGAATGATTGGTTTAACTCCGTACTTGTGGTTCTTTAGACCACTAAAATAATCCATTTTCTTGATTTGTGTATCAGACAAAGGTGATATGCCAGCCATTAGTGTTGGCAAGAACCATTTGCATCTGTAGGTATGTAGAGGTGTATTTTAAAATAGTATATATCGATTGTTGAAATTGAAATCAAGTATTATAAAAATAGTGGATTTGGATTATGTATCCATATATTTGTGACGCTTGGTGGTTCGTCCATTCAAAGCAGGTGCATAGGAAACAATCAATGAGAACCTAGAAAAAGAAAACTAAAAACATTAATAATAAAATATATTAAAATAGATGTTAAATTATAGATAATAAAATGTTTTTTTTTGGGTGCAATTTGTTTCGCTCCAAATACATTTTTAATCATGCTCGTTGGATAATCTCAATATGATAATTTTATTAGTTTTTTGCTTCTTTGTTTTAGGATTCTCTTTTGATTTCATTCCTACCCGTGTGTATATATATATATATATATATGTGTGTGTGTGTGTGTGTGTGTGTGTGTGGTGATTTTTGGAGAAAAACACTAAATAAATAAAACACCGGAAACTATGAAAAATCGTATGAAAAAGTATATACATATGGATGTCAAATTAATGACAAAAATATGATCGTTTTTTGTGTAATTTATATCGCTCGAATTTGGTTTATTTTTTGAATAAAAATTAGGGGGGTGAGGTATTGTAACTGTTCAGTTAATCGTATCCATTAAATCATCTAATCTAACGGTTGATAATGTGTTTATTAGTTTTTCATTTATTCGAGGTTTCTCTCGAACCTCTCTCTGTATATGTAGGACAATAATCAAATGAAAACCACAAAAAAATTGAGAACCATGAGAAGCGATCTAAGCCCTAATTTGGTTTTGAGCATATGATGTTAACTGAAAGCTGTTTTTAATTAGAAAATGACATAATTGTCATTTTGGTAACATGTTATTTCACCTCGTGATAGAAAACACAATTTTCATAAATATGTTATTTCACCTCATGAAACTCGAACATAATACTCATATATATGTTATTTCACCACATGAAATCAAACACAATTTTCATCTACAATTTATTTCACGCCATGAAATCAAACACTATTTCCGTCTATATGTATTCACCTCATGAAATCAAACACATCTCTGGTTCTTTTCCTGCAGCCATGGAAACGCTAATAGTTTCACGTGTGGTTGAATTTCCAATTTCCGGAGGGAAATTAAGAATCGCTTTGCTCCCGGGCATTTCGAACGTCGCCCCGATCATAAGCCTTTGTAGCTTCAATAGTTGTATCAAACATTCCCAACCAAACCCTAGCACAATTACAATTCGGATCTCGGATCTCAGATCTCAACCGCCTACTTTCCCCAGGGTCATCGTCGTGGTCCTCTATAGTGAACCTTCACCTCCTCCACATACTTTGTTTCTTTCAAATCGACCTCCAAATGCAGTTTTTCAAATCTACTATCGACCGAGTCAAATGTAACTTTCTGAAACAAACTACATATATAAGATAGAAGACGAAAGATCTAATCGATTAATCATAAATTTGAAATGGCATTTGTAATCATGCATGCCTCGATTGGGATTGGAAGTCGATTGAGCCTGTTGTCGAAGTTTGATATTGAAGAAAGGAAAACGGTAGGAAAATTTAAAGAGAGGGAGAAAACCTACCTGTGGACGACGGAGGGCGGTGACGAACAATCTATTCTTTCACCTAGACGATCTTGGCAACTAGACAGCTGGATATGATGATTAGGATGAGGTTACGAGTTGTTATAGTAGCAAGCAGGAGGAGGTCGATCTGATAGAGGCGTTCAATGTGCTTGACCTAGACGGAGATTGATACATATCAGTTTTGAGATCTCAAATAACAAATTTATCCTCAAACTTCCAAAAGCTTCAGTAGCATTACAAAAAATGCCATCATGTTTAATGGTCTTTGTTCCTTATATGATTTAACCCCTATATCTATATAAAGGAGATTTACTTTGCAAACCATGTTATTTGTACAAACTGTACAAACCTCATTCAACCAATCATAATTTTTCATTTTGTTCATTTTATTTTGTAATTATGAGAGGTTGATTAATCATTTTTATTGTGGATGGTGTTAATCATGGATATTATTATCTTCATTATTTTAATTTTAGAGAAATACATGAAATAGTTTCATTAAAAGTTCATAAAGTATTATATGAAACAATTTCATAACCATATATATATGAAACAACTTAATCAAAAAAAGTATTATATGAAACAATTTCACAAGATTAAACAATTTTATGAAATTTTTTCATAAAATTAAACAATGAAATCGACAGATGATGGTGGTTTGCACGATTTGTACAAATTGGGCAGTTTACATTTGATCGCTCATCTCTCTCTCTCTCTCTCTCTATATATATATATATATACACACATACATACACACACACACATATCACAGTGAATATCGTTTGTATGTATTTCTTTAACCATATTTTTTCAAGTATCAGAGTGTGTATATTGTGTTCTCACAAGATTCGTCGGATTAAGATTTGCCGGAATAAAGTTCGTCAGAGGGAGTAGAGATGAGATTTATAAAATCTCGAAAATGCCCTTAATTTATATGCTAGTTAAAACTACTATAATTATTAATTTTCTAATTTAACATTTGATTTGTGATTGAGATTAGATCTCACGGTTATCCTAAATTACCGAGTTCTCCCTTAAATATCCATAATATTCGATTGTCTTTGATTATATAACTCGAGCATATTTTGTAATCTGATGATAAAAGCAATTCAGGATTTTGAACTTTGCACATAAAATGGCGAAAGAAGTTTAATTGGTGATCCAAATCATGGCTACTTTTTATATTCTAAATCTTCGGTATCTTTATATAATATGACACGTTGTAATTTATGAACTTAGAATAATTAGCAACACAAAGATTAGATCTTCAGCAAGGTGAATGGTACCAGTGATGATTGGGAGGCAATGCACAGACATCACAGCTCATATATCCTTCAAATTAAATACTCCACTAAATGACGAACTCTTCCTTTAAACCCCACTATAAATAATACTCATCATCATCTTTGCTTACCAAGCTTCAATTCACATTATCTGATTCTTGACTTTTGCCTTAGTTTTCAAGAAAGTTTATCAAGATGGAATGCTCATCATCATCATCATCTATATCTCATTTCAGATCTGTTAGTCTGCCTTCTAGGCTAACCCATCCTTCTTGTGCCATGGTCCACACGAAGATCAACGAGCTGAAAGAGTTCGGAAACCTGCAGGTGGTCACGGCTAAAACTATTCAAAGCGGTTTGGTTAGGTTGGCGGAGTTGTATTTTTGTGTGGATGAGCTTGTTCAATCTCCACAAACCCAACAAGCCCTTTTACGCCACCAAAATGGAACCTTGGTTGAAGATGCCTTAGAGGGTTCCATTTTGTTTCTAGACTCATGTAGTACCCTCAAAGACTTGCTGATGTTAACGAAGGAACACGTGCAAATCCTTCAATCGGGCTTACGAAGGAAAGGTGGTGATTCGATAGTCATTAGTCAAACTGCAAATACAATATGTAAATATATAAAACAATAAGATAGGGTAACACCCGAGATTTTTACATGAAAAGACCACAAGCCCCTATTGATGTTATTGTTACAACGGTGAAGATTACAGCCAAAACGGAGTAAATCAGTAATACAATTATTTGTTCATCAGCTGGGCAAGAAGTAAGTAGTGAACGAGCTAATTACACCAAACCAACCCTAACTAGGAAATAGAACTTGTCTGTTAGGTAACTTTTGGTACATGGGACATGATGACGGGACAAAACTGAATGTTCCAAGTTTGGCACGACATGAGACAGGACAATAACTCACTGTTCCACGTCTTGTGTGACATGAGACAGAGACAAGAACAAGGACAAAGTGGGACAGCGTGGGACAAAAGA
Source organism: Cynara cardunculus var. scolymus (assembly GCF_001531365.2). Classification (NCBI taxonomy): domain Eukaryota; kingdom Viridiplantae; phylum Streptophyta; class Magnoliopsida; order Asterales; family Asteraceae; genus Cynara; species Cynara cardunculus. The sequence continues at coordinate 27,854,233 of NC_037532.1, read as the reverse complement.
GCATTTTTTTTGTTCCACCAAAATAGGAGGAACAAGATGAGACAAAATTGAGATAAAAACTAAAATATTATTAATTAACCATCGTTTGATATATAACCTTAACATTGTATTTGTTTTAGTGGGAATCACTGCTAGTTGCGGCCGTCGCCACCACCGGTAGCCATTGCCGGCTGCCTCCACCTCCTCAACCACCTCCACAACCACCGTTGACCATCAGGGCCGGTCCTGAGATTTTGGATGCCCATGGCGGAAAGCCAAAAAATGCCCCTTATATGTGTATATAAAAACCAAAATAAACTATTTGAAGAAGTTTGAAACCTAGTCAATCTAGGCGGCTCATCCCCACGCCTATTTATTTTCCTATTTTGAGCACCCGATGGTTGTGATCGAGGAAACATATCTTAAGTAGTTAAATTGTTAAACAAATGATATGATATAAAGAATAGAAAGATAACACATAGATTTGGTCGTTCATGGTTCGTGTTGTGAAATTGCCAAGAAAGTGGAACGATTAAGCAACCTGGACAAATTGATTAAGAAGAAAACATAAGCATCAATCTAAGCCTTTGTCCTATACTAACCCGTTTCAAAACAGCTCCTAAAAAGCTTCTAAACAACCCTGAAAACAGGCCCCGAACAGCTAGAAAAGGACCAACTATATAATTGAACATCCTTCCTTCTAAACAACCTTCTAAGGACCAACTAAACAGCCTTCTAAACAGCCCCTAAAGAGTAAAAAAAATTAGGGCTTATTAGGGCAACTGAAGTTGTTATAACGTTGTATTATGTCACTCCTGGAGTTAAAATAGTGGGTCTTCTTAACTGAATGGCTTTCTCTGAAGCTTATTTGCTGCAATATTTGTGGCAATGGAGTACTAGATCTAATTAATTTACTGTAGGGGCCATCATGGTGAGCATGATCCCCTCCTTTAGAATATTTCGTTTTTCATGTTGAATAGCTCATGCTTGTGATCAAATGATGGTGAATCACTTAAACTTCATTGTAAATACCATAACCAATTTCCTATGAAAAGGTGATTGTGGCCTAGAATCACTCATCATGTCATCCATCCTCTTGTATCAAACTGGTTAAGTGTTTCACCATCATTTGATCACAAGCATAAGCTATTCAGTTATCAAATCAAGCCTAACTGTTATTTAGTTATTTTGTATTTCTGTTAGAACTTAGAAGGCTGTTTAGAAATTGCAAAACTGCCCCAAAAACAGCCTCAAAAATCAAAACAAAAGTAAAGTGGATGTGTAAATATTCAAACATAAAGTCATCAAAATCAAAAATCTCTCTTCATTGTAATGTTGTTTACAATATTACAACTTTAAAATAAAACCTAAGTAGGCACTAGGTAGCTTCATCTAGATTATGAATTAATCAAACAAGAATTGGAAACATAAAGTAAGTAAATAACCCTAACCTCACAAGTCACAAGTCAGTGTCCAGGGCAATTTCCAAACTTCAAAATTCCAATTCCAATTCGCAATTCCAATGTCAGCCACAAGTCACAACCAATTTGGCAGTTCAAATTAAGATTTTGAGCGGTCGAGAAAGCGAGAGCCGACTGGCGATTGAGCGGTCGAGAGCGACTGGGGACGAGAGTCGACAAAAACCATAAGTTCGTTTGTTGTTCGTACTTCTAGAATCGACAACCGACAGAATCATGACTTCGTGCGTCAAGCGAGGCCGAGAGTCGAGAGAGAGCCGATTGTGAATGTCTTTGTCGGTCGAGACTTCAGCCCTTGATGATTAGCGGTAAGGGTAATTTTTTGGCCCAACCTAAATTGAACATATATATATATATATTCTGCTTTACAAAAATGGATGCCCTTGGACTGTTTGCTGTCCTGGGTCGTCGTCCCTTGGGCCTATAGCCAGGGCCGGCCCTGTTGGCCATAGACCACCACCGTCTATCATCACCTCCATAACCGTCCATTGCCACTACCATCATTGGCCATCTCCACCTTTTCTTCCACTGCAACAACCTCTTCCACCACCTCCACAATCATCGTCGGTCGTCGACCACCGTCGTCCATTGCCACCACCATTATCACTGTTGACCACCTCCACCTTCTCCTCTACTACAACCTTCTCTGCAACTATTGCAGGGCCACCGACCAACATCGTTCACCACCACCACCATGGGCCACCTCACCTCCACCATAACCACCACCATCGACTACCACTGCCCACCACCACCGGCGGCTAGCACTACCATCGTCAACCACCACTATCAGCTACCACTACCACTACCACTATATACCATATTCACGTCCTCCACAACCACCATTGTCCATCTCCACCACCACTAGTATTGTCGGCCACCATCACCTCCATCGTAACTACCACCATTGCCCACCATCACACCTACCTCCACCTCATAGGCCACAACTACCTCCTCCACCATTGTCAACCGCTACCACCACCGTTATCCAACATCTTCATGTCCTCCACAACCACCACCATCCACCAATTACCAATGCTTCTACCTCCACAACCGTTGTCATTGCAACAATCTTCACTACGCCTTCACCAATTGATAAGGATCATCCAAACCGAATAACACATAATTTCTCATTTGTATGAATCGGGTTTTTTCAAACTACCATCAATTATATAAAAAAAATTCCTTCAAATTTGGTACTATTTTATATTTATGTATATGAAAATTGTGTACAAATGTTTATAAATTAAATTATTCATTCAACTTTGGTACTATTTTATTATAACTATTATATGACATATAAAATCATAAAATAACTTTTGAGGGCAACTTGTCTAGTTATGTCATATCCAGTTCCTAGTCATATCAAATACCAGACATTCATTTGTTCTGTCCAATCTTGTCTAATCCTACCCCTCTTGTCATGTATAGTCTTGTATAGTTCTGTCTTGTTCAATTATATTTGCATATCAAACGGTACCTTAGCTTATGCAACTTGTACACGTCACTACTAAAAAACTGTGTTTCCCTGTCAAATTTTTCTGGTGGATTTGCCGTCGGTAACTTACCGACTTATCCCAAAAAAGTTAAAAAAGAGTCAACTTTTGTTGACTTCCGCTAATGATTTTTTTTAAATAAAAATTTATTTCGATCACATTTCCAACGGATTATTTAATAACTTATTATTTTAAACAATTCATCACAAATTGCGGTTTGAAAATATTTGAACAATCCAACTTAACGTTTGTGGTTTGAAAAATCCTAACCGAACCCAACCCAACCCAAACCGTACGGATTAGTCGGTTGATACTTTGGTACATTAAAATATTTTTCTAATCTTGAATATGTTTCTCTACCCATAATTTATTTTTCATCCTCAACCATTTGATACAACGTATACATACTTCTTATGTATATCACATTCAATTAATTTTCTTTAACATATATATGTTCATAGTTACTGAACATATATATGAATAAGTTATATAGAGATGTGAATATATTGAAAATATATGTATATGAAGAACATACATGATAGTGTAATTGTCTAATGTATATGTTAATAAAAATTCAACAATCATATTAAATCCAAAAAATAAAAGGATGTTGGGTTGGATTGAGTTCAAATAATAGTAATCCAATATCAATACAATACTTACGGTTTGAAAATTTTACAATTCGATTAGACATCGAGTTGAGTTATTTTATGTTGGGTTGGGTTGAATTGATCGTGTTAATCGGATTGGTCGGATTTTTGAGCATCCCTAATTTGTAGATGTACATTAATTCTTGATTGAATATAATCCGCGGGTAGTATTTTTATTCCAATGATTATGTTTATGTTGTGATTCTTTATAACATTAGTGGTGATTTGTGGGAGTATTTCTTGTGTTATGCTTCAATTGTTGATTTTATTATGTTCATTTAATATGTGTCATATATAAATGTGTATTTATCTAAGAAAATTCAAATAAAATGAATATTAATTTTCAGTTAAGTTAAAAAGATTGAAAAAGTTGAAAGAAATTTCAACGAATTTTTAGCTGCCATATCTGCTGGAAAATACAAAACCGCCAGAAATCCGCCAAAAAATGAATTTTGCGGCGGGGTTTTTTCGGTGGATTTAGCCATCGGAAAAACCCATCTTTTTAGTAGTGCGCGAGGGTCGCAACACTAGGTCGCTAAAATAGGCATCTCCGACCTACCTAGGTCATTGCATTAGATTTCGGCAATAGAGGATATGCGAGACAACTCGCACACACGAAATTAAGTGGACACGTTAAATATCATGTATTGTATTTCTCCATGTTTTACCTTGCACCGGGTCACATGGCTAGTTTACATGTATGTATTTAATTAAGGCCTTCATTCACAAACTCCACCTTGACTTCAATCCAACCAAAATAAACACAATACTTCATCGGGTCTTCAGAAAAGTTTGGGGGTTTACAAGTTAAAAACATTTTGATATCACCCTTTTCTGGTATTTGTGGATTGAATTTGCAGGTTTATTTCGACCCTTTCTGTCTCTACCCTGGCCGGTACTCCCAGAATAGATGTCGGTATATTTCTCAGCTTACTCATTTTCTCTGCTAACATATCCCGAGTAACATACTCAGGAGGTTGTACTAGTTCTTGATTTATATTTTCCTGATCAGATGAACTTTAGGTTGATTACTCCTTCCTTTCCCACAACCCCTTCCACGACCTTTACCCCGACCTCTCCCTCTACCTCTAGGCGTGGGAATGGGGCGGGGACCTCAATCCCTGTCCCCGTTCTCGTTTACTTATCTATATCCCCGTCCCTGTCCCCGTCCTCATCCCCGCGGAAGAACATAATCACATCCTCATCCCCATCTGCAACAGGTCCCCAACGGCAAAACGGGGATTTTTTTTCCCGTTTATGTAAGTTATATTAAATTAAATATGTGAGAGGCCATACATGTTTAAATTTCAAACATTTTCAATAAACTTAAAACCAAAATGAATTTAATTTAATATTAAAAAAACACAACATCATATAAGAACAAATAATCTAAAACCAAAAAAAATCAATTTAATCCAAAAAAACTTAAAGTCACATGTACCAAAGGATATTAAGCTATATAAAACCATATCGAGTAATATACAAAACTTATCTAGTAATTATATTTTGACTTGACATCCAAAATATTACATATTAACATCCGAGAAATAACAATTTTAGATTATAAACTTAGTTAGGAAATAGGAAATTATGAATTACCGCTTTAGTTGAAATAAATAATATACATATATATATATATATATATATATATATATATATACACATATATAGGGGCAGGTTCAAATGAAAACCATGTCATTCTAAAAAACCGTGTAAACCAAAATCGACGAATAAGAACATTCTTTTTTAATTAAATTTAATCAATAAGGTCATTTTGGTCATTTTCATTATTTTTTTCATAAATAAGGAAGTTATTAAGGAATATTAAATAATGAAATTTAATAATGGAAATTATATAAATGGAATGATTTAAAGATTTTAATATATTATAATATTAAAAATTGATTTTCTTTTTTTTTTATTCAATGAAGCTGGAAACATTCATGAAGATTTTATATTGTTATGTAATGAATGCATGATTTGAGGTTCATTGTATCAAAAATTACCGGTTATGAACCTGTTTCATATGAAAAGGTTTTAATATGAAAAGGTTTCATATTACCAGAGCATAACATATTATTGAGCATATGAAAATGTTTCATTACGAAAAAACGGTTGCATATTATATTAATATGCGTAATGAAAAGGTTTCATCATAATGAAACAGGTGCATAATATATTTTAATTTTTATGCAATTAATGTTCATATCATAAGGTTTCATTATAAAATGTTTTATTTGCTTCTTTTATTTATATTGTATATGTTCATGTACTTCCAGTTCATGGTGATGAAACATATTCATGTTCAAGTTTTTATGTATATTCATAGTTAGGTTAGTGAAAATGAAACGAGTTCATGATGTAATTGATCAGTTAGTCATTAACCGCTTTAAGACTTGAAAAATGATGGTGGAGGTGAATGGTTTAGTTGATGAAATGGGTGCATAATATATTTTATTCTCTATGCAATTAATGTTCATATGAGACGGTTTCATTATAATATGGTTTATTTGCTTCTTTTAGTCATGATGAAACATGTTCGTATACTCGTTTCATGATGATGAAACATATTCATGTTCAAGTTTCATGGTGATCCATGTTATATTGTGTGTGATGAGGATCCGTTTATTCGGATACTTGAAAATGAAATGAGTTCATTTACAATTGTTTAATGACTGTTGAACTCGTTTCATGGCCAACCACGTTGTAAAATTACGTAGGGGGTCCGTTCAGTGGATGTAACGTTTTAATTAGAATGAAACGGGTTCATAATTCATCATTGCAAAAAATGAATGAGTTTCAATATCAAATGAGTATAATGAAACTCGATCTTGCATAATCATAAAATTTAATAAGCGCATTAAACAATGAAAAAATTTCATTAACTAAATTGTAACGAATCCGTCAACAGAGAAATTAAGAAAAACGAAATATGATCATTTATTTTAATTTTTAATGAAATTATTCAATATACATTAGTGAATATGTTGTGTTTTGATTTTGATATAACTTATTGATGAATATTATTTWAAAAAATGTTAACATTAAAATAGTATATTACTTCACAAAGTGAATCAATTTCATTAATAATATAATTTACCTGATATGGTTGCCTTGAATAAAAAATACTATGAATTAAATTTATTTAAACTCATAGACATTATATATATTCATATCGTTTGAGCCATAGACAAATACAATAGTCAACGACAATGAGTGATCAGGGAGAAGGTATTATTTGTCATGAAATTCATGACATATACAGTAACGTTGTTGCGGATGAAGATGGGTGCTATGGTATGTGTTATGTATTTTAATTTCTAAGTCAATGTACCTTCCATAACATGAATGTTTGTATGATGTTCGTCCGTATTTGGGTCCTTGTATGCGTTTCATAGTTGGAGAATTTGTATAAAGCAGTTAGTAGGATTTGAGAATAGGGTTATGGTTTGATCACATCAATGGACAATATTTTTTCATGAAACAATTTCATTAATACGGATACCATATAGTATCCATATTGTTAATGAAGGTGTTTCATTAACACATACAATATCCCTAGTATCCATATCATAATGAAAATATTGTAATGAAAATATTTTAATGAATAGTTTCATAAAATAAGTTAAAAAACTTGAGCATGTTGCGTATAACTAATAGGACGTAATGAAACATAGTAATGGCGTTAATATTCGTAAGTGTAACTATATTGTAATTTCAATTTCTACTTGTTAGATGCATTATCACCAGAAATGGGGGAATCACCTGAGGGCACGAAGTTATAGTTTCCTAAAGTAGATGGCAATATTTGTCCAAAAGTTGGTGAATTCTTTTCATCGGTTGATGCCGTAGAAAATATGTATAGGAAATACGCGGACGTTGCTGGGTTTGATATCCGACTGGCCAGCAAGAAAATGAACTCGTTGGGTGAAGTGCAAACACGTTATTTTGTTTGTAGCAAAGAGGGTATTCCACCCAAAAAGGAATTTGATTCTTTAGAAGTTTCATCGGGTGAGAGGAGAAGACGTAATACAAATTTCAAACGTACTGGTTGTAAAGCTTGCCTAAAGGTACACTATGTCAAAGAGAGTGGCCGGTACAAGGTTTATCATTTCATTGAGTCTCATAATCATATGCTTTGTCGTTCGGATGAAAAGTTGTTCACCCGTTCAAGACGCCAACTTGACTACAAGGATCGTAAATTTTTTTACCATGCATCCAGCTCTAAAGTTGGTATCACTCAATCACGCAGGATGCAGTTGGCAATTAACGGAGGTTTAGTATCATTAGGTGGGACAGCTAGGGATCATATGAACTTTAGAAGAGACATAATGCTATTCGTTGGTAACAAAGATGCACAAATGCTAATAAACAAGATGAACAAACGGCGTGAACATTTCCCAGAATATTTTTTTGAATATAAGTGTGATGAGAAGGAGTTGATTGCAATTTTTTGGGCAAATGAAACAGCAAGAATGAATTACAAACATTTTGGAGACACCATATCGTTTGACACTACATTTCGGACAAACAAGTAAGTTGTCTTAAATTATTTGTTATAAATTGTTTTATTTATATCCAATGAAAGATATATATGCTTCTTTTGCATCTTAACAGGCATGCAATGATTTTTGTWCCATTTGTTGCAATTGACAATCACAAGAAGTCCGTTGTGGTTGGTGCTTCATTGATTAGAAATGAATCAATCGTTAATTTCACTTGGGTATTGAGGGCGTTTATGAAAGCACACGGTACTCAGCCAAAGTTTGTAATAACCGATCAATGTGCAACAATGAAACAAACGATCCCTATAGTTTTTCCAGAAGCTACTCATCGATTGTGTATGTGGCACATAACAAAAAAAGTGAAGGAAAAGGTATGTCTAATTTCATCCATTGGGTACAATTCTAATATATACATACATAAGTTTGTTTACTACGCGTTTCGTAACAAAAAAGTCTTCATAATGGGCAATATGAAAAAAATGGTTTGACAATTTCTTGATTGTGTGCTTGTTTCATTGTGAAGATCTGTGATCATTTAGCCCATGGGACCCCGTTTAAAAGCAAGTTCAACAAACTCGTATGGAATGTACACCTAAGTCCCGAATATTTGTGAGGAACATTGGTTTTTGTTTCATTTTGATTTATCTTAGCTAGTAACGGTTATCGATGAAATTCTGCTGGCTCCTAAAATTATTGGGATTAGCATGTTCATGTAATGGTAAAACGTTTAGAGTGGGATGCGATGAAGGTGTTAATGAGATACGTCCATCACGAAGAAAATAATTTTTTATGGTATTTGTTTGAAATTTTTTTTCTAACGTAGTAACCTTCTACACTAGTGAATATGTGAGTGTAAGATATATGTAATTTATCTTACCAATATGTGTTCATTGGAATGAAAATAGTGAGAACATCTAATGAAATACTGTAAAAGTGAAGTAGCTCTCTCTATTGTCGCGGTTAAGACGTAAGAGTACTCATAAAATAATGCTTAAAATGTTACATCTAGAAACATGTTTTAGATATAAGATAACGATTATACATGTGAATTTGATAGTCAAACTGTAGGAACCATGTGATTATTCAAGTATAAAAAGGGTTGGTATAGAGTACAAAAAGTGATGAAAGCGTTTAATCGATGAAACAGGTGCATACAATCCGGTATATTTATGGTTGTTGTATTTAAACTTATGTGTGAAGGAAAATTGGTTTACTAGGCCAGCGTGTGAATCAATGTCTGTTCATGATAGGAATGTAAATGTTATAATGAAAATGAAGTTTGTTTGGGACGGTGCAATTGAAATGATGTATGATGTCTTATGTCATTCCTACTGAATTCGGTAGTGTCGCGTTTGATTAGTAGTATCATACTGTGCAATGATAAAGTTTCATTGTAATATTTATTTGTGGACTATTCAATGAACATGAAATAGTTTCATAATAAAGATATATAACACAAGTACTTCAAGCAAGGACTAAAGATACGGTTGATTTTAATAGGAAAAAAGACTAAGCATTAAGTTGCTTAGCAAATATTTGAGTACTTGTTAAGACAAGATCAGTTAATTCAAATGAAAATGAACAATACATAACTGACTACTAAAAAAACTACAAAATCCATGTCATAACCTCCAAAATATAACCCCAAAAAAAGTATAACTAGTGAACCAATGCTAAACCAATGGATTGCTATGCTTGAACGTTAACGCCTATTGCAGATGTCTTTGTTGCTTTTGCTTGCTCTATCGCTTTCTTTTTGGCTTCGGGATTCATTGCATGAAACTGATCAACCTCTTTCACGATTGACTCCCTTCTTTTGATGAAGTTGCTGAGTAATAACTTCGCCGTGTATTTCTTCTTTAGATCAGTAAGCTGGGTTCTTTAATTCGGTCCTTCTGTAGTGAATCCGGTCTTCCATGACCTTTCATCTCCCATCCAAGTTTTCATATGCCTCATCAAGAACACACCTCCATCCTCGAAATTGTCTTTTGTTTGCCAACTCATTTCCAAGCGTTTCATCTATTTCTTGCCAACTAGGATGGCCTACAACTCTTAGATGCTTGATCATAAGGCGATGCTGGAGAAAGAAATAATCAATTGTAAAATGTATTTCATGAAGAACATTCAAGTACAAGAGTGATTGTCAAGTTAGTATACTTACTAATAAGTCGACAACGTGTTCATACAACCCCATATCGTCTTCGATCTGACAACCTTTCCAAAATTTGTTGTCTATTACAACAACTGATGGCTTCTTGAAGTTAAACACCACCATGTAATAGTGACCACAATCCATAATAGGAAAAAAAGCCTCTGTGTGTTAAACTGTTATGTAATGTCATGCAAAAAATAAATGTCTACGTAAATTTAAATGCAAAAAAATGTAAATAGTGAGCATACGAGATCCATATTGCGCATTTTAATAATTTCCATGTTGAAACGCACTGATTTCGCGAGGTAAGTGCTGAAAATGTCAAACTGAACATTAAAATCTGCCTGATGAGTCTTAAGCTTCAGATCTCCCTGTATGATAGTCATGTAGTCAGACAACATTCATGAAATCATGTTTTGTTTAATTAGGAATCACTTTGTTAATATTATATAGCTTACCAATACAGTTGTATTGAAAAAAAAAAACGACGCGGTGAATCTCGGCTTCTGTACATTTCCTCCATGTTTAGCAATTCAGCCCATCCATCTATAACATTTGTGTAGACAATTGATTTGGATGCTAGACTAGCCAAATTCCCCCGCAATATGTTTGTGGAATTCTCCAATTCGAATACAATGTCGCTACAGATTTGTCACGTAAACATAATTATATTAGTCGAATCATATGTCATTGATAATTTGTTAGTAAGTGCATTTGGTAACAATGTACTACAGTGAACATATAGTAAAAACATATTCTTACAAGGTTGATCCAATTTCTGCGAGCGCCCACTCATGTATACGTCTATCCTCTGCAGTTACCTTCATGTCTATAGCCCGCCGAACAAAAGGTGATCTAAGGTGATCTCTGTTGGTCCCAAAGGGTTTACAAGAATACTAAACAGTTTGTAGAAGGGGGGGGG
>NC_037532.1:27811005-27842954 GCF_001531365.2 Cynara cardunculus var. scolymus | reverse complement strand
GAGCGATCTTCCTTTCATGCACATCCCCCTTCGATATTTGATCTACCGAAGAGGACACACATTCACTTCACTTACCCGGCCTCTGAAGCCGAGGAAGAGGAAGCTGATGTCGCAACATCACGAGATAGCTCCTCTCTTGAGGGCTATCAATGACATGATGGAAGTCCTTCTAGGCCCACATTCTCACAAGGCCAAGAAGGCGCCTTCGGAGTAGAGGCCCAACCTGCAGCATCCATTGCTGCAGGGGTTACCCCAATTGCAGACCTGGTCACAAAGGCCGAGTTCCAAGCCTTTGTCGATTCAGTGATACGGTCCTTGGAAGACCTTAAACTTATCATTCAAGGGATTGTTGACAACCCACCCTCAATCGATACCACTGACCTTCAACAATCCCTTGCAATCCTGCAACGCCACCTCTCCCAAATTGAAACCCAAACCCGAGACAATACCACACGTCTCCAAATGCTCCAATAAGCCATCACCCAACACCATAACACCGCATCCTCCCTTGCCACCCAAAGAAACCAAATACTCATCCACTCCATTGCCACCCTCATGGCCCAGGCAACTGAGGCCGATGAGAACCTTACCTACATCATCACCCAACTACATACCATCCTCTAAAACTTTAACAACCTACCATCTCCATCATCTCCCAAATCCCTCAACAAACCCCACCTCCATCCACTTCATCTATCGATGAAACCCTTGCCACTCTTACCCACCAAATGGCCACCATCCAAACCACCCTCACCCAACTCCCCGCCATAATATTAGCCCAAATCCCCCAACCTACTCAACCCCAACCTCCCTCTGCAGGCCCATCCTTTGATGAAACCTTCTCCTCATTCACTGCAAGGTGAAAGATCTCATCACCAACCTTCCCATCCCTCCATCTACATCTGTCAATACCTTCGTGCCACCACAAGCCTCCTCATCAACCACAGAGTTTGCAATCAGAGCCGACCTGCGGGATCTGTCCAAGGCACTCGTCTCATCTTTCAATGAGATTAGTGCCAAATTCGTTCATCGTGTCATCCATCCGACCAGGGTTCTCCCCCAGAACCTGGCCGAGGAACAAAGGCGCACCACTTCTCTCCTTCAAACGATGGAGGAGAGCCGAAGACAAGCAGCCCTGAAGGTGTATATTGCGTCCTTCAGGAAGGACAAAAAGAATAAGAGGAGCAGAGCCTCTTGCTCCAGCAGCCACCAACACAAGAGGCCACGACATGAAGACCAAGACCTCGATGATCAAGGTCTTGGACCTCATGAGGGGGAGACAGAGGCCGCAGCTGCACAACAAATGGAATCCGCTGCATGACCACCACCACCATCACAAACTCAACCATCACCCTTAACCGAAGGAACCCAAGCAAGGGAACCAGAGGCTCTGCCCTCTGAAGATGTACAAAATGTACATGTTCCCTCAACGATGAAGAGCCAACCACCCCACCAACAGAAATAAACCAACCTTTTACTTCATCACCCACACCAAACCTACCCTTAACCCCTTCACCAACCCCTCACACCACAGAACCCTTCACCTTATCCATAGAACCAGAACCAACAATAATCCAACCTTCACCCCAACAACCACAAACCCAAACAGAACCCCATGAACCAGAAACCACCTAAGCCGAACCCAATGAACCACAACCAACCTAAGCTGAACCAACCCAACAAAAAACCATACCTTCACCAAGCCATACACAACCCTCAACCCAACCACCAGTGGTGCAAGCGGATACTCCCTCTTCGTCAAGGCAACCTCCACAGAGCTTGGTTGATGAGATTATACAGAACATGGAGTCGCTGCGAAGACGTCCAGAGTTGCCACCCAGGGAACCCATTATGATGGAAAACATCCATCAATACTTGTACCAAGACCGCAATGAAAGTTTGACCATCAATCCTCCGATTTTATCGCCCGAGTCCATGGACCTCTTACACCATAGGTTCATTAGACAGACCACACAAGCACCACAGGCTGTCTTCTCGAACGATGGGATAAGGAGTGTCATGGATCTAAAAGTGAGGACCTTCGCCAATAGAGCCATTCGATACATCTAGTTCACAGTGAAAAGAGCACATGGGTAAATTAGCATGTTCAACGAAAATGACCTCATCAACCTCAATCCCTATGACTTGATTGAACTGTACACATACACGGCTCAAAGGTAGGACCACAGCATCAGGTTTGGAATGGCGAACAGAGCGGTTGTAAAAACAATGGAGACCCTGGTAAACCATCGAGCAAAGAATGATTTCGAAATTGCTCTTCGCTTAGGCATCGAAAGACTTTCCTGCGCTCCACCAAACGAAGACTTCCAAGGCCTGCAGGAGAAAAGATCTGCCTCAGTCTTAACTCAACCCGAACTTGGACTTGTTTACAAGAATGAGTTCGGGGMAAAGAAATTMTTCAGACTAACTGAGGCATTCAAGTATTCATCGGATACACTTGAATGGTTTTAGAAAGTCATCAAAGAAAGACTGGGTAGAAATCACGTGCCAAGAGAAGAAGGGAGTCAACTCATCCATGAGATTGACAGTTATCGGCTATCGAAGACTGCTTCTGTGCTTCAGAGATAAATTTCAAGGTAAATCATGATGAGTTGTAAACTTGTGCCTTAAAATGATGTCTTTTGATTCCAGTATTGTAAGAATTTCATCATCCAATTAAAATTTGGAAATTGATGTTTTTCTTTTAGATTAGTCTTTGTTCTTCATAATTGTTTCTAGATTAGTCTATGTTTGTTCTTTCATTACTTAGGGGGAGATTGTTAAGTCCCATAATTCATAAAGTGAAAAAGTAATGAAAAACAATAAGTGATGAAGAACCAGAAGAACGATGAAGACATCAAGGCAGAATTGGCCAAGTCTGGAGAACAACCAGAGGGCCGATGGACAACCAGGGATGCGATGGAAAGAGCATCTTCATCGCCCCTCTGGTCAACAACACTTGAGAGAATTATTCAGCAAATCATCCAGAGGCATATGATGAAGATTTAAAGATAAGAATGATTCATCATACAATGGAAGACAGCTGGAGATGACAAGTCGACAACTACACTTCAAGTTTATCTTAATATTAAAGCTTATCAACAGTTTAGATAAACATTATCTGTTAATAGAAGATTAGCTAAAAAGTCTCGTTAGATAGATATCTTCTAATTAGCTTTCTAGTATAAATAGGTGATTAGGCCTATTGTACTAAATGTCTCTTTTTACGTTTTTCTTATCAATAAAGTTAAACCTTCGACGCTCAAGACTGTTCTTTATTGTTTATAATTCATTCTTGAGTGTTCATCACTTTCTCCATTAAAACACTATAATTTGGTTATTCTTAACTAGATTATTAGTGTTATTGAGAGATCTGGGATCAACATTATCAAGCATCAGTCACCTTATCAGCTAGTTGTCAAGCATAACTTAAATGTCTTACAAGTTAAAAGAATAAAATATGTCACCTTATAAACTCAGGATATCGATTGTTTATTGATATTGTTGTTCTGGTTACATCAAGAGAAGAAACGAACCCTATATATAAACAAGAAAACATAAAAATGAAACCACTAAATAAGGAGATAAATAAGGAGAGGATATGGACCAAGAATTGAAATCCAATACTCCCCCTCAAGCTGGAGCATGTAAATTGACAACGCCCAGCTTGTCCAGTAAGAAACGAAGTTGCGAAGCTCCAAGCTCCTTTGTGAGAAGGTCAGCAAGTTGAAGCTTTGAGTCGATGGACATAGGACAAATTTCCTTGGATTCAACACGTTCACGAACGAAATAACAGTCCATTTCAACATGTTTAGTGCGTTCGTGAGAAACCGGATTGTTGGCGATATGCCGAACTGCTTGATTGTCGCAGAAAAGTGTGGTAGAGCCAAATTGTGGAAGGCCTAGCTCTTGTAAAAGCCATCGTAACCAGATGAGTTCACTAACAGTTAAAGCCATGGCACGATATTCAGCTTCAGCGGATGAGCGTAAGACAACGGACTGCTTTTTTGTTTTCCACGAAATAGGAGCACCACCAAGAAGAACAAGGTAGCCGATTCGAGAACGCCTAGTGAGAGGGCAACCAAGCCAATCTGAATCAGCGTATGCAACCAGATTCGTGCCACCTTCTTTCGGTAAAAGTATGCCTTGACTGGGAGTGGCCTTGAGATATCGAAGAATTCTAGACACGGCATCCATATGACTCTGACGGGGGTCTGAAACAAACTGACTGAGAATGTTAACCGAATAGGCTATGTCCGGACGAGTGGCCTGGAGGTAAAGGAGTCGACCAATAAGACTTCGATAGCTACTGGCATCAACCTTGGGTTCTTGATCATCCATATCAAGCTTTAGATTTTGTTCAATGGGGAATGAACTCGGGCGACATCCTCCCATGCCACTGTCTTCTAATATATCAAGAGTGTACTTCCGTTGGCTTAAAACAAGACCACAAGAAGTTCGGGCCACCTCTATTCCAAGGAAATATTTCAGTTCCCCAAGATCTTTGATGCTGAACTTGTCATGCAAACATTGTTTGACTTTGTGTATCTTCTTGGAATCGTTTCCAACGATGATGACGTCATCGACGTAGATGAGAATGGAAAGGAAAGTGTTGTCATGTTTGTAGAGAAAAAGCGAATGATCTGCCTTGGATGAAGAAAAGTCAAGACTGAAGAGGGCAGTGGTAAACTTTTGATACCAGTTTCGAGAGGCCTGTTTGAGACCGTAGAGAGATTTTCGCAGACGGCAAACACGATCGTCTTTCTTTGTAAAAATCCTTGTGGTATCTTCATATAAACTTCTTCATCAAGATCACCATGAAGGAAGGCATTATTAACGTCGAGCTGGTGGATGAACCAATTGTTTTTAGTAGCCACGGATAATAACGTTCGAACAGTTACCAGTTTAGTTACCGGAGCAAACGTATCATGAAAATATTCTCCTTCGATCTGGGTGAACCCCTTTGCGACGAGTCTCGCTTTATATCTTTCGACATCTCCATTTTGCTTGTATTTGATCTTGTAGACCCATTTAGAGTCAATGGCTCGTTTTCCTTCTGGCAAAGACTCAATTGTCCATGTGTTATTTTGTTCAAGGGCTTGAATCTCCTTCTTCATGGCTTCAATCCATCTTGGGTCTTGCATGGCTTGCTTAAAAGTTTTCGGCTCATCAGTGGTGGTGATGGCGCCAAGAAATTCTTTTGAATATTAGAAAAATTATTATAAGAAAGATAATTGGCAATGGGATGTACCGTTGAGGTGGCTTGAGTTGATGCGGTATGTGCATGGTCAACCGAAAGGGGAAGATCAACAATGAAATCATTCAGGCGTTTAGGTTGTGTTCGGTCTCTCTTTGGTCGAGAGTTTCCCAGATCAGTGTGTGTTTCGAGATTTTGAGGAGGTATCTCTTCATGGATTGTGTCTAACCTACTTCTATCATTCTACATCATGTGCCCATCCAAGTTCAGTGGGCTAGAGTTAGGCCCATCATCTTCCACCTCGTAATTTTGCTCATGATTTTGGCCTTCAACTTCTTGAACTTGTATGGGAACAAAGACATTAGAATCATTGGAAGCTTGAGTTTGGGCTGGGAAGATAAAAGTGCTTTCATGGAACCTCACTTCTCGTGACACCACCATTTTCTTGCTTTCAATATCAAATATTTTGTAGCCTTTTGTCCCATGAGGATAACCTAGAAAAATTCCTGGTCTCCCCCTTACTTCGAACTTGTCACCCTTTGTGTCGATACTCCAAAAATAATTAGACAACCAAAGACCCTCATGTGATTATATTCGGGTTTTTGGTTGTATAGTAATTCATATGGAGTTTTATCACCAAGAGTTTTAGATGGTAATCGGTTGATGATGTACGCAGCGTTAAGAACGCATTCCCCCAAAACCTTTTTGGCAAATTGGCTTCAAAACGTAGAGCTCGAGCCGTATCGAGTAAATGTCGGTGCTTACGCTCAACAACCCCATTTTGTTGAGGTGTGTGAGGACACGTGGTTTCTAACAAAATGCCTTGCTTGGTGTAAAAGTTCAACATGAGATTTGACGTGAATTCTCCACCATTGTCACATCTTATTCTTTTGATGCTTTTATTAAACTGGTTTTCAACCATTTTGCAAAAATTCACCAAACAGGTACTAGCATCACTTTTATATTTAACGAGAAAAATCCAAACATTCCTACTGAAATCATCCACAATGGTCAAGAAATAATTTGCTCCAGAGAATGAAGGAATTCGATATTTTCCCCATACATCACAATGTAATAGTTCAAAACATAATTTGGTTTTAATTTCACTTAACGGAAAAGGAGATCTCGTATGTTTAGCTTTGGAACAGGAATCACAAATACTATTTCTAAGATTAAAGGAAACACCTTTGAGAAAATCAACTTTAGCTAGATTTTCTTGCGATGTGTGACCCAACCTCTTATGCCATCTTTCAACAGTGACTGTCATAGCTTTCCTTTCTTCCTCAAACATCCCCATTCGATATAGACCTCCCTTGCACTTACCCGCACCAATCAAGTTCCTTGAACGGAGACCCTGCATTACACAAAAATCAGGAAAGAATGTCACAGCACATTGAAGGTTTTTGGTTAATCGGCTAACGGATAAAAGATTACAAGTAAACTTTGGTACGTGTAATATGCCCTCGATCTTGGTGCCTCCCGGTAGAGTATAATCACCCTTACCCTCAACCGGGATGGTATCTCCACTAGGGATAACCACGGGCATTCCAAAAGGGTTTTTTCTTTTGTTAACAAGGATATTACGTAGATAGGTTGTGTGATCGGTAGCCCCCGAATCAACAATCCAATCATCCTTATTATCAATTCTACCTACCATGTTGGCTACTCGTTTGTTCCCTTCATCACCTGTGTTGGTTCCACATTCAAAGTGTTTCAAGAAGAGATTGTATTGCTCGATAGTGAGTCCGGAATGGGACTCGAACCACCCTCAACGCAGGAGGCCCTCGGCTTTGTCTTGTATCCCTTCGCTTTCCCTAGCCACCACTCAGGGTAACCAATCCATTTGAAGCAATCTTCTCGATTATGTCCATCCCGATTACAATTAGTGCAGTGTTGTACCTCTTCTTCTTGTTTTGTTGTTTTCGAATAGGTCTTTGTTTTCTGTTGTGAGGAGAAAAGTTGTCACGTTTTGGAGGAACAAAAGCCTTAAAGGCGGCGGCTTCCACAGTAGGCTTCTTATCTTCGGTTATCAGCTTTTGTCGTTCATCTTCTGCAACAAGATGATAGGCTGTCCCGAGACCCGGAGTTGGTTGGGTGGCAAGGATTTGGGTTTTGATAACTCTGAACCCGTTGTCGAGACCCATAAGAAACTCGTACAGTCTCTTTTTTTTATGTGCAACAAGCCGCTTACCGATGTCACACGTACACCCATTACACGTGCACTGTGGGATGGGGAACACCGACTGGATTTCATCCCATAATGATCGAAGCTTTGTGTAGTAAGCCGAAACGGTGGCGTCGTCTTGGTGTGTGACAGCGATCTTGTTTTTTAGTTCGTATGCCCTCGGTGCGCTCTCTTTCCCAAATCGTTCACGAAGATCGATCCACATCTCAGCAGCGGTGTTTGCGTATTTCACGTTGCCTCTTATTTCTTTTTCCATGGCGGTGGTGAGCCACCCCTTTATCATCGCATCCACTCTCATCCATGGCATGTAATCCTTGGATGTCTTTTCTGGCTTTTCAATTGACCCGTCGATGAAACCGATCTTATTTTTTGCGAATAACAAATTCTCCATCTCCAGTACCCAATCCGCATAATTTTTGTCTGACAATGCATCATTGACTTGCATTTGTCTAGGGTAATCGGAAGGGTGCAGGTAATATGGTGAGTTGTAATCAACGACGTTGTCGCCGTTGTCTTTTGCCGATGTTGCTACGTCGCCGGCCATGTGTTTCGTCGGAGTAGTAGGATCACTGCTCTGATACCATTATAAACTCAAGATATCGATTGTTTATTGATATTGTTGTTCTGATTACATCAAGAGAAAAAACGAACCCTATATATAAACAAGAAAACATAAAAAAGAAACCACTAAATAAGGAGATAAATAAGGAGAGAATATTGATAAATAGGGAGAGGATATGGACCAAGAATTGAAATCCAATACATCAGTCAGCTTATCAAGTATCAGTCACCTTATCAGCTAGTTTGTCAAACATAACTTAAAAGTCTTACAAGTTAAAAGAACAAAACATGTTTAAAAAATTACAACAACAAAAAATCTTTTGTCTAATATTTTTCATAACAAAAATCTTCAATCAATTCCTCGTGATCAATGTTCTCCAAATATTCACTTTCCATACATTATTAAAAATTAGAATCTCACAGCGGATTTTTCGGCCAGAAAATCAGTAGTGAATTTCTGATAAATTGGAAAAAGTATATTTTTCGTTGACTTTTTTCACAAATCTACCACTATTTAAAAAACCTTATTTCGATAATATTTTTGACAGATTTTTTATTTATATATTATTAAAAAATAGGAACAAAATAATTTAATTTAAAAAATTAATATTAGTTAATTAAAATCAGTGACGGATTTTAGTTACAAAGTAATTAAAACCCGCCACTAATATTAATTAATTAAAAAATTATTTAACTTCTAAGAAAATTAAAATTTCCAGTAGATCAGTGACGGACCTCTAACCGTCGGTACAATGATGCCATGAAGCAATGGTGATACCACCGTATGGCCTCAAAATCTGCCGTTGGATGGATGACGGTTTTGTTCTCACGTTTTTACTACAACTTTCATTCTTACAGGAACCAACTATTCAATTTAGATATATGTTTTTAAACATCATACTGGAATTGAACATACTGTAGAACGCTAAACTTATCAAAACCGATACCAAACTACAATACACAATTAACCTCTCTTCTGCCTCGGTTTGCTATTCAATTTCAATTCGACGGTCTCTTTTAACACCCCTACGGTGATTTACATTCAACACTTACCGTCTCATTAGTACCAAAAAAACAGAACCTTAAACATATAGCAACATAAAAGCGGAATATATAAAAAAGACGTGTCTAACATCATACAGGCAAGCGTCGGATTCAAGCATGGGTGTCAATTAACGACTTCCTCATCTCATTGGCAATATCAGTAGGTTGGGTTTCCCTTAACTTGAAAACATTCTCGATCACCGATAGTTCTGTCGCTGTAGTGTCTGACCCACAAAATGCGGTCCAGTCGTTTACGATTAAGCCACCGGCTATGACTTCGCTACCACGGTTGACGGTGCCTGCCACCAATGGGACCTGGAGGAGGGTTGAGAGTTCATCCAAGTCTTCAATAGATGTGTGGGGGTGGACCAACCCACCTCTATTTGAAAATGCACAGTAGCTGCCCACAAGAACATTGCCTGCAATTGTCTGCCTAAAAACTTCTACACCAAGAACATCCGCTATCATATCTTCGGTTTCCTGATAACAAGACATGCATTAGCAACGGCATCACAGAAATTATCTCGCCTATATAGAACTAATATTTTAGGAGCTGTGCTTAGAGAGACTAAGAGCAGAGTCGTCTGACTGTCATACAGATTTCGAAGGACAGTCAAGGGCACAAGTTAGAATGAAGCAATATGAGGATCGGTCTATGCGGATCAGGGGCCCAGCTAACACATGAAACACTCCGCCTGGGGAGTACGGTCAAAACTCAAAGAGGGATCCGAAGCCAAAGGAAATACGGCTGAGTTTCAAGACTATGAGACTTTGGGACTAGCCGCATGCCATCTTTCTCAGAGTGAATAACCAGGTTTGTGAAAAGTGAGGAATAACACCTCCATCCGGAAATAAATGTCCACAATGAAAAAAGGCACATATTTTAATAAGGGAAATTTATAAAAATAACCGTTTTACACAACCCTTTGCCACAAAATAACCACAATTTTAGAGGTTTTGCCAAAATAACCATCCGGATCGCCCCCGTACATAATGGGGGCGATCCCCTTAAAAAAGTAAAAAAAAAAAATTCCTCAAAAGTCGAGATTACTGTTCACCTCGTTGACCGTGTTTGACCTCACCCGGGGGCGATCCGTACTATTCACGGGGCGATCCATACTGTTCACCCATGATTTTATTTTTATTTTTTAAATTGAAGTTGTATTTTTTTAACTTTTTTAAAACCAAAATTCATGAGGAAAAGATTTAAAAATAAATCTTTATAATTATGGAGACGCAAAAATTAATTTTCTCTGTTTTGTGTTTCGGAAATCAGATATAATATCTGATTGAAGAAATTTGACCTCTATTTTTTTGTTTTTAATTTTAAATTTCACGGTTTTTCGTTATAAAATAACCGGATGATAATTGTGGTTACGGAAAAAAAAATATTTAGTTGATTTTTGGAGAAAAAATCAGACATTATATATGATTTCACGGTTTTTGATGATATGACAACTCTATGACGTGATTTCATGTTTTGTGATGGTTGATTGTGTTTAGTGGGTTAAAGGTTATGATGGTTTATTGTGTTTAATGGGTTAAGGGTTGTGAGAGTAAAATATATGAGAAAAGAAATGGAATGTGTGAAAAATTATGAATTAGGAGGTTGGTATTTATAGTGAAAAAAAAATCAATTTTTTTTTACCCGGATCGCCCCCGGTAAATTGCGAAATTTAAGATTAAATATGTAAAAAGACACACTTTATGTATTTTTCCATTTTTATTAAAAACACCCCTTAATTGTTGTATAAAAATAGAGGTCAAATTTCGTTAATCAGATATTATATCTGATTTTCCATGAAAATTAATTTTTGCGTCTCCATGATTATAAAGATTTATTTTTAAATCTTTTCCTCATGAAATTTGGTTTTAAAAAAGTTAAAAAAATACAACTTCAATTTTAAAAAAAAAATTCATGGGTGAACAGTACGGATCGCCCCCGTGAATAGTACGGATCGCCCCCGGGCGAGGTCAAACACGGTCAACGAGGTGAACAGTAGTCTCGACTTTTGAGGAATTTTTTTTTTTTTACTTTTTGAAGGGGATCGCCCCCATTATGTACGGATCGCCCCCGGGGGCGATCCGGGTGGTTATTTTGGCAAAACCTCTAAAATGTGGTTATTTTGTGGCAAAGGGTTGTGTAAAACGGTTATTTTTATAAATTTCCCTTTTAATAAACATGTAACTATTCACTTTTCAATTAGATGACAATTTTATCCTTACTCTAAATAATATAGGTAGTAATGAACTTCTACATCTCATTGATCATATGAAGGGTAGAATTGGAAAGTGTGCACCTTTAACGGTGGACACTTATTTTGAGACAAACTAAAATACAAATGTGGACAACAAACTAAAATATAAACGTGGACACTCATTTTAGGATCGAAGGAGTATACTATTATGGTTAGAAATTGATCAAGTCAATTTCATTTTGACTGAAAAATGGGCAGAAAAATGATGAAAACATGACGATTGCTGAATAAATGTATTTTATGGCACAAGGGCATGGTGTACAATGCTTACCTTGTCAAGATCGGTATGAGTAAGAGCAACATGATCATTGCATGCCATGCAATTACCAAGAGCAGATAACTTCTCATCAATCCGTTGGACAACAACTTCATCAGGCAGGCTGTTCTTCAAGTGTTGAAGCTCTATAAAACGGATCAAAGCATATGAAAGCATGATCGATAATTGAAGAATGTGTCATATAAGCCAAAAACCGAAGTTTGACATCAAGTTACTTGTCAAATTAAGTTAAAGTTGCAACATATTACACCAAGTTTTACCAATTTTGTTGAAGCTCAAACAGATGTAATCTCAGTTACAAAATAGGACTTTAAATGTCAATTTGCAAAATTCAAATAATTTGAAATCGATATACTTATTCGACTTTTAATTATATTTAAACAGGATTACTAGTGTATCTAAAGCCGCTACTAAATTATCATATTTATAGTTTTCAAAGTTCCATGAATCGAATTTGGAAAAGGATCAACTCAAAAAGGTTTAACTATATCTATAATGTTGTTCTGGAGAGCATGCTACATAGAACATATCCTCTATGGATAGTCATCAGATTTTGAAGAAAATATTTATGACAACCAACTCCCATAGTGCCATTAATAACTCTTGGAAACTTCGATATACATGGATTTTACTTGTTATGTTATCAGGTAATACAACTCATTATAGAAAACAGTGATGGCCCAATCAATTAGCTGTAAGCTCAACTATGCCAAACGCCATATCCATTAACACGATCTACTTGGCAAATTATTGTTTATATTTAACTGGCACACTGCAAAAGGTTCCGGGTATATATATATATATATATATATATATATATATTCTTATTGATCATGGTATAATAACCTTTTTTCCCTGTAGTGGAATGTTTATTTCTTAACTTCTTTGTAGCGTAAGAAAGCCAGAGGAAAGGTGAAAGGAATAAAGTGCTCAAAGAATGGGAACGTCATCCCAGGTTATAAATAACAGGCAACTCAGTGAATTACCAGCAGGATTTGTACAAGTGGTTGGGATTTCCTCATAACAACCTAGAGGTTATGGTTTCAAATCCACCCTTGGCATGACTAGTGAACAACCAGCAGTGAGTCAATGGACAGAAGGCAAAAGATTCACCTACTTAGATGTAGTTTCCTAGGGGGGTTTTTCTGAAAGAGCAAGCTAATCCAAAAATAAAATATGCGAGTTCATAACCTTACCTTGGTCGGTAGTAGTATGAGGCAAGAGAAGACCTTTCTTATTTCCTACAAAACAATATCTAAAATCAGTTTTCAAAAGCCGAATGGGCATGTCATAATACTGATTGCAAAAGCTCATGAAATATTCACCAATGCAAAGCCTTCCAATAATCCTCGTACCACCAATAGAGGTTTTAACAACAGGAATAACATCGGCCAACTCGGACTCAAAAATGCTGCAAACCCACATCCAAGTTCTTGTAACGTATTAAAAAATAGCATAGTACAACTCCAATCACAAGCACAAACCTGTAGAAACTTTCAGAGCCTTCATCAGCTACCAGGCAGTAACCATTGGTCAGCTTTGTGAACACCCCAATTTCACATGAATTTTCAAACCGTAGCCCTGAAAAAATACATGCAACATTAGAGGAGTGATTTGGAAACAAAGAGTATTGTCTGCACAATCAGCAATGAAGTTAACTTGCAATGACTCCTAGTAGTTGAACTATTGAAGTAAGTACTGATAGGTTGGCATGATTGACCAGGTTCCAGCCAAAATCCGGATTAGAGGTAAAAAGCGAATATGTTGTGGAAAAGATTTGACAATTGAGTAAAGGTTAATTATCACCCAAGGGCCAAAATATGATGTGTTGTCTATTATAATCTTTGAAGGTGCTCTTATTTCTCGGATAATCTCTGCAGGTGATTTTAATACCTTGAAAACACCATTACCAAGGGTGAAATGTGTATTTCCCAAAACACCCTTATTAATGTGCATGAATATGTCTAAGACACAATGTCCATATAGTGAAAGCAATAACTAGATGCATGCACAACATCATGGATATAAGTGTAAAAGTGGCACAGGGAAGGGAAGACATGAGTTAGCTTACTTGTGGCCATGTTTAATGAGAAGTTGATGGATGGAAAATGGCTTCAGGAGCAAGGACCCTATCACAAAATATAACATCCACATCACATATTTATGTATTAGAGAATCATTAGCCAACTTTATGAAAACAAGCAAATCTAAAACCAAAATATAATGCATCCAAACAATTTATGTAAGCAAGGACATTCTCATGTTAGTATATTTCAATCCAAGAGTCTCATAAGTCATATCAAACAGAAGATTTTGATTCTGGCAATCACCATATTAATCGACGCTTAAAGCAGCAAACAACTTCCTCGAGCTCAAGATCCTTCCTCTATCCTACTTAAGCTAAAACTTCTATCTCCCCTCTATCAGGGAATCCAGAACAACATGAAAATGTTAATCACACGTCTCAAAAGGTTACTGTATAATGCCAAATTCATGGGTTCATGGTCTCTTCTAGGATTTAACTCATCCATATGCACTTAATTTGAAAGAAAATGAAGCCATCTGATTACAACATACAAAGAGAACCGCAAAAACAGATGTGGATCGGCCCTTCGAAAATGAGTATAGCAACTCGAAGAATCAAAATTAGGATCATATATTCAGTTGACTGAAGTTAAAAAAATAACAAGTTCACATCTACCTCAACAATCTATTTAAAGGAAAACCCCAATTCACTAGAAAATATAGAATCCCATATCAATAACATCAAGCTTTAAACAAGAAACAAGTCGGCACGTATCTTGATCGGTTCTATGATTAGATAAAACGCTTTCCAATCTTGAATATTGGACGATTCACAAGTTAAAGATCGATTTCAATCCAATAGCGCGTAATTCTTAAATTAACGCTTCAGGAACAAGGGAAATAAGTCAAGATTGGAGTAGGGAAAAGAGAACAGACCCGTAAAAACGACGAAGATGTAAAAATCTTGATCAATTGCTATAAGTTGAAACAGGAAACCTATCGGTCGAATGGAATTAGAGGTTTAAAAAGAGGCGATTCGTCTTGGGTATCCCACTATCCCACTTGTGTGTTTGTTTCCTGAACTTGATGACCAAGAAATGAACGTTGCCATCAAGTAATATATATAATATTGTTTCTATCTTTTTTGAAGAGCTCAAGTTTAATTTTACTTTTTGGAAAAAAGAATTCGTTTTTTATTTCTATAAATTGATAACTCTTTTTAAGAGGTGCAGTCGTATGACATAAGACTGTAAACGAATCAAACGAATGAACACGAATAGTAAACGAAAGAAAATCTTTGTGTTCGTGTTCGTTTGTTTAGAAATCAAGTGTGTTCGTGTTCGTTCATAAACGAGCAGGCCTAAACGAACGTAAACGAGCAGGCCTAAACGAACATAAATGAACAGGCCTAAACGAACATAAACAAACGAACAGCACTATTTGTTATTCAATTAACTATTAGATACAAAATATCTGGAGGTTAGGACTTTGGGGGAAAAGTGAAAAGGTAAATATTTCAAATAAGATAAAATGATGATAAAATTTAAATCTAAATAAATTTTAAAAAGTTAAAACTTAAATAAATATTATTTGAATTCAAACTAAATAAATAAAAGATTATTTATTAAATTTAATATATAAACGAAAGTTCACGAATATAAATGAACGAACGGGACTCTTGTTCATGTTCGTTCGTTTAACTAAACGAAAAAAAAATTGTTCATGTTCGTTTATTTATTAAATAAACGAACTTCCCGTCAAACGGTTTGCTGAATGTTCGATTCATTTACGAACCTAATACGATACAATACATTGATGCCTATACTAAGTCGATCCTTTCAAATCTCTTCCCACGTTCCACTCTCACCCTTCTCCTCTCCACGTTCCCAAGTATTCCTCCCTTCTCCCCTAAATCTGTACCTACGTTACATCGATCATTTGTACATGAATTCATCGTTTTCTTCTTACCCACAACAATTAGGAGAAGATCAGCTCCCTCTTTGTCTAACATTTGAAGGAACAGTCAAGGTATGTGCGCTCTTTCCTTTTCTACTGTCTTGTTCCATTTCTGTTCTCACTACTTTGCTTCAATCTCAAATTCATTGTAGTCTTCGTGGTCAGACATAGTCTTCTGTTCTTCAATTTGTTCCTTGCACTCTTCGATCTCCATTTCTCAACTCAAGAACACGAAGAAGAAGGATTTGATTCAGAAATATCAAAATCGCAATATGTGCTCAAGTTGATCGTAAAGGAGGTCAATAATCTCTTCTATACTCTTTGTCAAACCATAAGTTACTTTTCTGGGAGGAGTACTTAATTGGGGATGTATATTTGCCGTTTTCTAATGCTTTTGCTTTTAGAATTGTGGAGGATAGTGATTAGTGAAGAAGGAGTAGTGTCAAATATATGTATGTGATCTTTGTAAATCTTTTAACTTCTAAGAGAACAAAGGCTACGTCAAACACTTGAACCTGTGTTTTCCAAACACCAATTGGTATAAATTTTGTTCCATAAGTAAAACAAGAATTTTGTTTTATTGTTTCTTGTTCTAAAAAATCATCGTAGTTAGCATTTTTTTTCGTTGAAAAGTTGGAAAATCTGCATTGTTTCGGAAGTTATAAAGTAACTCGTTTGAGATCCAGCCTCAGGTTCAAAGTGTAGTTCTTTATTAGGAATGGTGGTTGTTTGAATTACCACCTTAGTTTGTAGGAACATTAACATAGTTCGTTAGTAGGATTATGTAATCGGGGGTATATTTTCCTGTTCCTTGATGGCTCGTTCAAATTTTTTGATTTTAATATTCCCTTCGGTTTCATAAAGGGAGACATATAATCTGGTTTTCAGGTCAACGTGCCTATTTTTCAACTGCAAAGTTGATAAAAATCCTTGAAAAAGGCTTGTTTATGGGAAATAGAGACATAATGGGGGAGATCTAACTGCTAACCAACAATTGGTTTTTGTCTCATTTTTAATCTAAACGGATGATTTGATCAATCTCTATTGGAACTTTCAGCTTGAATCTGAGTTTGATGGAAATTCAATTTAAGTTTGTTGCAATCTATATTTTCTATCTTGACTATCTCGTATGCAATTGGTTATTAATGTTTCATCCCCAAGTTCTTTTACTGTTTTACATACTGTAATGCTTTCTTTGTTGTACATACATGTAGGGTTATGCTGCCAGGGAGTTTGCAAAGCAAGGAGTCCAACCAGGCGAGCTAGCAGTCATTTCTAAGGAGGGGGTATGGTCATCAATTTTCCCTTTGTTGCTCAAAATTTTTTAGACTCGTGGAATACTTTTAAATATGAATATTTACACTGAAAAATGCATGCTTAATGGTTGAATATTGAATACGATAGATTGGATTCTTGCTTAACCATATTCTTTATAAGACCTTTCATTTCTTATGCTTTTCCTTTCCCCAAACTTTTTTATTACGGATGTCAGTATATTTTGGACTAAAGAGGTGAAAGAGAAGTGTTGCTTTGGTCGTAAATAACTAAAAGGGCTCATTGCTTTTCAAGAGTTGGCAAAAGAGGTCTTTTTAATCATTATTAGGATTCAGGATTGATAATCACACAAATAAATACAGTAGCAACAAAAGAAAATGAATCGATTATTAGACAATTGAACAATTTGACTATATCCATGGTTTTCTTATATGCTTTGTGAATGTTATTTCAGTATGAAGATGTCACACCCCGTTAAAGCGAAAACACGAGATGTAACAGGTAAGCGTGTCACATCAATAGACAATAAATAACACCATAAGTTTTACAAGATTACATCCATAACCAAGTTGGTGTTTGAATACTTCTTTACAAAATATACAAAATGAACTTAATCGGTGTTGCCACATATATGCTCCAAAAACTTCATTTCTTACTTAAATCCTGAAAAGCATGAAACATAAAACAACGTCAACTACAAAGAGCTGGTGAGTTCACGAGTTTTCATATGCACAAAACAATACGATGCATAAATCATTTTTTGCAAACCTATACATAACGTTTGCACATAATAAATGTAAATCTACAACGATGTTTTAAAACTTGAGACGCTACTGAGCCTTTCCTAACCAATGTGCCCCATTATTTTACGAACGACCATAAGTAGTCCGTACACTCACTTAGGTCCCACAGTTTGTAGTAGTACTAATTCAGCGGTTGTCCAAATTCCACATGATTAGACAAATAAAACATAGGTAATGTGCACCCCTTTCTGGGTGGGACTATCAACACAATAGCGGCTATCCACAATTACCACGGCTCGGGGACATGCCCGAGTTAACAAGTAGCGTTTACGGACGGAGACTTTATTTGGAAACATACTCTCAAGTACATCAATTTAGCATTTATATCATAGTGCAAAAATCGTCAATATTTCATGACATAAACAAATCTTGACTAAACAGTTCTTTAGTCCAACATTTTTATAAATAAACAGTATAGTTTGCATAACTTCATGTTTTTCCTCCAGTTTAAATAAACAAAAAGCATTAAAAGTGGGGCCGTGAATACTCACAAGTTAGCTGATGAATATCCAAGAACTTGATGACGTTTGAAGCGCTAAACGTCCGCCCTAACCTTCCTAAACAGTCCGAAATCCAATAATTAGATCACCTAACGGGTCTCAATAAAGATAAAGTCAAATKATATCTTATGTAATGCCAACGAGTTTTTATGAATTAAAGTTGATACTTATATTATTTGCTCTATAAATAGTCCAGAAATTATATATTTTAAAATCAAATTCCTTTGCACAAAAAGCGGTCATTTGGACAGAATATAAATTTTGTTTCTAGAATTTTTGGTCTCACAAATCACTGTCAAAAGGAACCTTCCAAAAGTCATTTTGTGTCCAAATTTTTATATCATCAATAATAATGAGTTAAACAGCTTTTTCCCAAATATCAAGAATTTTGGATGGGTTTAAGGCACTCATTAATACCCTACAACTTTGAGTGACACAGTCCCCAAGACAGATTACACACTCTTCGAGTGACGGCTATTTGGGGGGTCTAAACTCATCATTTTTCAACGATTTTAACTTTATTTTAAAGCTAACACATAAAGCTAACTTCCAGAAAAAGAATCACCCATTTCCATTGAGTTTTGAAGAAGATATAACCGATTTAAGATGCATGCAAGATTCTATCAGCAATGCTCTTTTTGCACCATAATCTTGTATCAAGAACTTGAAAGCTCAAAACATAATATTTTTGAGTGAGACCAGTTGCATTAGAAAGATAACTCATCAAAGTACGTTTTAGAAGAAAAATCAGAATGTTTGGACTTTTATTTTGAAAGATACAGTCGACACAAGTGCTAACAGAATCTGTCAGTTTTCAAAATACATCTTTTCATGATTAAATTTCACATGCAATGAGATTTTCTCCTACTTTCTTAAAGTTCAAAGTTCGTGGATCATAGATTATCATCATTTTGAAGACATTTTCATGTATTTGATGTATAATCTCCCCTTTTGAATTCTCCAGAAAAATTAATTACAAAGAACGAGAAGTAGGTGTAGAAAATGAGAATYTTTGTTATTATATAAAGGTAAGATAACTAGTCTATTACCTTTTGCTTGAAATMTTGAATATTCTTCAWGATTGACARATTTTTAATGATGCTTGAAGATGAAATCGGCTGGAGGGGTATGGTTTAGAGAGAGATTAGAGAGAGGAAAGGTTTATGCAAAAGGAGAATGAAAAATGAGATTTTTCAAAGAATGTGGGGTATTTATATGTGGGTTTAAAGAAAGGAAATGAGCTGGCCTTACTAGAGCCCAAATCCATAAAAAAATTTATTTTTCATATAAACAAAATAGCCCATTTAAATTTATAACAAAATACAATTTGTCAAATATTAATAAAAATATCATTATTAAATCAAAGTTCCACATTTTTGGTAAAATTATTTGGACATTCAAATAAAACTTTTTATAATTTAATTTGGACTTTTATAATATCAACTTTATTTTGTTTGGAGAATTTTAATGAATTTGACATTACATAAGTTAACTTTATCAGTTACCCATCGAAATAGTATTTTCTGAACTATATTTTGGGAACTAAGCCAGATGAATTCTAATCAACATGACTAGATCCTAATATAATTCTTAATTTTAAAAATCCTATAAGGTGCTAACCTGACGCCCAAAAATGACGGATGTCACAGAAGATGAAGATTGGCAACATTTGTGTAACTCATAGTGAAGACATCATGAAGTATTCTTGTTAGAGTCAGATATATCCACCAAAATAGCGTCATTCAATCCTTTGAGTCCCAGCCATTACCAAAACAAAGTAATGTATCTGATCTTAATTCAATTACCTAAACAACAAATTCACTACTTCTGAGTAGATATGCTTAACATATGATTGCTCCCAACTCCGTCTATGTTACTAGGTAGGGCCTTTTATGTTCAAATTGGTTTCTTACACACAATGATATATGATCAGTCTTGAAATCAATGATCTTTTTTGAATTGAAAGAAAGTGTTTCATATAGAATGAGCACCTACAGATTGAATTTTTATTATCAAATACTCTCATGATAAGCATGAGAGTTTTCAATAAAAGACCAATTAATTAAGGCCTTGCATTCTAGGAAGCTCCAAAGCTACAACGCATAGTGGCGGATGCAGAAAAATATATTGTAAGGGGCATGATATAAGATAAAATAATAATTAACTTCAATTTCATACAAAAATGATAAAAAGTTACCTCTTACAACTATTTCCTACGATTCTTCATCTTTTTGAATTGAGTAATTACATCATCATTTGAAACTGTGAGAAGTGCTTCTTTTTCTATAGTACATATCATTGCAACATTCAAAAATTCATCACCATTTTGTTGCGCAAAAATCTGACTTCACAATCTTCATAGCAGAAAAACATCTTTTGACTGTTGCAGTAGCAACTGCAAAAACCAAAGCTAACTTCAATAATCGATATACTAGAGGATAAGTTGTATGTTTTTTTGTTTCCACTAGCAATCTAGCGAGCTCGGTAATACCACTCAAATTGGCAAATCTTTCATCTTGACGCATAATCAAATAGTACATGTTAAGTTGTTTCTCAAGAGCGATCCTTTCCATATGACTAAAATCTTGAGGATACAACTTACTCAACTTCAATAAATCTGATACATTGAACTGCGAAAATGAATCACATGGACTCAAAGCTACTATATTTTTAAGCAATTCAGTGCTTACCTCACTAAATCATCCCCAGACTCTTGAATTTGTATGTCCACAACAGTGTTGAAAATATCAAACTTGTAATAATGACGATTGGTGATGTTGGTCCTTTGTCTTCCGTTTTTTGAGTAACGATCTTCCATGTCCAAAGCTTTAATACCATTTGTTTCACACAAAAAAAATACATTTTCTTTAAAAGTAGATAAAAACCAGTTTCTCTAAATTGTTGCAATAGTTGGTTGGTTCCTCTTATCAATGAAACCGCTTCCAAAATATTTTGATCCTTTTTTTTAAGAGCATGTGACAACAAGTCTGTGACCTCTAAAATATGAAACATCAAATGTAAATAAATCACGAAATCAAATGTCTTCAAATATGCTAAAATATTAGTTGCTTGAGTGCGACTAAAACCATTATCCCCGTCCTCTTTAACATACTGGAGCACTTCAATAATACTCGGAAACAAAGCAATCAAGCTCAAAATGGTTTTGTAATGAGAACCCCACCATGTATCTCCGGCTCGTATAAGAGAAAGCTCTTGGTATTTCCCTGTTCCAGTTTCAATTTCACACTTACCAATTGTTTCTTGCACTCTATCTTTGTAACTTTGTCGAAGCATGTCTTTACGTTTGCAAGAAGCATTCACCACATTGATCACCATTCCTAACATATTAAAAAAGTTCTCAATTCTGTCATGTTTATTTGCAACCGCCAAAACAACTAATTGAAGTTGGTGAGCAAAACAATGGATATAATATGCCAAGCTATTTTCATTCAAGATCAAGGCCTTTAATCCATTGAACTCACCGCGCATATTGCTTGCTCCGTCATAACCTTGCCCTCTTACTTGTAATCAATCCATGTTCAACAAATAAAGTATCAATGGCAGATTTAAGAATTGAAGAAGATGTCCCCGTCACATGAATAATACCAAAAAAATCTCTTCTTACAATACCATGTGCATCAACATATCGTAAAACCCCCGCCATTTGTTCATTCTTAGAAACGTCACTAGACTCATCAACTAGCAATGMGAACACATCATCACCAACTTCTTTACGAATGGATTTGAGTATTTGATTTGCAAAACAAGCAGCAATATCTTTTTGAATGCTTGGAGACACCATTTGATTATTCTTTGGAATATTTTTTAATATAACTTTACCTACATCCTCATTGCAATCACCAATTAAGGCTAATGTTTCTAATAACATGCCTTTAGAAATAGACATTTCAGATTCATCGTGACCACGAAAGGGCAATGCATTATTCAACAAGAATCTACAGACCTTAATTGAAGCATTTAATCATATTCGGTGATCATTCTTCTCCTTCTCAGTTTGCTTATGAAAGGCAACGACAATAGATCGATCTTGGCTCATTAGATCCTCACTTTTCTTAAGTGCTCTATTGAGAAAACTATTAACGTCGCCGACATGAAGACCAAGTATTTACGTTTTATTCCAACTATTAAAGCCATATGTTACAAAAGCATCACTCTCACATTGTCCTACGCAATTATAAGTCCTAAATATGATCAATCTTCAAGTAATCATTCAAATCAACAATGGCAGATTTCACAATATGATCAAGAACATGTAGAAGAAGATAGAGAGAGAAAGTCAATAACCCAATCTTGGTCAAACTTGTATAAACGTAATCAGATGTTTACAATAAAGCTCATACCAAAGATTACAAAGACTCACCCTTTATATAGGGTCAAACAAGATACAAGTAGTCAAAGTCAAACTATCTAAGAAAAGTCAAATACGATGACTTTTACACAATTATAGACAAAATTAACTTTCAAGACGAATACAATTTATCACTGATTTTCAGTCCTAACATTCTTCCCCTTTGTATTCAGACTTGAAAGAATTTGCACGCTTTGAGTCTCGTTTGAACTTTGTCTATTTAAGCACTCTATGTCTTCTTCAAAAATAATCTTCAACTTGAAACTTCAGACAATCATTTGTTGAGAAAGATCTTCTAACATTCTCCCCCTCGAATGTAGAACCATGATGATCATCTCTTTTGACAATATAGATCATAAACAATAAGGAACTTCAGAATTGATCTTTAGTAAACTGTTGTAAAATTGATCTTCACATTCAACATCTCTCAGTCATTTTAGCATCGGAATAATTTTTTGTAATCATCTCCAGTCGCACTTCTTTTGAGTCTTTTGCCATTATTGAAGTTACTTCTTCTTGATCTTTACAACAAATTCCCTTTATAATGTTCGGAATTGGACATTTCATTCATTATTATATACTCCCTCTTATGATGAAATGAGAATCATTACATCATACACAAGAATGAATGAAATTTTCCGCGAAAGCCGTCAATTCATGAAATTGTAAGTAGATCTTTTCAATTTCACTTGTTTAAATTTTTCAGATTAAGGGAATGAGAATATAACAACCAATTTCAACATATGAAATTGTTTTCAATCTTATAAAAAGATTGGCCTGTGAGTATAACAGATATACTCAGTACAACGGATGTACTATATATATGAGACTTTTTGATGCTCATCTCACCAGGTCTTCCATTCAATCATTAATAGCTTAAAAATAGCATATCTATGAATGTTTTGGCAAAATAACATATAAAATGCAAAATGTGTATAGTGTAGAAAGATAAAGCAAATAATGCTTCTGTTTAGGCTCAAAAAGATAAATCGTGTGAACTACACAAATTTATCAGACTCAATTAGTGATCAAAAAGACTTGAAGGGGGACATATATCCTTCTGACTCAATATCAACTTTCTCCGAATGAGAAATTGATAGATGATGAGCTGCGTGCCCCAAGTGTTATTGAAACACTTATCTGTTGAGAGATAAATGAGTAGCTGGTGGGTTGTGACAAGAATTGGCCTGGGTTTTGCCTTTTTCAATATTAGTCTCGAAAGAATTGAGAACTAATAGATTGTGTGGTATGCCCGGATTTTAAAAGTTTGAAACATGATTTTTATTTTTTTTAATCCTAACGCAACTCTCGTCAATTCTTTTATCTCACAGCAACTACCCCTCTCTTTTTCATTTTAATCTCAGCACACAAACCCTTTTGAATTTAAAGCTCACTCAGATATG
Source organism: Cynara cardunculus var. scolymus (assembly GCF_001531365.2). Lineage (NCBI taxonomy): Eukaryota > Viridiplantae > Streptophyta > Magnoliopsida > Asterales > Asteraceae > Cynara > Cynara cardunculus. The sequence goes on along the minus strand of NC_037532.1, from coordinate 27,819,101 downwards.
GTTGTCCTCTTGGGTAGGTCTGTCGGTTCTGACATTCCATAGAGGTATTTCTGATAAGCACTCAGTCCCTCCTACAGTTTAGCATTATGCACAGTTGATCACAAACAGTTGATCAAAAATATTATTGCAGATAAACACAATGATCAGGTAAAAATTGATCAAGAAATTTGGCTTTTAAGCACAATCAATAAAAGGAATGATGCGACAACGATCAGATTATTCGATATGCGAGAGAAATGAATGAAGATCTGTAAGTACGAGTTTACAGATTCTGATTTTCAAAGAATTCATGAATGTATATCAAACAAGGTAAAAATAAAATCAGAAAATCAACCTTTGATTACTAACGAGCGTATTATCACCGAAAATGATATTATTTACGAGACGTGATAATAACAATTTCAAGAATAGCTGAAACAGGTATCGGATTTATGTACGATGAGAAATTACGCAAGTAAAATCTCAGGAAATACCTGTTCAGAAAATGTACTCGTTTCCAAAAAAAAATCATTTTCCGAAAAAGCATTTATTGAACTTTCTAGAGACTCCTCTTAGAAAGTAGATTATAAAAATGTTTCGATTCAGCTCAAAAATAAAAAAAAAAATTGGAAACATGTTTAGCATGGGTCCAAAACTGTGTTTAAAAACCACACTCGGTTAAGCACGAGTCCTAAACTGAATTGATCAGAAGCCTTTGTTGGACAGTGTACAACTCCCCCTGCATTAGTGTATCAAAGAAATGATATTCTGATCAGCACAAACTTGACACACCTACACAATCATATCAAATAGATTTTGGTACCCAAATGAATTTGGGTCCTATTTTATTAGTATCGGGCTGAGGTATGTTGTAACTTCCAAACCATCTATTTCTATTAGATATTTTCTTTGTAGCACATTGAACAGGATGATCAGAAATAAAATATGATTTATACCAGTTATTGTGATCATACTTGTTCTTACCTTTCTGATATTTGTTGTCTGTACTCCATTTGTTGTATATCTTCTTGTTCACAGAATCTGTTGATTTGCATGTGGAGCACATGATCCTTTTCTTGCTAAGGTTTATCAAGTCAGAATTGGATCTCACAAAACAAAAAAGATTATTAGTAACAACAGGAGTTCGAGATGAAACAAATTCAGATTTATTAACCCAAATGCTTTTAATCTTAGAAGAATAATTGGGTGATCTGATAACATACCCTTGATAATACTGATTTAAAGAACGAGAATAGTTCTTAGAAACAGTTGATTTTGGGCTGCTTGAATAACTGTTCGATTTGGAATAGTCATAGAAGCTAGTTTTACACTGTGATGGAGAACCAATTGAGCTTTGAGCACCAAAAAAGTCTTTGACTTTCTGTAAAAGCCGGTCTCTTTTAACAGTAACTAAATCAAACTGAATTTTAAGTTATGTTCTCATCTTCAGCTCAGTTTCAAGGTCTGTCTTCAGATCAGACAATCTCTTTGTAGTGTCCAGGAGTTTACCTTATAACTCCTTCTGAAGCATTTCAAACTTCTTTTTCTGATTTATTAACTCTCTTCTCTCTTCATCTGAGCTACTCTTCTCATTCTCAGAAGCGATGTCAAGCCATTTTTTTCTTTTTAGCAAGCTCTTTAGCAATAGCAGTATATTTCTTTGTACTATTTCTCTTCTCAAGAGCAAATTGCTTCTTTTCTTCATCTAAAGCCTTCTGCTTTAGAGCAATGTTGTCTGACAATTTTTGTATTTAGCTCTGACACTCTTCTATGATGTCTTTCTTCACTTTATCATTCTTAGCACGTTCCAAGATGATCAGCTGCTCAAAATCCGAGATTTGCTTTAACAACATCTTTGCATTCAGCTCGAGAGAGTTTATCTTATTCTTATAAGATACACGTTCAGCTCCAAATTTTCTTTCTAGTTCAATCACCCTCTTCTTCTCTTTCTCAAGTGTCTTCCTCTCAACTTCTATAACCTTCTCTTTCTCTTCATTCAGTAATTTCCTTAACTCAATTAGATCACTCTCAGACTTATGAAAATTTCCAGTTAAGTCCTCTGTCTCTGTATTATTTCTTGGAGTCGGTAATTCATTTCTTACCTCTTGAAGTTGAATAAACAAATCTTTGTTAGCTTTACTCCAAATTTTTAGATCATCATCATGATCCTTTCTGACAGAGCTGAGAGTGTTTTCTAACTTTTCAATCTTGTATATGAAATCGTTTTCAATACGTTCACATTGTTCTTTATGCTCCCGTTTCAAATCTTTAATAAACTCCACATTCGCATGATTTTCATAAAACACATTAAGATATTTCTCCTTATAACTCTGTAAGCTCTTATCCAACTCTGAGATTCTCTCATTCAACTCCTTATTCTCCAACCCGCTATATGAGTCGACTAATCTCAGGGCGACCATCTGCTTTGCAGATAGCCTGGAGTCACCGCATTTGAACCTCCGTGGCCACAAGGGGATTTTTATACCTCCTTGGATTTGAACCTGGGACCTCCTGTTATTTTTAACCTTTGGAGCCAAGCTCAAACCAATCAGGCACCACCCTTGTGGTTATACCCCAACCAATTAGCGTATTGATCAAACCAAGCCGGACAAAAACGTCTTCCTTTCCTCCCGACAACTTTTATTTGGAAATGCATGACCCCGTGGTTGACAAGGTCCTCTAAGAAAGTATTTTCTCTTTATTTCATCCCTTTGATTAGGATGATATTCCGGAATCTTTTTCCTATCGACTGGATCCCAAGCAAGATTATTCAAATCAATTTCGTAGAGCATCGAAGGAGCAGAGCTTGATTCAGGTGTTGATGCTTTCCTTTTAAAAAATCTTTCCATTTTTTCTAGCAATAGCAATAACAAGATAAAAATCAATGGTTTATCTTTATCAATAGTAATATTTCCATTTGCCTAAAAAATTGCAAAATTAACCTAACATTTCCATTTGCCCACAAAATTCTAAAATTAACCTAACATTTCCATTTGTCTACAAAATTTTAAAATTAACCTAACATTTCCATTTGTCTACAAAATTGCAAAATTAACCTAACATAAAGCATTTACCAAAACACCAATTATGAAGCAAACAACAAAATCAAAGTCATTAAAAATTAAATATTGGAATTTGGAAATCAAATTTTTTTTACTCAAATTAGAGTAATCGCAGAAAGCAAACAGTGCACTGTTGTCCAGGAAGCAACTAAGCAAGGAAGAAGCAGGAAGAGGGAAGAGGGAGGGAGCAGCCGAGCAGTAGCTGTAGCGATGTGCAGGTAGCAGGAAGGCGGAAGCAGGAACCAGGAAGAAGCAATGGTGATGTGCAGCCACTGCCACGCGCCAGTAGTCGTGAGTAGTCGTGGAGTGGATGAAGGTGGAGTCATGAGAATTGGGATGGATCGGTGGAACTTGGAAATGGAAGACTAAATGAATTATGGATTTGGTAGTGGGGCCTTTATGATTATCTTATTGGGGGCCCAATCATATAAAGGTAAAAAATATAAGTAAAAAAATGGGCTTTCTAGAATTTATTTTGTTGGGGACCAGGACCCCAACCTCTTTTACATGCATCCGCCACTGACAATGCAAATGGCTCTTAAAACCTTTGAATGTGTTAGACCTTGATCTGGTCCTACAATTCCTCCTCCAAAACGAGCATACTGTAATTGGCCCACTTTGAATGATATTACTCATATAGGAAAACAAACAACCATAATGTTTGTGGAGTTTGACTTTCTGCATGATAAGAACATGTTGAGTATAGTGGGCTTTTGTTCTTTCTTTTTGTTCGTAAGATGGATAATCGTTTCCTTAATTTTATTTCTACTTGTCTCCGTATTTGGTTTCAACGATGGTTTTTGCCATATTTCCCTAATTATCTCAATGTCGTTGAACTCGTTAACTTAACTGCCTTTTTTAATCTCTTTGCATTCTGCGTCTATCGAATATGGCTTTTCTTTTTGTTACCGTCTTGATTAAGCAATGAAGGGACATCAAGATCTAGGGAAGAATCGAAGCCGTTTTTTGTTCGTATCGTTTATTAAGGTTAGTTTTCTTTCTCATTTCGATCATGTCTTTGAACTGATCTTCTTTTTCTCTCTTTTTCTTTTTGATTTGCCAAGGCCGGTGCCATGCACCAATTGAAGTGCTTGGAGTTTTGTTCAATGAATTGAAAGAAAAACAGACAACTTTGGATCAAAGGTGTTGATTGGTGAAGGTTCATATGGAAGAGTTCATTTTGCCAACTTAAACAAAGGTAAAATTGTGGTTGTTGTCTAGAAGCTCTATGTTTCTACTAAACCTGAATCTAGTAGGGAGTTTTTGATTCAGGCAAGTCGACAATCGTATGAACTTAAATATTCATATTTTGAATCAAATACACCATGTTTGTCTTTAAATTTTAAACCTAAGGTTTCCATGGTCTGTGACAATTCTATTGATTTGTAGCGCCGAAAGGAAACCGACGTGTCCTGGCTTATGAATTTGCAACCATGGGATCTGTTCATGAAGGTTTAAGGTTAGTTTGGTTTCTGATTTTGATCATGTCTCTTTTTAAGTGTATAACTCTTACATATGACAAATAAAACTCATTACTCAGCTTTAGTGAGGTTGGAAGCCTTGACTTCTAGGAAAGTTGGGTTACCGGATACTGTTGGTCCAAAGGACTAAAAAGGAAGGTTGTAACTGAGGCTTCAAATTTGTTATTTACACATATTAGGAAAAATCAAATAAAAGAGAGAGAAAATGCGAGTGATTTTGGCCCGCTGTGATTTCATTGTGCACTTACATCAACTCGATTTGTTTGCCGTTGCTCATTAGCGGTGGCTATTTTTATTAATAGCAAAGGAATGTGCTTAAAAATGATTTAGGTTGGATTTTCATGCTAATACACATTGTTGTTAAGGGAATTGATATTCTGATTTTTATGGATCTTGGAGGTGTGCATGGGCAAGTTGTTACTTTCATGAAACTAGGGGTTGTTAGTTTAGTTTGTGCTCAGTGGATGATGGCCTCAATGTTCGCTCTCGTGATATTTTGATTCTAATGATGAAGAATGTTTTTACTTTTTTTACAAATCATGCAATTACATACATAATGTTCATTTACATGTTGTCCCAAACATTTCATTATTATCCAAATCCTAGGAAAAATACAACTCAATACATGAACTATGCTCGCCAATACAATTGCATTACTGATGGTGATTCTCTAGGAGACGATGCACGCTACTCTAAGGACGTTATTCTCCCCGATAGATAGTGTGTTTGTTACTTGGGTTAGCGTTGTGCCTTGTTCTTCAAACAAAAATGGAAGAATATTGAATTGCACATTGTCAAAACCTGTTTTCAATTTGATTTGTTTGTCTACGTCTTTTGTACTACTTTTTTTGTATCATAGCATCACTATCACCAACGCTGCCAAGGAATTCGAAGTTGTGGATGTCATCGCTTAAAAAAATTCGGCTACCAATGTAACCCAACTCTTTTTGCTTAGCATCTCTCATTCAAATAGTTTTATGATATAAGATGAATTTCTCTCAGTTTGTATGTTAATGCATTACAGATTGTTGGATTATCTTCTATGATTTGGGATGGGTTTGAAAACCCATAATTTTCTTCTCAAACATCCATTTAGGATCTTATGCTGATTTTTGGTTCTTTTCGGTTTCTATTAACATTGGATTGGTGGTTTATGTGATTGGATTAATGCCATCAAAGTTTCATAAGCAAGAGTCTCTCAGGAAACTTTGATTTCAGTTTAATTGGATTTATTTAATTATGTTTATAATCATTGATCTTTGAGTTTGTTGTGATTTTACAGTTGAGTTCTTTTGTAAGGAGAAATGGTTTCAACAGGTTTTATCTCTGTTTGCTTAAACTATTGCACTAACGAGATTAAAATTTTAATTTCGAATTCAATTTTGGTTTTTGGCTTTGCTTGAATTTAGGTTTTTTATTCGAATTTGGTTTTGAATTAATGAGATGAAATTTTTGGTTTAAATCCAGGTAAAGCTTCATCTTTAAATCACATTTGATTCAAAAGCCTCCAATGCTGGAAAATAAAAACATGAAAAAGAATATAAAATTTAGTTTTGAATCTAAACCAAACCAAATATCAAAAACCAACCTCAAAAGTTTTCAAGTTCGGTTTGGTTTTTCCCTCATTCAGAATTCTGTTGTATTGCTAACTAGAAACCGATAATCATAATTTCCTAATTTTTGAAGGTGAATTGATAAACATTATTACCTTCATAGCTTCATGAATATAGATGTAAACTCTATATAACCCACAAAAACGGGTTATCGCATTTCATCAATTTTCGAACATTTTTTAAAAGATTTTGGAGAATTCGCCTTTGATTTTTCCTGGTAACTCACAAATTTATGTCTTTTAACTTGTGGCTTAACATCCTACAGATGAAGGTAGAGAAATGGGGTGAAAGCATATCAGATTCAATAATCAATCAGGGGTATATGTTTTCGATGTGTGGAGGATACAATAGATTTATGGTACTATTTGTTCCATGCTATATTGATCGCATATCATGATGTTGTGTGATGCATAACAACCCATTCAATCACCCAATCATTTTTTTCATATACGAATTTGCTACTGGTTTATATAGAGATGATAGAGATCTAGGAGGAATTTTTGGGGGAGCTAATACTCCGTAGGCTGAAGAGCAAAAGGAGGAATCCGCCCGAGGAGGGGCTCGCGTCTGATTAGCTAGTTGGTGAGGTAATAGCTTACCAAGGCGATGCTGGCGGCATGCTTAACACATGCAAGTCGGACGGGAAGTGGTGTTTCCAATGGCGGACGGGTGAGTAACGCGTAAGAACGCCCCAAATGGTGAAAGAATCATCGTATGCCCCGGAAGATAGATTGTGTATGAAATTTATGGTTTCTATTGGTGTAAATCCACTCACCTCAATGGCTTTCTTGATAATTCAGTTATACATACAGTTTGTGTAGAAATTTACTTGGAATGCACTAGAAAATCTTCAATTGTGTGACCTCCTCCCCACCATGTGAAAATCACTTACGATATTGCATTTAGATTTTAGGGTGACCAAGTTCCATTGATCAATATGGAAAAAGGCATGGTCGTTTTTAGGGTTTTTCTGTCCAAATATCTTTTGTTATCACAAGTTTATGCATTTATTGTTATTTTCAGATGCCAGCTCGTTTATTTCTTGCAACTTGCATAATGAAATTATGCAAGGAAGTGGATCTTAGTATGATACCAGAAGATATTTTGATTATGAAGCCACTTCTTACAACTTATTTGAGTACACAATTGCACTATGCAGGTAAATTATTACGTAATGTTTTTCTATTTGCTTGAAAAATGAATGTTGTATTTATATAATGCGTCAAACCCACATAAGTAATCCTATTGTCAAATGAGTTTGGTCTTAGACACAAATTGATTAAAAATCAGCATGAACAAAGAAAACATAAGTTGACTAACAACAAGCAGTTTTCGACATGATGTTGGCTTTTGGCCTATCTCGGGAAGAGAAGGCTGGATGTTGAACCATTCACTTGAACATTGATGTCTTTTGATGTGGTGCAAGAATTAGGGATGATATTTTCTGCAATCTATGTGCTTCGAAAACATGTGTCCTTATTTAAATAGATTTGTTGCATAAAATTACTTTGTTCTAGCATTTCTATTTGTTTTTAGACCTTTTATTTGTTTTGCTCATTATTAATAAAAGAAATGTGTATATCACAAGGAAAGACCCATATATTTTTTTCAAACGTTGGCACCAACTATAAGAAAAAAATATAGGGAAAATTTTTCAAAGGTTGGCATCGTTTGATTATAAGAAACAAATATACGGAATTGTTTTTCAAACGGTGGCACCATCTGATTAAGAAAACCTTTGAAAAATTATATTTTTTTATTAACCTGGATATCCAACACGCTATGCGAGCCGACTAATCCCAGGGCGACCACCTGCTTTGCAGATACCCCAGAGTCACCACATTTGAACCTCTGTGGCCACAAGGGGATTTTTATTCCTCCTTGGATTTGAACTTGGAACCTCCTGGTACTTTTGACCTTTGGAGCCAAGCTCAAACCAATATCGTAAGCTGTGTTCGGGG
>NC_037532.1:27806489-27810930 GCF_001531365.2 Cynara cardunculus var. scolymus | reverse complement strand
CGAGTCCGCTTATCTCCAACTCGTGAACTTAGCCGATAAAATTGACCCTTACCTTCCATCAAAGAAAGAAATCCTTTTAGGCACCACCATTGTGGTTCATTCTCTATTATATTTTAGGTTACCATGTAGCGGAAACACAAGATAATCCAAGAAGAAAGTTTTTTTGAAGACAGATTTATTAGCAAAATGTATTTCGAGTTGATTTTTGGTTTACAAGAAAACTTCACATTCCGATATCGCATACGGGTTCCTTACAAGTTAAAAGGAAGACGATAAAGGAGGAAAAGGAAAAGAGCGATGAACCATGTATTTCTTTTTGGTAAACACCTATTTGTACTAGATAACGAGTATCATTATACACAAGCTCATTTTATTTTATAAAATACTAATCGAAATATTTTGCATACCATCGCACGTGGGTACATTACTAGTATATTAAAGAAAAAACCACTATATATGATGTGGCATCTTCTATAAGCTAGGAGTTTCTTTATTATTTCCTCCTTTTTTTTATTTTATAAAATACTAATTAAGTTAAAGACTATTATGTCTCTATAGGCAAATTATATGTTACATAATAAATGAGATTCTTATGGTAATTTCGTATGCAACTTAAGTTTAATCTCCTAAACTATTCAACATCTTAATAAACATTCAACTTAAGATTAACCTTCTAGACTTTACAACTTCTTGATAGACATTCCATTTATTCTTTATTGAAACTAGTATGGGAACCACGCGTTGCGCGGTAGTATGAATACTTTGATTAATGATCTGAAGATTGTCTATATAAAAGTTAAATAAAATATAATTAGTGAAATTGAGACACACACACACACACATATATATATATATATATATATATATATATTGAGAGAGAGATTTGTTTAGGAATAAAGTTGTAAAACTAAATAAAATGAGTAATAATAACAATGAGAATATCAAGGAATTTGACACAAACTCAAGAATAAAAAATACTTCACATAAAGATATGTCTCCTTCAAATATTTCAACTTACATTGATGTAAGAAAATCAATTGAAARWAGCAAAAAAGAACCATATTGGAAAACTTAAAATATACGATGACCTAAGGCATTGCAGTAATCTAACTTCAACTATTCGTTTTCTTGCTTTGTTGTAAAAAGGAATCTGTAGAGCTATTTGGATTGACAATAAATTCAGCAATGAACACTTGCACAACCAAAAGATAACTTATAAAAGTTCCGGCATAAGAAAAAGAACTATCAATAATATCATAAAAAAATCAACCTGTAATATATTGTTTTAACACATAAAGCAAGTAAATTTAAGAAAGCTCAAAAAATATTTATATTATACTACATAACTAATCTCAGGAAGCAAAACGATTACTTAGTGGAGAGAGAAGCGTAAACGTCTTGTATGTCCAAAATTATGAACATCGACGGTTGAATTAATGTGAACAATCATGACTTTCTTTTATTTGCAAGATGGAGAAAGCCAACATATGTTGCACCTTAAGAAATTAGTGAATACCTTTAAACTTCTTCAATTAATTTTATCATATAATTGCATTATTAAAAATGTACAAAATCATATATGATTCACGTAACAAATCATACATGGTCTGAACGACTTTACACTGCGACTTAAGTGGCCTCAAAAGTCGCAAGCTTTCATTTAATGTAAAATCACATGTGAGTTTGTACATTAACGATATTTTTCTTGTTTTCTTAAAGAGTTAGCATTATCGTACGAACCTTCCTCTATGTATGTATTAATAAAAAAAAAAATATGTATTTTATATATTTGTAGATTCTAATTTCATTTAAAAAAAATAAATATGATTGAATTTTGTTTTAGTGAACTACCTTTTGGTCTTATCTTAATATATTTTAAATATATATTGATATATTGAGAAATTTTAATATATTTATTGATTGATTTTTGATGATTTATTTTTTCAATTGTTATGTACATAGAAATTTACATACATTGATATAAATAAAAATAAATGTATGTACATTTTAGTTTCATTTATAAAGAAAAAAAAAGATAAATATGATTGAAACTTCTCATTGGACCACCTCTTGGTTCTTAATTTAATATATTGTTAGTTATATATTGATATATTGATTGATTGAGAAATTTTAATGTATTTTGATATTTGTTGATTGATTTTGATGATTTTTATTTTTTCAACTGTCATATATTTCAAAATATACATTTATTGATATAAACTAAAATATATGTAGTTTTATGTATTTGTGGATTCAAATTCATTTACAAATAAATAAATTAAATTAAATTAAAAAGTAGGAAAATGAAAGGTTTAGCAATTAATATATTCATTATATATTATAAAAAAAAAATAAAGATAAATATGATAGAAAACTTTTCATTGAACAACCATTTGGTTTTTACTTCACACACCTTGTGTTGCATAGTGATGAAACTTGTTTTGTTAGAAAATACTTAATCAAATTAAGGTGAAACGTAATTTCATAATAAATTGTAATATAAGACGGTGATTACATTGGGGTGTTATTGATGCAAATTTTTTTCATTGATATTGTTTCTTGTAACTAAAGAAATTCATACATTTTATATTTTTTGGTTGCAGAACAATAATTCTATTGAAGTTCAATTTGTATAAAAATTGTTAGCCGCAACCCGCAAGTATTGTATGATTAATATTGAGCGCTATCGTAGGTGTATGCAAAAGTAAAAATTACATAGTAAACTTGAACACTTCAAATCTTCACCTAATACATAAGAGTTATAATATAAACAAAATCACAATACAAACATAAATAAAATTATAATGCAATCAAAATCATGAAACAAATCAATATAAAATTATTACCTTATATTGCAACCAAAAAATCAAATATTAAACTTGAAAACTTCTTCAAAATTTCATGATATAATGCATAAAAACTATAATGCAATCTAAATAACGACAAGCTAGATTAAAAAGATTACTTTTGCATACACCTACGATAGTACTCAATATTAATCATATAATACTTGCGGGTTGCGGCTAACAATTTTTATACAAATTGAACTTCAATAGAATTATTGTTCTGCAACCGAAAAATATAAAATGTATGAATTTATTTAGTTACAAGAAACAATATCAATGAAAAAAATTTGCATCAAAAACACCCCAATGTAATCACCGTCTTATATTACAATTTATTATGAAATTACGTTTCACCTTAATTTGATTACGTCTTATATTGCAACCAAAAAATAAAATATTAAACTTGAAAACTTCTTCAAAATTTTATGACATAATGCATAAAAACTATAATGCAATCTAAATAACGATACAAACATTCATAAAAAAATTTATGAAGATTATCAATAGTAAAATAGAAGAAAAACCAAAGATAAAGAAAATAAATTTAGAGATGTATAAGATAGAGATAGAATTTGAGAGAGAGTGAGAGATGAAGATGAATAAAAAATTGTTGTTTATATATATATATATATATATATATATATATATATATATAAATGATTGATTGGAAAAGATGAATGGTTTAGAGTTGAATGCAAACATTTAAGAAAAAAATATAAATTGACAAAAAAAAATATAGTAGTGTATATTGAAAGAATGAAGGAAAAAAAGAGAAATAAGGTTCTAGGCTCTAGGAGAAGCCACCTCATCAACTCATGATTTCTTCTTTAATATATATATATTGATTGATTTACCTTCTCCCAACTATTTATTTCTCAACCTCTTCCTCTCCATTTAGTTTTGACCTAAATTACTATCAAGAAACAATTGATTATGTTCTTGAAAACATTCTCATACGCACCCAAGTTCAACCAAGAATACTTCATAGCGGAAGAATAGTACGGTGGAATTTTGATGAGAATGGTAATTTTATATCTTTATGCCCTTTTCTCTCGGTTGTTTTAATTTTGGTCTCTCCATCTCTTTATTTCTCAATCTCTTCATCTCCATTTAGTTTTGGCATTCAAGAAACAATCGATATGTTTTTTGAAAATATTCACACTCACCCAAGTTCAACCGGTACTACTTCGTTGCAGAAGATTTGTACGGTGAAATTTTGCCGAGAATGGTAATTTTATATCTTTGTTTCATTTTCTCTCGGTTGTTATAATTTTGGTCCCTATATTCGTTCCTACACATAAACACAAACAGTTTGTTTTAATGTCCGAGTGTTTTTTTGTTTGAACTCACATTAACAACATTCTCTATCCTAAAGAAGATAAAGATAAAAAAATTCCTCCTTTATGTTATTAAAATACCTATGTATACCAATCTTGACTTAATCTTGACTTGTTAACAGTTGCTAATTAAACTTTGAAACTCTTGTTCGTTAATATTTTGACAGATAAGGGTAGATTATGCATATTGGTAAAAGTTGTTGATGACTGGTAACTAAAGGGACTGCGCCTCACTAAAGCTCATTCACAAAGGGTAGC
>NC_037532.1:27769023-27806394 GCF_001531365.2 Cynara cardunculus var. scolymus | reverse complement strand
TCTCTAAATCATCTAGTGCATATACAAGAAGTTCTCTCTAGCTCTCTCATCTGTTCTTGGCGATCAATCTTTGATCCTAAACATTCTTCATCTGAGTTAGTATTTCTTGTTCTCTTATCTTAGACTCAACATTATTAGATGTTTAAATCTTCATTTTTGTAATATGTTTTAAGTATTTTTTTTCTTATTGTATATCTTCTATTTCAGTTTTGATAATAAAATCATTTAGCAATATGAAAATCAACATGGTATCAGAGCCTAAGGCTCGTTTCTGTGTTTGTTTTTTTCTTCAATAAATGATTGTTCTTCCGTTTTTTATACCTGGTGCGTCTGTGCCCTCGCAACTCAAGGTATTAATCATGTTTTCTGTTCTTGACTCTTCATCTTCGTGTTAAGATCTGTTTGTAGATGATCGATTGGGTGAGTGTCATCTTTTGTGTGGTCCCCTCTCGTGATACGTTTATCATTTTATGTTTAAGAGTTAGATATGTTGTTATATCGTTAATAATCTTTGTTCTTAACTCTTCATCTTCTTGTTAGATCTGGTTGTAGATGACCGATTGGGTGAGAGCCATCCTTTGTGTGGTCCCCTCTCGTGATACGTTGATCAATCTGTGCTTAAGAATTAGATTTGTCGATATATTGTTAATAATCTATGTTCTTAACTCTTCATCTTCTTGTTAGATCTGGTTGTAGATGACCGATTGGGTGAGTGCCAACTTTTGTGTGGTCCCCTCTCGTGATACATTGTTCATTTTATGGTTAAAAATTAGTACTGTTATCATAATATTCATGACTTCGGTTCTCGACTTCATCCTCTTGCTGGATCTGGTTTTGTAGATGACCGATTGGGTGCATTCCATCCATTGTGTGGTCCTCATTCGAGATACTGAGATTTTTTTGTTTAAGGATCTGTGTCCTAACTCTAGATCTTGTTACATTGCTTGTACATACTGCATATTTTTGGATCTGTGTCCTAGCTCCAGATCTCGTTACTTTGCATGTACATACTGCATATCTTGGATCTGCGTCCTATTTTTCTAGATCTACTTGTTATGTTAGATCTGTGTCCTTTCACTCCAGATCTGTTATCTGCATTATTACATACATATATGCACTTATATACGCATTTACTTTTTGCATTTGTGTATATTGTTGTGTAATCTTTGATTTCCGTTTGACTGAATTGTTCATGATCTGGTTGAGTTCTGTTTGTCAAGATCTGTACATTTTCAGATCTGGCTTCTGTATTACCCTAACTCTCTTTATCTGTTCAGGTACATCCTGGAATATCACTCTGATAAGTAGCCTTGTTACTCTCCTTATAAGTGTTTTTTTTCGTAACTGGTTATCTTGCATTATTCTATCCTTTAATTATGTTAAAGGATCTTGTGGTAAGACTGTTCCTGGTTATTTTTGTATCTCTGTGCACTTGTAATAAGGTTCTTTTTTTTCTTGGGTGTGTGTGCCTTGTGTGCCCTTGTTTTTTTTGTGAGAGAAACTGATTTGTTGGCTTGACCTAGCACAATAAAGTGTTTTAGGAATCCTTCCTTTAAGCATTTCAGTTTCTGTTTTTGTGTGTGTGTTCCCTTTGCTTATGGAATCTCCTCTTGTCATTGCTAGCTCTTCAAGTTCAATGAAATCCAAAATCACAAAATTAGACTTTGGAGACCCACTGTACTTGCATCCTAGCGATACTAGTGGAGGCTCTATTTTATCTTTTAAGCTTAGCGGAACTGATAACTATCGTGTGTGGTCGTGTGCTATGATCTTAGCCTTAGAAACTAAGAATAAAATAGGCTTTATTGATGGCTTCTGTCCCCGTCCTATTAATGATCCCGCTCTTAAAAACAGTGGGATCGGTGTAATTCGGTTGTCCTCTCATGGATTTTAAGCTCCATGACGGAGGACTTGTTTCTTGGACAGGTGTTTTCTAAATTGTCCTCTCAAGTGTGGGAGGAATTAAAGGAAACTTATGACAAAGTCGATGGGTCGGTAACCTTTAATCTTTACCAAAAAATAAACTCTCTCAATCAAAATAATATGACTGTCTCAGAATACTACCATAAGTTGAATTTTTTTTGGAACCAGTTTCATGCCCTAGTGAAACTTCCATCCTGTACTTGCAATGCTTCACATGATTTTTTCCAACATACTCAACTCATTAAACTAATGCAATTCCTCATGGGCCTTGATGATGTTTATCAACCAATCAGAAGCAACATTTTAACAAGAGATCCTCTCCCTTCTGTTAAAACTACCTTTTCTCTTGTGTCTAGAGAGGAATCTCATAGGGGTGCTAATTCTAGTCAAAATCGTATTAAAACTCAGAATTCAGCTTTTTTAAGCAAAAGTTTTGAAAATAAAAGGAAACCATGAAGGGGTCCAAACACTCTTCTTTGCAAACACTGTGGTATTTCTGGGCATACAATTGAACGTTGTTACAAACTCATTGGTTTTCCAAAAGATTTTCCAAACCGTCCCAGACCACAATCTCAAGTTCAACATTTTAAGACACAAAATCAAAATTTTAGACCTTCTACTGGTAATGTCTCTGTTTCTGACTCTGTTCCTTCAAAATCACCCTTTACCTTTTCTGAAGAACAGGTAACTAAGATCTTGAATTTAATCAGTCCTAAAACCACCTCTGAAGGAGCGTCTGCCAATATACAGGTATGTATCAAAATTCCCATTCTGGATGGATAATTGATTCGGGAGCCAATCAACACATGACATCTAGTTCTTTAAACTTAGAAAATATTGTTGATGTCACAGACTTAAATCTTAGTGTCACTCATCCTAGTGGCACAAAAGCTAAGATAAACAAAATTGGTAACTTAAAGTTGTCCAATTATGTGACCCTTTTTTATGTTCTTGTGGTTCCTGAGTTTAATGTAAATCTTTTGTCTGTCCATAAGCTCGCCAGAGATAACAAGGTTTGTTTAAAATTTGATGAAACAAAATGTTATGTTCAGGATTATCTGTAGAAGAACATTGTGGGGATTGGTAGTCAGAACGGAGGACTATACTTTTTTGATAACAATAATGTGTCTTTCCCTTCCAGTGATTGTGGTATGATTTGTTTTGTTTCTTCTCAATTATGGCATAGTAGACTTGGTTACCCTGCTGATCAAGTCTTGCATGTTTTAAAGGACAAATTAAATATTGGAAATGAGAAAAGTGGTCCTTGTGATATATGCCATAAGGCAAAAAAAAGTCGGAAGAAATTTGGTACTAGTATCCACAGATCTGAAAGTTTAGGTGAACTTGTTCACCTAGACGTTTGGGGGTCCTTACCACGTCCAAAGCAGAGAAGGACATAAATATTTTCTAACCGTGGTTGATGATTTTACCCACGCTATGTGGGTATATCTTTTAAAAGGAAAACATGAGGTCAGTGCTTACATTGAGAATTTTTGTAATCTGTTGTTTACTTAATTTGGTAAAATTGTTAAAGTGTTTAGGAGTGACAATGGGAGTGAGTTCACCAATCAAAGATTGTATGAATTCTTTGAGTCAAAAGGCATTGTCCATCAGACTTCTTGTGTCTATACATCCCAACAAAATGGGGTGGTTGAGCGTAAACATAGACATGCACCTGCTTAATGTTGCCAGGTCTCTTATGTTTCAGGCTGGAGTGCCTCTTAATATGTGGAGTGAGTGTGTTTTAACTGCTACATATCTGATAAATCGTACTCCCACTTTGTCTTTAAATGGTAAGAGTCCTTACGAGCTTATCTATGGTTTTCAGCCAGTCCTAACTCATTTATGTAACTTTGGGTGTCTCTGTTTTGTTCTTATTCCAAATATTTTTGACAAATTTTCTCCCAAATCTGAGAAGTGCATTATGTTGGGATATGCTAACTCAAAAAAGGGTTATAGGCTGTATAGTCTAGAAACCAAGAGAATTATTTTTTTCCAAAGACAAAGTTTTATGAAAATATCTTTCCTTTCAAAATGGGTAATGAGGAAACTGGTCTGACTGAAAATGAAAACATAAATAATTTGAACTTTTTTTATACTGTTTCTAGTTCTTCTAACGAGTTTGATGTTATGGGACCCAGTGATGAAAATAGTAGACCTTCGGTTGATGTTCCAAATAGTCAAAATATCTCTAGTAACAGTGACCGTAGAGAACTAGGTAGCTTATCTAGGACTGATGATAATCAGTCGCTTGGTAGCTCTGAAATTCGTGTTGGTCAAGATCTTCCTCAACAGGATGATTCTTACAGAGTTACCAGCTGGCAACCGTTAGGTAGCCCTAGTTGCCAGCTCTCCTCGTGACATTGTTTTGCCTTCTGATGTTTCTGATGATAATACTGGTCATATTTCTGAGGGTAGACAATCTCAAACTCATTCTCTTAGAAGGTTTTCTAGACCTAGTAATTTTCCTAAAAAATTTGATGATTTCGTTATTGAAGGAAAAGTGAAATATGGTATAGAAAGAGTAGTTAATTACTCTTGTCTTTCTTCAGATAATTTTTGTTTTGTTTCGAATTTGAATAAATCTGTTGAGCCTAGGTCKTTTAAAGATGCTTGTAGTGATCAAAATTGGTTAAATGCTATGAATGAAGAGATGGAGGCTTTACATAGGAATGGGACTTGGTTTAATACTGATCTGCCTAGAAATAGAAAAGCTGTAGGCTGCAAATGGGTTTATAAAATCAAGTACAAATCTAATGGTGAGATTGAAAGATATAAAGCTAGGTTAGTAGCCAAGGGTTACTCTCAAAGAAAGGGTCTTGACTATGAAGAGACTTTCTCTCCAATAGTCAAAATGGTCACTGTTAGATGTATTATTGCCCTTGCTGTTCAATTTAAATGGCCTTTGTTTCAGCTTGATGTAAATAATGCTTTTCTTTATGGGGATCTTATAGAAGATGTTTATATGTCTCTTCTTGAAGGATATTATGATTCTAGTGATAAAAGGGTCTGTAAATTGGTTAAATCTTTATATGGTTTAAAACAGGCTCCCAGGCAGTGGTATGCCAAGTTATCATCCTCTTTAATTGAAAATGGTTTTGTGCAAAGCATTAGTGACTATTCGTTATTCACTAAACATGTTAATTATGTGTTCCTTGTTCTTTTGGTATATGTAGATGATATTGTTATTACAGGAAACAGTGTGATTGAAATTAATTCTTTTAAAGAGTACTTGAAAAGTAAGTTTTTAATCAAAGATCTAGGAAAATTAAAATTCTTTTTAGGAATTGAAATTCGAGATTGTATTGATGGTGTTTGTATGTCCCAAAGAAAGTATTGTTTGGAATTGTTAAATGATTTTGGTTACTTGGGATGCAAACCTTCTAGTACTCCTATGGATGTTAATCTTGTCATATCTTATTCAAATAGTTCAAATGATTCTCTTTTATCTGATTGTTCTGGTTATCAACGGTTAATAGGAAGGTTAATATATCTACTTGCAACTCGTCCTGATATAGCATTTGCAGTACATTGTTTGAGTCAGTTTATGCATGCACCTAAACAGTCTCACCTAAATCTTGCACTAAGAATTCTCAGGTATCTTAAGTCTTCACCTGGAAAGGGAATCAGTCTTACAAGGTCAGATAAATTTAACCTTACAGCTTTCGTAGATGCTGACTGGGGTAAGTGTTTGTCATCTAGACGCTCTGTTAAAGGTTATTGTTTATTTCTTGGGAATTCCCTTATTTCTTGGAAGAGTAAGAAACAGAATATTGTTTCACGCTCTTCTGCTAAATCAGAATACAGAGCAATGGCTTCTGTATCTTGTGAAATTGTTTGGGTTCTTAAAATTCTGTCTGACTTAGATATTAATAATCTTCTTCCTGTAAATTAGTTTTGTGATAACAAATCTGCTATTCAAATTACCAATAATCCAGTTTTTCACGAAAGAACTAAGCATATTGAAATAGATATTCATTTTATTCGTGAAAAAATTAGTAGAGGCGTTTTAAAAATAGTTAAAATTTTATCTTCAGAACAAACAACAGATATTTTTACCAAAGCTCTTAGCATTAATCTTCACAACTATATGTGCTCTAAGTTGAGAATGATAGATTTGTTTAAAAGTCAAGATTAAGGGCGGGTGTTAAAATATCTATGTATACCAATCTTGACTTAATCTTGACTTGTTAACAGTTGCTAATTAAACTTTGAAACTCTAGTTTGTTAATATTTTCACAGATAAGGGTAGATTATGCATATTGGTAAAAGTTGTTGATGACTGGTAACTAAAGGGACTGCGCCTCACTAAAGCTCATTCACAAAGGGTAGCGGAATACAATCTTGAAACMTGAAGGACTATTCTTGACAATTATCAATTCATATATAAAGGGGTCATTAGCCGGTTTAGCTCATTACAACACAAAATTTCTCTAAATCATCTAGTGCATATACAAGAAGTTCTCTCTAGCTCTCTCATCTGTTCTTGGCGATCAATCTTTGATCCTAAACATTCTTCATCTGAATTAGTATTTCTTGTTTTCTTATCTTAGACTCAACATTATTAGATGTTTAGATCTTCATTTTTGTAATCTGTTTTAAGTATTTTTTTTTTCTTATTGTATATCTTCTATTTCAGTTTTGATAATAAAATCATTTAGCAATATGAAAATCAACATATGTTTCCTGCAATTGCATTATCAGTTGAAGTTTCTTTTACTCTGCAATGTATCATGCACCTACCTATGCAAATTTTAAAGGTTTTATATGTCTTCAAATTTTTATTTTTTGTAACTTAAAATAAATTCTTTGTAACCCAAAATGGGTTTTATTAGGATTTGCAAAAGTGTTAATCAAGTGCTAACAAAGGTTTCACGAAGTAAAAAGATTGTCGTAATTAACAGTTTTTAAACTCAATCAGCTTTTTTGCAAGAAACCAAAGATGTTGATGTAACATCTTCAAACCCATTTTTCTTTTCTTTTTTTATCTTTGTTCTCTATTTAGCCTCATTTTGTTTACTTTTCCATTAATATAAATCGAATCATCAACCCAAAAGGACTAAAAAAACCGTGTTGTATCGGATGGAGTTCAAAACTTGTCCACATTTTGTTTCAACACTCAAAGTGAAATTTGAAGTTCATGGTTTCTAAATGTCTCGTATACCCAATTCTCGTGAATTTGGTGAAACTCAAAGCAAACAACACCCATCTGGCTATTAGTAAAATGAAAGAACCACTAATCATAATATCCTCATATTATCGTCGTAATTAATAAACTTCAAATCAATTTTACTGAATTTTATGGTTTATGAACCTATGTCGATTTAGTTCTGGTACTGTTTGTTATCGTTACATGGATTATTCTTAAGCATATGATAACAAGGATGAAGGCATAGGAACATAAATACATAATTAGAAATCAATTTAACGTAATAGCATAAAGAGTTCATTAAATATAACATGGAGCACTTGAGTTATTAGTAACGAAACTCATTGAAGCGGAAGTAGTCATTCTCATGTATGGATCAAAGTCTTCTAAAGCTCTATACAGTTTGCTTCAGAATGGGGTTGAACTGAATGCAGATTCGAGTAGGCAATAGGGATTTGATCTTCTTTATTTAGAACATGTACCTTCTCATCAAAATCATTCTTTCAAGTTCATTACACAAAATTTGTTTTTACTTAATTCTAAGGAGTGGTCGGAAATTACTGAATCAGATAGATTACTATATATTTGTTGTTCATATTCAGTCATTTTATTTCAAGCAGGTCTTAAAAGGATAACACAAACAACCTTTAAAAACATCGGATGCACTATAATATACAAAAATGTTATTCTACATTGCTATATACGCTATGTTCCGATATAACGAGTACAATTTCATGCTTCATACACCATCGTGTACAACGACGTATTTTATGGTTCTTATAAAGTCAATTTGATTTTATCATCAAGTTTATTTTCGATATTAAACATTTTCTCCCCTTCTATTTATTATCTTAAACAATAATTTCATGTCAAACTGACCACAGAAATACGTATATGCAAAATTCTACCTTTAAACTAAGATCAGAAGACCTATAAAATCAAGGACATAATGGCATCACAAATGTTAGCAAGAACCGTTGTTTTTTAGGTCCGTTTGGTTTGTCTTTTAGGTACTTTTGGTTCGTATGATTTGGTTGAGTTTGGAGAAATCCATTCCAATCCCCACGTTTTTTATAGAAGAAATCCGCATTTAAAATCCCACAAACACGAAACACTAGATATAGAAGTCTCATAGGATAGTTGCTAGTTCATGGGATTTCATAAATTCGTTTGTAATAATGTTATGGAATATGTTAAAAACATTCGTGTTGTAATAATCAATTAATAAAATGTAATTTAATTATTTTTATAATTTACTTTTATGAATTATCTATATTATAAATCCTACAAACCAAACATGCCAAAAACTTCAAATCCAAATCTCTCGTAAACATTCTGTGAAATCAAACAAAACTCAAGGTAATGCTCAATGAATCCATGTGTGGTGATTAAACCCATACTCACACCTTAACATCAAAGCTGCTTTTTTAACATTTTCAACGTTATGATTTGATCCAAAAATGCAATGGTATCCAAGACAATTTAAGTACACCTCAACTAATTCCATGGCACTTTGAAATCAACCATCATTGCAAACCCTACAATAGCCCTAACAAGACTTGAACTAATGGCGTGCAGAAAACAAACTCCAACTCGAGGTCTTACAGTTAAGCTATCTTGATAGTTGCATACATCGTACCAACAATGTTGGTCTTTTGGTAGTGATGTTGATGACTCTAATGGTTGGATCATGCCGATGGTTGAAAATATTTCTATCTTTGTTTCTCTGTTCGAGAATTTAACTTCAACCATTCCATTTTCATGTCGAATGAAATCTGGAGCCGTGTTTGTTTGTACTGGGGCTTGTTGAATCTGTTCGTAATTAGTCCCTTAAAAACGTGATGACATAACCATTCTAGCTATAAAAAAAACCATTTCCCATAAACAAGAGAAAATCAGAGAACCATAAAACCATTACCATGATTTCAGCATCTACCAATACCAAATTCTGAATCTCATTAAGACAATTTCAGTAAGAAATCTACACCTTAAAAACTTCCTCTTCACTAGTTGTTGACCATACTATTACTATGAGCTAAAAAGAACCAAAAAGACAAAGCTATATTGGCAATTCATGTAACTAAAGAAGAAAACAAAGAAAAATAAACAGATGTTTGTGATCAATACTCATCATCATATGCATCCCCACCATCATAATCATCATACCTATAATCATTCATTCCCTGTTCATCGTCATAGTTCCATTCCTGACCTTCTGTTTCACCATCATCATAGTCCAAATCCTCTTCTTCACCCACATCATTGGTTTCATCGAGTTTCTTGCCCGATTCCGTTTCCTTGGTGTCGCTATCATCGATACGGTTCTTTTTCGGACTCGGCTGTAACAACATGAATAATTTATATGAAACTAAAAGCTTTCACCGAAAAAGATTCCTACCCGTCACAGAAAATTATAACAGTTCATTTTCCAGAAAGTTTTCAAGTCAAATTTACCCATTTGACCATTGATATCATTACAAATAAATCATCGGTACCCATTATGAGGTCCCTCAGAAGAACATTTATTTGCTACCACAATGAATTTTAGCTACTACCATTCTATGTAACGCACCTATAGCTGATGCTTTATCTAATTTAATCGACCTAAATGACTTTTAGTTTTGTCACACGATCAAAGGAACAAATAACTATTGAATCGTGTCTTTATAGTTTGTTGGTTTTAAGCCTTTGATAGAGACTTAATAATCGTTCTACTCTTTTCTTTTGAAAAAATTCGTCAAGCATCGCTTTGCCTAAACCGTGCAAGGGTGATTTCTAAGGCGGTTTTCATTTACTTTATAAAAATAAATCTCACATACGTTTCAAGAAAATCTACCAATAGCAACCTTGTTAAGGTACTTGGTGATAATATATACTTGTAGAGAATGCAGGAGCAATGGTGTGCAGTGATTTCCAAATCAAAACATTGCACCTTTTTTGGGTTTAAATTTGGGCAAAAAGTTGATTACCAGCAACCCCAACCGACCCCACATGGAACCCGCCTCCAAGAACATAGTGAAGAATTATCCGTTCCCTATGGTTTGTTTCGAAAAGGTTTTCGAAGAATCTCTTATTCTTTTCAATCCATTTCTGCAATTTTTCGTAGCACTATAATCCAATATAGCTAACCTATTATGCATGCAAAGGGAAACAGGAAAACAAATAAATGATTTATTTAAGCAAGATAAGAAATCAAGAAAACAACAAATTGCTTACCTCGTCATCAAAGAGATTGTTCAACACATCATAGTTAATCTTTGAACTTAGTTTCTGCAAGAAGACCCAAAAAGACAGTAGAATAAGGATCATTAATATTGTTTTTCTTGGTCAGTTTTCATAAACACACCTTTAGTTTCCTTTTAGTTCTCCATGCCAGAAATTAACAGAGATGTGCTTTCAAAAAGAAGTTTCCACCAGACTGAAAGTTGAGAAAATAGCCACTTTTTAGGATTTTACAGGAATAGCCATGAATTCCGCCAATTCATTTTTTGTTAGTTGGTGGGCGAATCAGCAGAAAAGTCAAATAGGTCAGGTATCCTGAAAATTCAAAAGTTAGCCAATTTTGGGGAAATTTGGCCAAGACATCTCGCAAAATCCACGTATCAACACACAGTTAGTTGGCGAAATCAAAGATGGGCCCACATGTCAGGTTGGCGGAATTCGCCAATAGGCAGATTCACTTTGACGGAATTCATGGCTAATTTTGAAAACCCTTAAAAATAGCTATTTTCTCAATTTTCTTGCCATAAACGGCTAGTTTGGTGGAAACCCCTTTTGAAAATCATAATGAGAGAACAGTTTGAAAGCAGGTTAGAAAGGCATATCCATAAAGGATCCTAGAGTAAACTCTGCGGACAAACCTTCTTTGTGAACAGTTGACTAGCAGCTTCTGCTGCAGTTTGAGCAGGCTTAGCATTCTTCGCCTCCAATGCTCGCTTTCTTTTATCATTCTGGTTTCACAACAAAAACTAAAGCGTGAATACCACGAGAAATGTTAACTAACCATGCATTAACTCCTCTAGCACAAGTTCTATAAATGAGTGTCAAAATTGTCATATCATGTTGTCCAAAGAGGTACTTATAAGAGGCACTATGAATTTCAAGTTCAAACAGAATATCTACTCCTCAACATTTTGATTTAACATTTTTTATGTGAAAAGTGAAGCACAGAAACTTAAATCTCAACCTGCAAAAAGAGATACAAGCTCTAGGGTCAACAGTTAAGCAAACTTAATTCCATACTGAGTAGAAAAAGTATAATATAAAAAAATGGTGCATTTAAACATACGAGCAAGGTAGATAAGTGATCCATGAGCAATAACTTGGTAATACCACTTAACCAAATACCTTAGAAGATATGTTTGATATCAAACACAAGTGTCACAATGTTCTTTCAAAGGACGATAAATGGTATTTTAACCAAGTCCTGGATCCTCCATTTGATGGGAGAAACCCACTTCTGTATACCAATTTATTCCATTTCACTTTTGAATATGAAGCATGCATCACCTCATCCAATTATGCCACATTCCCAAATTCACAAAGCAAGTAAGGTGTGATGGTGCTCAATTCATGTGGGCAGTGCACACTGAAACCAATTTTTACAACTTACGATTGGCTTAAAAAGTAGCAGACAGAGAATCAATGAAACAAGCAAACGAAAATACTCTTTTCCTAACTTTAAGAAATTAGTATATGAGTACAAAAACACCTACCTCTTTTTTGCTTGCAACAAGTTTAGCTGCTGCTGCAGCCATTGCCTGTGCTTCACGTATTTCCTCTGGAGTCCCGGTATAAAGCTTACGTGCAGCTGCTGCTGCAGCTTCCTTAGCAGCTTGCTCCTGGAAAACCGTACTACTTATTTAAAATACAATTACTTAACGCAACAGGCAAAAACCTGAATATTTCATTCCTCTCAACTATTGAAGAGACTAAATTAGTTAATTACCTGCACATATTCTTTGTTCAGTACTTCCCATAAAATCTTCTTATAGTGGCTTTCTTTCGCACTGTTAATGTAGCAATTGACCTACACCACAGAGAACGCATATATATTGATATAAGGCCACTATGACAAAAGTATACTCCACTGCCATTCTACATATGATTTTGTTCAAAATGATAGATACTCATACAAGTCTACTTACGATTTTGAGAAACTAAACTTAGGGGGTGATTTACTGAACACTTTCTGGGTAGGCGATTACTGGTTATTGCTTACCTTACCGATTGAGCATGGAAAGAATCAAGAATCTACCTGGTAAGAGGCATAGCAAGGACCGAGAGTCTTACCTGGTCAGTGAGGGAAAACACTCTTACCTGGTAAGCACTCACCGGGTTTAAGACGCTTACCAACAATCCATTTAGATAGCCAAGAATGTTACACGATAAGGTAAGTGAGGGTGATGTCTCTTGCCAGTAAGCGCTTACCTGGTAGGCGGTAAGCGTTTGGTAAACGGTCCCTTAGTACTTACATGAAATGAAAGTATTTATACAAGAAGAAAATAGTGAAGGAACTTCACTGGAACTTGATGACTTCTTTATGATATCAACAGAAGATTTGTAAATAGAGCAAGTATCAGGAGGAGAAGGAAACATAACTAAGATACCAACAGAAGGTTTTTACTGATGGCTTTAAAGATAAAGGCAGAAGGTAGGCCCTTTCACCAATGAACATGAAAGCATGTGATGGCACGACACATGATTTCTCAATTATTATAGGGTTACACTTCCAGCACCTAAGGTTAGCATTAACTCATTTTCTTTGCATTCTAGTAATGGATGAGTTAATAAAAGACAAATAAGATAATATACCACATACGTGCTTCTGTCGATTATATCATATCCACGGATGAGATTGTGAACAGTTATATATGCCAATGTTTGAGATGTTTATGTGGCCAAACAATGAGGGATTGAACGAGAAATGATTAAATGCAGGAAAAGGTTAGGATGACACCGACTAGGGGAAGCTAATTCAATATCGCCATGTGTGATCTAGCACAAACAAATTCACTAAGAAAAGAGCATGGAGAAGTTACGGTACAAACAAATATGGTTTACCATTTTTTAACAAATAAAAGAAGATTATAGGTTTCAGTGTAATGGTACTTACCTACGAAATTTCATCTACATGTGTGATATTGTGTCTTAATTCTTTTTGTCATCATTCATACTTTTGGCTAGCATTCTTTGAGAACAGAGGAAAGAAAAATATAGTCCCTCCCATAAAAATTACAGCTTCCATTGCATACCAAATGTCTTGGATACCTTTCACTTAATGACAAAATATGCAGAACTTGTGACCAAAATCAATACCAATATACCATCAATTCTTTGTAATGATGACAATTCGGATAGAGTAGTTTTAGATTAGAACCTCCCAAATAAAAACCGTTGCACTCTTCCTCAGACATCCCAGAAAGGAAAGTACTGCAACTCTCATCGATTAGGAATGGTTTTACACGTGCTCTACAGTCGGAATACAAACATGGTCATGGGGACGCTACTTATTTTAAATACATGAAGAGGGACTTTAAACTGCAAGTATATACACATAGGCGGTATCAAAACGTCCTGATTATGGTGGTCAGTGACACAAGAGTTGCTACTTTCTGACGTGACGGTTAGGGGTCAATTAATGAAAACAATCTAATAGCAAACCGGAATAGAGCAGTTACTAAAAAAGACTACCCTCCCATCCCAGTGCTCATAGAAGTCGCAGAACCATGGTGCACTATAGTCACAAAAAATAGTACTTCCACCTTGACATACCCGATAGTATACCAAAATCAGCCTACCCTTATGTAAAGGCAAAATAAGTGGATCTTGTGAATCAATTCAATACCATCAATTCTTTATAACAATGACGGTGGGGAAAGAGTAATTTTCTACTAAAACATACACAAACATAAGGGCTGCACTCTTCCTGGGACATCTAAATGTGTTCAACACAAGTCTTCTATAGTTGCGTCGTCATTTTAGAAGTCTTTCCTATTGCCTCTCTTGATAGGAGGAAAATGCTAAGCTGAACAAGGATAAATTTGTCGCTAACACTAGCTAGAAGACAAACATGGTCCATGAGAAAGCTATATATTTTTTAATACATGAAAAGGAAACCTTCATTGCACATATATATTATATACATAGATGGTACCAAAACATAAGCTATTTATTTCTGAATACATGAAAGGGAAACCTTCATTGCACATATATATATATTATATATTATATATACACACACATAGATAATACCAAAACATACTAAAGTAAGTTAGGGGTTGACTCATAGAAACAATCTTTTCGCAAATTCAAGAGAAAAAGTTATCACAAAGACTACCCTCCCAATGCTCATAAAAGCTGAGCCATAGTGAACCACAGTCACCGGCTATAGCACTCACATACCCAATAGTATACCAAAATCAGCTTACTTTCCATGAATTATATATTTGTTTAATCTAATAGAGGGGTTGCAGCCAAGTTAATGCTCCAAGTGGAAGAGAAAAAAGTGGCATACCATATACCCATAGCCATACAACAAAACAAGGTGTATTATGAACTACCCAATTAGGCCATTGTATTAGAAGTGTAGTCAATAGTGCATGGAAGAATGTTATTCGTGTTATGAAGGCCCTCAGTGGTTCACCACAGTTGTTTCACCTCCTTATAAGTTCTAGCAGTTCAGGTTTTAGCCTACCCAAACTCATGACAAGGTTTGTTTTTATACAATTACGAATTTCAATCAGTAACCAAAATACTTGTCAATTTCAAAGTCAAAGAGTAACTCATTTGACATTTTTTAAAGTCAAACATGTAATCCTCTTTCAAGCCAATGGAAGTATATTAGTTCAACTTCTTAGTAACATGTTAGAATTCTCTACCCTACAATCTAATGTGTAAGCAAGAACTTCCAATTCAAGGTTTCAACTTAAGATACGTCATCATAGGACATGTTAAGCCAATATTTAAGAACAAAACTTCTTGCTCCTTTTTGCTTGTAGATTAGTATTGGTTATTACCCTCAATTTTAAAGAGAGTAAATCCTACCAAATAATGCACATGAAGACTGCTCAACCAAAAACTTGCTTACACAATTGGAACTTCTCAAAGCAATACTAGAACATCTTCCACCCAAGGGCCAATAAGAAGATATGAGAAAAGATTAAAACAAAAATAGACATCTCACAAGTACTCTTGCACCATAAGGATATTGAATGTGAGAATTTAAAGGTCAATAGTTTCACGCACCTCAGAATCATCAATATCAGAAAGGGTGTCTGTTTCATCAATGGTATCAGGGACGTCCTCTAAGCGTTCGGAAGTATCCACAGTGTCACTAATTTTGTCGAGCTTTTCAGGGGTAGAAGCTGATAAGGTTTATGTCAAAGAAACACAGCAACATAAGGTAAGAACATGAGAACCTCAACTGAAACAAAAAGAAAAGAAAAGGAATACAACTTACAAGTACATTGGACCTCTGTTACTTTCAGATTCTCTATGGGTTGAATGTTACGCCGAGTTCCCTACAGATATGAATAAGTTAACACCTCATTGCACGCTAAGCATTGTAACCATAATCAATACTTCAAAAAGTACATATAATATATACAGTGGTTTTAAACAGTTATATGGTATAAGGAACCAAATCTCCTTAAATTAGAGTTATGTGATAATAAATATTATACAAGGATAGCCAGTCACAAAATTTCATCGACTCTAAGGGTGTGTTTTGTACGCGGAACTAGACGGGCAAGAGTGTAGAAATAATTTTGGAAGGTTTTAGGGTTGTAATTTGAAAAGGGCAGTTTAGTCATTTACCGATCTTGTTTGATCTTCATGATTTTTGTTCCACCTGTTTTGGTGGGACAAGAAAAGCATTTTTGTTCCGCTCAGGTCTTGTCTTGTCCCAGTCTAATGCCATGCCAAACATGGAACAAGTTTTTGTCCAATCCTATCCTGTGTACCAAAGGCACCCTGCGGGAAGTCCTGACATGGAGTCATATTGCTTACTCCATATCACATGAATGCATTAATCACCCAGACTTCCATAGCCTGTTAAGGTGGTTCATAAAGAACTTTCATTAGTCCTCGTTGATCTGTCCTAGTGTGAGGTGTGGATGTAATCCATATATGTGAGGTTTCGGGTTTGTGCCCAGGCACCACCCCTCTGTCATTTGGGATGCATGCACGATTTACCTTCCCCATGATGACCGTGGAGAGGTGCGGTGGGGGCTTTCCAGAGGGTGGCGAATACCCTTAAAATACTTTCATCACCATAAAACTGAGACATTTTTGTAAAGGAAATGAATGAATAAGAGTGTAACAGAAGTCAAAGTGTCCTAATGGCTTTCCATACATTTTCAATATCATTTGTTTTTTGGTGGGCCTCTAGGCCGTGTGTTGACTTTGTAGACATCTGCACAGATTCCTTGGCTAATCTTTCCATTTCGGCACGCTGAAATGATGGAGGTTCAGAACCATCAAGTCCTCCACAGAAATCCATATAACATTTTCTGCAAAGGCCAAAACCAGATTGAACTGCATTGCTCTTGTGCTGGCAGACCACTTCTGTCAATCCAGGCATCTTTACGTCCTTGACAGATTGTTTGCAAGACCGCATTTCCTTCTCAAACTCCAAAGCGTTCTCAGTGAACTCTTCAATCTAGTCAAGAATTTAAATTACATAAGAATATCACCAAAAAGAAGTAAGAAAACTACAAGGAAAAGAAAGCTCAGCAAGCTATAAATCCTTTGAACCAACATAAGTTATTAAAGTACATAGTATATACTATAGCATTAGAGTGTAACTTCTTATATCAGCACTCAACAAGATTAACAACCTCCAAAAATAGATGCAACAACTAGAATGGTCGAGCAAACTTTAGCTTACGTTGTGACATCCATGGGACCAGGGCAAAAAAGCAAACAGGATCCACAATTGACATTATAAATGGAAAACACTAAAACAGGATGTCGGGAAGTGTCTATACGCATAGTCCACACATGGAAGGACCGAAGACATGTTATTTTATCAATATTGATTTGACGTATATATCATCAACATAGAATTTTCCGAAGTGATATAACCAGATCGTCACAATTCTCCAAGTTCACTAAAAACAAGTTTTAACCACCTATTGAGGAATTCAAGTAGAGATTCAAGATTTTGAGCAGAAATTATATACAGACATAGAGTGATTTCATATATTTCTTCATACGAAAGAGGGGTGTGACTCCCCTTTGTTGAACTCGCAAATTGGAGTGATTTGGCCGCACCCTGAATTTTTAACCATGAATACAAGGGGATTCAGGATTGTGACGTGGGTAAGGGAGTTGCCATGTTGGTGATTTTCAATAGAAGTGATCGGGAGGAAATTAGGGCTCAAATTGCGAATAACAACTCAGCGTACTTACATATCATTTTATGAAGTACTATGTCTAAGAGAGAAAATATACGAGAGGTGAAGTCGATGAGAAAGAGAGTAAGATGAGATGGATCTTTCTTCAACTTGTTTCTCTTGCTTTCCCCTTTCCAATGTTTCCGCTTTATCTCTCTTTTCTCTCCTTGTTTTCTTTGCTTGACACATATCATGTGGTATATACAATTTCTGAAAATGGTATATCGTTAACATGCAATTAATATGCACATAACAATGGTTAATATTTGTTATTAACTACTAATTGATTTCCGAAGATAATAATATTTGTGACTGCTGCAACAACAATCACGGGATAAGTATTTTTGTTATGATTACACTATTGTATTTGTGGTATACACCTTCATATTTTTCCTCCTGTACTCTGTAGTTCACTGGGCCCGTCTTTTGCTCCCAGAGGTGCTGGTTCAAATCCAGCTAGATATCTTATTTTTTGTCTCTTTGTGGTTCTCCTTCACACTTTAAGAGTGATACCTTGGTGACCAGCCTGTAATTGTTGTAGAACTGTTGACTCGTTCATCTCATTCAAAACGAACAGTTTAAAGATGGCAATATTTGGGTATAACAGTGAGAAATGGTAGTAATGTCTTCAACAAGTGTACTACAGCATCAAGTGCAAAAACTTTAGATGCTGAGAAAGAGTGCAAAACTTTATTATTCCGGGTTGTTTAGATTGAAGGCGCACTTGTTAAAATCCTACTTGATTGTTTCCATCTTTGACTTACCCCCTATGTCCTAAAACAAAAGCACAAATTCCTTTTTGTGTCTCCCAATATAAATGCAACATTTCCTTTTTGGGTATGTTTTCTATATAAAGTTACTTTTTTCCATGCTAGTAGTCATTGCAAGATATCGGTAACACTGATTTTGGCCAACAAAATATCCCTAATTTTGTCCTTATTTAGTGGCATTTAAGATATTTGACCAATAGTCAAACACACTATGAGCCAAGTCAAATGTTGCATTTAATATTTGGTTTTAGGATTCTCATGTAATATGTGTTTCAAATGTGTTCTTAATCTAAATTAATCATGATGTATAATTTGTAAATACATATAGACCTGGTAACCCAATTCCCAATTTTTCAAAATGCTAGTTTCCTTTAAGCACATCTAAAGACCTGGAAACCATATCCCCAATTTTGAATGATAGTCGATTTCCTTTAAGCACATCTCATGTACCCTTATCCTTAAATAAACCAAGTCAATTAACATATACTAAAGACCAGCCAATCCCTTGATAGGCAAATTATTAAGGGGGGATCAAACAAATGTCATAATTGGTAATCCTGAAAGGCATCTTGATGATCATATGAAAGAAGCTAAAGAAGCAAAATCGATAATTGAGCAAAAGAGCTACACGAGAATCCTATCAGAAATTATCAGAGGATAACTAATACAAATGGAGAGCAATTTAAGAACGAAATTTCCTTATTTACCATCAAGGTAACTAGACAGGATAGCGGTGGAGACCGAAGGAAACATGGAAAGATATGGTCCAAGCGAATCAAGCAAAACAAGAATCTAGTACGAATGATATAAACATCGACAAAAATCAAAGAATAATGAGGAAACAGAAGCAAATGAACTTTATGAATAATCAATGACTTTAAAAAAGAAACTGATCTACGAATGATGACATGCACAAGATGAACCAATTCTGCAGATATGTGTGTGTGTGTGTGAATTTTCTTTAGAAGTAGTAATAAAACTCACCGTCAAACTCCCAGCTTTTGTATTCTCAAACTCAATCAATCGCTTTGTCAATGTTGCTTCACATATGTGTACAGCTTTAACCTGAAAATAGAGAAGGAAATTTCAGAATTTGAATTATGAGGCTAAAGAGATGTTTGAGTTTTACATGTAAAGAAAATATAAAGTCAATGTACAAGGATCTGTCCAACGCCCGTAATCCACGAAACAAAAAGTAGCTAAAGAAAATTGCAACTATGTTTGCCACAAAAAAAATACCCATTACAAAAAAAAACTTGCAATCATAAATAAGTTGCTGTCATGAAAAAAGTTTAAAAAAGTTATACGTACAACATCTGCTCTTGAAAAATTATACCCATGCAACACAGAAGAAACGTATATAGCTGCAGCACATATCCCACTAGGTTTTCTGCCAGTCTGTAATAAAAATCATAAATAAGTTGCCATCATGAAACATGTACAAGTTATTGAATAAGCCCAGAAAATAAGCTATTATCAAATGTTAGGAAAAAGATCAAACCTGCATCCAGTCTCTCTTCATGCTAACTGCAAGGTGCAATGCAGTGTTCAAAACTTTCTTATTACCATCCCCTTTGATTAATCCTAAAACACAAAAATAATCAGGTATTAGAAACAGGATCAACCATAGAAATACAGATACTCGCCAAAAAGCTCCAACAAGCATACTTGTGCTGGAAACAGATGGTTGATGGATGGCTTTCAAAAATCAAATTTAGTACAAATAGATTAGTGACTCTTGTAGGTTTATAATATATTCACAATTGATAAGAAAGCAATAGTATCAAAGATCCAAAAATAAGATTAAAAAAGACGAGATATTCGCAAATGCTCCCGCAAAAGTACAACGAAGCAGACGAAAAATCTGAGCACCCAAAATAGATAAGAATGACAAGATATTGCAAAACAACGTGAGATTATGAATAGCCAACAACTAGATTCTCCATGTAAGATGAAAATCAACAGTGCCAAAGTCTAGTGAATGGAATCATGTCAATAATGAAAGCAGCTGAACAAACTGCATAAGTATTTTGAGATGAAGTAGGACCAAGATGAAATCCTACAATGTACTGAAGATGTTGCAACTATGTTTGGGCATGAGAAAACTTCCCATTTTTTATGTCATTTTCCTCCTTTCTCCATTCTCCATGTTGTAGGTCTCATATCAGTTTCTCCTCTATCATGTAAATGAAACCCACAATCACATCTATATTACGCCTCGCACCATGTTAACAATTCCACAAATTGGAAATGTTCAAGGATCAAAATGGATATAAACCGCATGGAAGAACTTGGAGATGCAAGATTATGTAGCAGACTAAGAGTGGGAATCTATAGCTAGCCAGATGGCAGGAAGGGGACTGGAGTGGTAGAGGATGGGGGTAGGATTAGTGAGCCGGCAGTTAGACCTCCTGAATCCTACGTTAAACTAGAGGTGTGTAGTCCTTCCTGCATTCATTCTGTTTCCTTGTACCTGCTTCCATTTGATGTTTGAATATTGTTGCTTACATCTAACTCGTTTTTCAAATTTTAACACTGTCTTTCCTGTTTTCAAGTTCTTCTATTTCGAATGCTCTTTTTTCCACAATTTTTTTAGCAAACTTTATCCTTTTTATTCACACGCTTTGCACAGGCCAGGGCTCTTCATGGACACAGACATAGATCTGTGCTACTCTTTGGAGTAGAGATCAGGGCCGCGTACATCTCACCTCTAGGCCCCACCTCCGAATGGGATATATTGGGTTTGTTTGGTTTGATTTGGTTTGGTTTGGTTTGGTTTGGTTTGGTTCAGTTTTGCTTATTATTTACACCATTAATTTATGTCACAAAGAAGTGAGAGATTAAGCGAGTGGTTTGCAGATGACTAAGGTGCCAACAAGAGGTAAATAGGTGTCAACCTCAAAAGCTTGGTGTTCATAAAGGTTAAAACGGTAAAAGTAAAATCAATATCATTTTCAAAAACTACCCCCCATACTTTTAAGAGAAAAGGACCACAAAACAAACAATAGAACAACAATGGCAAGTGTAACCAACAGGGACCAGCAATGAGATTTCACCCTCAATTGTAACAATCACTACAACAGCAGCACACCAACAGAAAGTTGAATAAAATTCTTCTCAACAACCTACATCGGTAAAAGTTAATACCATCTAGCCTCTTCAGAAAAATGTAACAGAAAGATGACTATTTTAGCTAATGGCATAAAAGTCGAGCAATTTCCATAGGATTCTTGAGATAAAGATGACAATCAACTCTTACCACTTGTATATCTATGCATAAAAAGGCTAGGATCAACTGGTTTTTGAACAAAAGGATGATCCTGGAGGCTTAACAACTTGCAAAGCTGTAAATACACAGTGCCCAACTCGTAGCTGAAAAATATAAATTAAAAGCGCATCAGATTACTATGATAACGAAAAATCCGGCAGATATTTAATAAATAAGAAAAGTGGGCCCTTACACACTAACACCCAATTCACTGGAAAATTCAATAAGCAGAAAAGGTTTCTCTTTTTCCCTGTATAACATAATAAACCATCAATCAATCAGTAACCTCATCAGCTAGTCACATGCAAGACAGTCGATGGATTTATCATAAAAGAAGAAAAAAGGATGGTCAATGCTCTATGGAGAATATCGATATAATGGGCAACGCTTAATAGCAATATCACACAATTGGAAAGTGCATATATTGTGAAACCATCACAGCCAAACAAAATGTGTAGTAATAGATTCAGATGGAAAAGAGTGCCACGTCTACAAGCATGCTTTTTCATCAGCCATGATGTATTACAAGCCCAGGGCAAAGAACTTTTGTGTGAAACACCCATTGGATACAGTATACAAAACCGAAAAATGTGAAATTATACATAACTTTAAACAGGAAATATTACTTGAATTATCATTAAATAATTTAAAGCTCTTCCCAAAAGAAAATCATTATAACCAAGTTTCGAAGTTTACACTTACTTGGTATCATATCATATGACCTTCAATTAGAATTTTCAATAACTGACAACAAAAAATAGCAAGGTAAAGAGCAGATTGTCACAGCTGTAGATGGATCCTTTTTGCAATTAAACCGTGATGATTCTAACTTTTTTGAGCAATTTAATCACTATGTTCAATATCAGTACACAGTTCTTCCATTTTGAAATCACAAAATGTGTTTATTTTTTGGGAGAAGGGGTGATATCACTGGATCAAAGTAAAGATGAAGAATAATTGTCTCTTCCTTTTATATACTTTTCCTATTTAGTTTGTTGTAACAAATTGAAATTTGGGGAAAAACCTAGGATCAAAAAGGGAAAAAAACCAGCTTGAACCTTTTCTTTATCAATAACTAGTAAAAACTCAAAAATATTCTACTTACATAAGAAAATAAAAATAAATGCACCTTCTTGAAATAAATGATGCATGCCCTCTTTCTTTATGTGCAAAGAAGGGAACATGTTTTATTAAGTTAGGCATCTTCTATTCTTCTTAAGCATAAAAAGGCAGAATACAAAATTAGAAACATGTCAAGACTTCATTTTTGTTGGTTTTTTAAGACAAATACCAAAATAAATGGTGACATTGCAGATGTTAACAAACACAATGGTTAAATATGTTTTTACAATTATGAACATGATATTGTGATCACAAAACACTGACCGGCAGGCAACATAGAGGCAAGCAGCTGCAACTTGGCCTGTTCTACGTCCTTTTGTAAAACCACGCTCAACAGCTATCTATAATTATGAAAGAATAAAAAATTACCATTCTCAATAAGCATATGCCAGGCATTTTATTTATTTTTTGATATTTTATTTTGCAGATTTAAGTCTGAAATATACAGAAAGCACAAACCTGATAATATTTTGTAGCATGCGACACATTACTGATCCCATATTTGTCTATCAGCTCATAAATTACTACATTCCCTGCAACATAAGAAAAATAGAACAAAAACTCATAAGCTTTTTGTGGAATTGATGGCAAATGGACAAATAAATGGTTCGCGAAACTCTGCTTGGTAAACGGGTCGATTATTCAGGTGCTATGTTGGATTTGAATCAGATTTCGGATCAATCTATATTGATTGACTGCCCTTCCTAAATTATCATA
Source organism: Cynara cardunculus var. scolymus (assembly GCF_001531365.2). Taxonomy (NCBI): domain Eukaryota; kingdom Viridiplantae; phylum Streptophyta; class Magnoliopsida; order Asterales; family Asteraceae; genus Cynara; species Cynara cardunculus. The sequence continues at coordinate 27,783,048 of NC_037532.1, read as the reverse complement.
TCTAGTAGCAAAGCAATGGTATCGATCAATCAAATCAATAATATCAATTCTTTGTGATAACAACGATTGGTAAATAAGTAAATTTAGCTTGAAATATTGTCAGAAAAGAATGTCGCAATTTTCATGGGACATCCTAAAATGGAACTTGTCTTTACTTTCGTTAGACATAGGGAGCCTACTTTAGGGTAATCACTTTAGCATTCCAAATATCTATTGCAGTGTAGAACATTTAAACAAAATATGGAGCCAATTTCTCATATAAATCTATACTTTTTTCACTCCAAAATACGTTACAGTTGCAATTAAATATTAAGATTCTATCAAGATGAATTTTTAACTCAAAAAGTTAACAAAAGAAATGCGATACCGTTTCATGTGACATCTCTAAACAAACATTGTTGAAACTTGGGTTGGAATATGAAGTAATATAGAATCACGACCACAATGTACCTTTCTCCAAGGTTCTTCTATGTGACTCAGCACAAGCATTTTCCATTCTTACAAGGTTGCCTGCAAGATGAGCCTGCTCTTACATAAAAAACAGACAGACTGATAAGAGAAAGATGCTATGCAATCTATAGATTTGTACAAAAAACAAATAAACGATGTTCCACAACCTACCCCTCCAGCTGAATCTTTAACAAAAGTGGCATCCTCAGTGTATATATCTTGAGATACCACTTTACCACAATCAACGCAACATCTGAAAGTAAAACAACGACACATAAATTGAGTAGGAATTTAAATTTTTGAACAGAAAATGAGGATTTATGCCGCAAACCTAGTGACAAAAGTCATCTGTAGGCTGTTAATTCAAATGATAGGGAAAAAATGATAAAGCTTACTAAACAAATAGTCAAATACTTACACACTGCCTGTCGTATAATCGCGATGTGTCTCGCTATTTTTTGCACAATGAGGACACCAAACCATCTCTTTGCCTGAGAATTATCTATGACCAAGCTAAAACAACATCAGTACATAGAGCCAAAGTATTATAAGAAGAATTACATAACTAATCCCTCAACCATTCGATAAGAGCGACGATATTTGTCCTCTCGGAACCATTTGACAAAACTTTTACATCCGGATTAGACAATTGAAAAACTATTTTAGTTACCTTTATTTTAATCTTTATTTAAACCATAAACCAAACCATATAAGTTCATTGGTTTGGTTTTTAAAAATTATGTGGTTCAATTTGGTTCAAAAAGAAAAGTAACAGTTAGGGACGATCGGCTTGATGCCAAAAGAAATCAAATCAAAACATACATACCCTACTTATTTGTGACACATTGTTTTCTAGCTTTCGTATAGTCTTATTGATAGGTAAAAAGAATATTACCAGTGAAAAACACATCATATATTGAACAACTACCTTACAAAGTCTCACCGTTTAAATTGAAAATTCAGATTATTAAAACTTTCATTTTGCTTTCACAAAGAAATAGGAAACTGTCACCTTCGGACCTTCCTAACTTAAATGTAACTACTAAAACAGAGCTTCCAAGCAGGAGATGAGCAAAAAGGGGTTGCTTTCAGGTTGAAGTCAACTATGTTGTTAATAGCGGTGCAATAGTAGTTCCCGGTCCTGGAAGGAATTGTGGTGGTTAAATTGCAGTCCTAAATGGCGGTGTGATCACCGCTAAATGGCCATTTTTACACAGTCCGCATAACCGCTATTTATGGTTGGGCTTTTTGTTGTCTAACCAGCTTATATTGGACCTATTTAATGATTTGGCCTTTTACTTTGGACTTGGACTTGTTTCAATGATTCAAATCATTTAGTCGATCTATTTATCTTTACATGTCAACGATTATAAGTTTTAGCTTTTCAACATCATCGAGCATTCAACCACGTTTCCTAAATCCTTCCACTATCATTCCAAGTGTATTAGTGAAGTTCTTTTTTGGGACTATTAATCTATTAGTGAATTTCTTTTTTATATTAATTACACATAATATGCTAAGTTACTTATACTTTATGATATATATACACACACATATATATATATATATAATTCTAAATATTTATATTACCCGCTATTTTTGGACCGCTTTACCACTATTTTAAATCACATTAGTGACCACGATTTGGTATTTTGACCGCTGTAACAGCATTGGTTGAAGACGAGTGATGAGCTCTGGTTTTCCGAAAGCAAAACACTTCGAACGTTGTTTTCAATGAACGTGTGCAACTGCTGTTAAGGGTTATATTATTTGATTGGGTTGGGTCTAGGCAGATACACGGACCAAACTGCCTCTCAGAGGTTCCCTTTTTTTCTAGGATAGAACCAAACAGCCATGACCTACGATTGAACCGAACACAGCAAACTGAGCTCAATTCGCTACTGTGGTTTAAAATATAAATAAGATCCTACTGATTTCAAAAAGAAAGAATTCCAAGTCACCAAGTGATAGAAAACCCTTCACTCTAATAAAATTTATGGGCAATATTTCAATAACTGCAGGATTTTATTCATGTAACTGTGTATAATGTACAATTACTTGGTTTTTGTATATGAAAAACCAGTAGGTATTCCATCACTCTCCCTGAACAAGAAGTTGGATTTAAACTATTCTTATTGAAAAAATTATAAATAGCATTCGTTTGCGAACATTGACAGGAAGGACTGGCATGTTGGATTCCCTTTTCAGTTCTTTGGGTCTACATTTTTTTAATGCGAACCCTGAAGCATCAAATTTTCAGTTCCAATTGTGATAACTCTGAAGCATCAAATTTTCAGTTCCAATTGTGATAAAAGGAAAAAAGAAAATGGTCTATTCATGACACAAACATCAAAACACTACCAACAGAAACAGAAAAAAGAGTGGAAAGAGTTGGATGAACCGCTACAGTTAAGAAGTAATCAAACAATAGATGAAGGGTTAAAACTTACCACGATCGCTGAATAATAGGGTTAATGAGGATAGAAGAGAAGAATCGATGGAAGAACAGAGATTGAATGTCGATAACTCAGTTGCGGAGGAGCCGCCAAAGGCCAGAAAGCGAGGCAGTGGCCAGCGACAAACCACCGATTCAACGGAGCAGAGCAGAAGCAGCGAGCGTCTGAGGCCGCAAAGAACCAAAAATAAAGGGAAAATGCTGCCATAAATAAATACATAAATTAATTAAAATATTCCATGATTTCATAGCAATTTCTTTATAAATTTTATCAAAGTGGTCTTAAATTCACAATTTTAAAAAACCATGGGTGACATATGAAAAATATAAGTACAAAAAATATTTAATATATTATTTTTATTATTAAAAATAACATTGATTTAAAAAAATATTAATAATTCATATAAATTGTTTTTCTAATATTCCTAGACACAAAATCAATCAATAATTATTGTTAAATTGATATTATCTACCATATCAATTACATAACATTATAATCCGTTTCAACGTCAAAAACATCTTATGATATGTCTATATTATATTATAAATCATTTGACAAAAACTTCTAAAAAACTATTTTTTATGTATGAAGTATTGTTTATTGATACATTTTTTATTACAAATAAATTGTGCATGAAGTAAAACTTATTAAGGCTCTATGTTTGAATTCGAGTAACTAACTGCAAATAAACATACTCAAATACATGATAAATATCTCATTTTTAAATATACAAAATTTGAAATATAATTAGGGTAATTATTGAGTGCTAACATCATATTTCAGGGATGTTTGGGATTGCTTATTTAAAACAACTTACGTTTTTTTATAAAAGTGTTTATCAACTTATGTGGTTGCAAACCGGAGTTTTATAAAAAATGTTTGGACTAGCTTATGGCAGTACCACATCAGATAAGCTGATAAAATAGATGTGATACACTTTTTTTTCATTCCAAACACTAAAAACTCTTTATTATCAGTATCGTACCAGAATAATTTAAATAAGTTAGAAGAGAGTAACTTATCAAAAACTTCTTATTACCGGTGCCAACCCGGTATAAGTATTTCTTTTTCTTTCTCTCCATCCAAACACTAAAAAAACTCCTTATTACTTGCACCACATCAGAATAAGTTAATAAACATCTTAATTATTATTTTTATAAAAAATATATATTATTAAATATAAAATAAATTATTCGTTATTAAATCTAAATTAAATTATAATAGAAAAAATCAAAGAAATTACACAAAGAAAAACATGAGAACTTTTAAATAGTTAATTTGATATTGATATTGATATATTCTTTTTTTCAATTTTTTATGATATTTTCAAATTTATATTCTATTCATAATAAAAAATTGTCGTTTTCTCAAAACAACATAAAACCATATTATATCGACAGAGTCAAAAAATAAAATGAAACATTACAATCGAGATGTATCTTGCTGTATTGAGCGAGTACCTTTCTAGTACCTTTAATATACATACATACATACATACATACATACATACATACATACATACATACATACATACATACATACATACATACATACATATTAACATCCTTTGGGGTCACAGTGTTGACTATTTTAGGTAACACTCTATGTAAATCAGTATAAATCAGTTGGGTTTCCATCCTATCTCACTACATATTAAAGTTCATCATCATCGTTTTAAACTTTTAAAGTTAAAATAAACTCTTTCTTAATATGTTACAATGATAGAATTTCATTTGGAGATGAATGTTATGTTTTTTCAGTTTAAAGCACAATAGATTCAGACAATCTTTTTAAACCACCCTTTTGGTTTTGTTTATAGTTTGGGGGATTAAACTGTCCAAACCGGACCGCAAACATCTCTAGTTGCATGGTGACGAAATTTTTTTGCAACAAATATGCAAGTAAATTATGATTAAACATAATTCTTATGTGTCTCGTGTGCTAGCCATGTGAAGAGCATTTTGCAGGGATGGACCCAAAAAAAATTTCATACGGTAGCACCATATAATTAATATAATATAATATACATCTATAAATAATTACAAAAAAATATGGTTTTTATAATACCGATAAACAACTCCTAAACTTGTACCCGACGCGTCTTCATCTTTTGAAAACGGTCAATATATACCCAAAATAATTACAAAAAGTATGGTTTTTATAGAATTGAGAAACAACTCCTAAATTTGTCATCGGCGTGTCTTCATCTTTTCGAAACGATCGATAACATCTTCGTTTTTAACATTACTAAGAGCTTCATTTTCTATGGCGCAAATGAGGGCATAATTCAAAAGATCATCACCAATTCGATTACATAAATCTGTCTTGACAAGCTTCATCGCCGAAAAGCATCTTTCAACCGTAGCAGTTGCAACAGGTAAAACCAGTGTTAGTTTCAATAACCGATAGACTAAAGGATGAGAATAATCATTTCCTTGTCTGACATCATTATAAACAGAATTATAGTAGATATCAAGTTCGTGCTCAAGAATAATCATTTCCTTGTCTTCAAAATATCGGGGATACATCTGACTCAACTTCAATAGGCTTGATTTGTTAAACTGAGAAAACGAATTGCGTGGATTCAAAGCTGCCATATTTTGAAGCAAGTCGGTGCTTATCTCACCAAAACGATCACCAAACTCTCGGATCTGAATATCCAAAACAGTGTTGAATATATCATAGTTATAATAATGTTGATTGGTAATGTTCATCCTTTTCCTTGAATTTCTTGTATTAACATAAGCTTCAGCCATATCCAACTTCACAATCTTATGTTTATCACATAAAGAGTAGCATTTCTCCAAAACTTGATCAAATCCATTTTCCCTCAACATTTGTAATTGACCTTTGGTTGTTCCTATCAAATCAATAGCTTCCAAGATGTCTTCATCTTTCCTTTAAAGACATTGAGACAATGAATTTGTTAATTCGAAGATCGTTGATATCAAGTGCATATAAAACACAAATTCAAATGTCTTTAAGTATAAAAAGATCTCTTGCTTGAAGCCAACTAGCTCCATTATCACCATCATCTTCGACATATTCAAACACCTGTATAACCTCTGGAAACAAAGCAATCAAACTCACGGTTGTTTTAAGATGAGAATTCCATCGTGTATCTCCAGCTCGGACGAGGGAAATCTCTTGGTTTAACCCCTTCTCAGTCTCAATTTCGTTATTTCCAATTTCTTCTTGAATTCTCTCTTTGTGACTTTCTCGTAGCATATTTTTTCGTTCGCAATAAGAGTTTACAACAGTAACAACCAACGCAAGCAAATCAAAGAAGTCCTTAATACCTTCGTGTTTTTTTGCAACCGCCACAACTACTAACTGAAGTTGATGAGTAAAACAATATATACAAAATGTCGAGTCATTATCACTCAAAATCAAAGCTTTCAACCCATTGAACTTACCACTCATGTTGCTAGCACCATCATAACCTTGTCCTCTAACCTACTTTAAAGATAAATTAAGCTATTTAGCCAAATATTCAATGATATAATTAAGACTTAAAGCAAATGAATTATTAAGAAACCTTTTTACCTTTGTGAAACTCAATCCATGTTTTGCAAATAAAGCATCCAGGGCAAATTTAAGACTTACAGCAGATGTATCCATGGCATGAACAATGCCGACAAATCTTTCTTAAACAACTCCAACTTTGTCAACAAACCTCAAAACCACGGCCATTTGTTCTTTTCTAGAGACATCACTAGACTCATCCACCAACAAAGCAAACACATCATCACCAATGTCCCCAATAACGCCTTTCAACACCTCTTCTGCAAAGCAAGTAACAAGATCTTTTTGAATCTTTGGAGATGTCAATTGATTGTTCTTCGGGGCATTTTGTAATATAACCTTTTCAATCTCCCCATTTGTTCTTCCGATTAACTTTAAAGTCCCCAAGAAAAGCCCTTTGTACATAAACTTTTCCGACTCATTGTTGCCACGAAATGGTAAAGCATTCTCCAACAAATATCCGCAAACTTCAATGGAAGCATTCAATCGCATGTGGTACTCGGTCTTCATGAGTTCTGTTTGTTTACGAAGGGCAACATCAATTGATTGGTTTTGGTTAACCAAATCTTCACATTTTTTAAGTGCTTTATGGTGAAAACCATTAACCTCACCCTCATGAAGCGTAAGTCTATCTTTTTTACTCCAACTATTGAATCCCTCCGCCACAAATGCATCTATCCCATGATTCCCACCTTGGTTTCTAAACAAGTAACAAGGCAAACAATATGCTCTATCTACTTTTACACTGTATTCCAACCACTGAAATTGATCAAACCAAGTAACAACAAACCGTCTTCCTTTAGCCCCTATAACTTTGGTTGGAAAAATGTGACCTCGTGGTTGACAAGGACCCCTTACCAAGTATTTCCATCTAATTTCGTCTCTTTGATTTGGGTTATAATTTATAATTTTTGGTCTCTCTGATGGATCCCAAGGAAGATCGTTAATATCAATCACATTGTTGGATGCATCATTATTACCGATTGATGATGAAGCTTTTCGTTTTAAATATTTTTCCATAATGAATGAGTTATGTAAATCTAAGTAATGAAAGCAATAATAAGTAATCTGTAATGAGTAATGTAAATTAGTAAATCTAATCAACATCTGAAAACTAAACATCATCAACTAAACTAAGTAATCAACTAATGAATTGATCAATTTGTATTTTGTAACTCAGTAGTCAGTATTCAGTTAACACAGTGTCACAGTCAACAATTCAATTTTATTCAATCATCAATTCATCATCAAAAATTAACTTAAGTAATCACTATTCAAGTAAGTAATCAACTAAAAGTCTAAGATTAAGAGTAAAAATGGATACCTAAAATGGGTAAATCTGAAAATAGAGATCAAATCATCAACTCATCAAATGAGAATCGTTCGAGTGAGTCTTCAACTCTTCAAGAATTGTCTGAGCGAAAGCCGAGTGACTCAGTACCGAGTCTTCATGACTCGTCCAAATCGATGAATCGAATCGATTCTCGCTGTCGGCTAGTCGTTGTCACTCACACACTCGCTCACTCGCACTCTCACTAGATCGTCGTCTCACTCACACTCGCACCAGGTAACTTTTAGGGCTTTACTGTTTACTGCTTTAGGCCTTAGGGCTTTAATCTTAGACTGCAGTTTTCTTTTATTTGGGCTGGGCTTACTAAACTTATCTTATTAGAATAATCTATTTGTTGGGCTTACTTATCTAATCTATTTGGGCTTTATTTTGTTTGGGTTTTAGACTTAAGTTGCACTGTTTGATTTTCAAAAAAAAAAAATACGGTAGCACCTTTCAAAACGATACGGTAGCACCGTTAACAAACCTAAAAACTTTACCCTTCGGTGGCTAAATAATACGGTGGCACGTGCCACCCATGCCACTAGACCAGGTCCGCCCATGGCATTTTGGTCATTTTCCATAACTTTTATTAATAAAAGGGAAAACTACGTTTGAACTAAGTTTGACTTGATTTTTGTTTTGGAGAACCAACTTTCAAAATCATTATTTTGGGGTCTAAAACAAAGTTTTTGTTTATTTAAGGGTGTTGCTATTTTGACCTTTTCAAATAATGTTCTCTCTCTTTCTCTCATCCCAAAGCAATTTTTTTTATTATTATTTCATCCTTTTTCAATTAATGTTCTCTTTCTAGTCAATTGACTTTATTATTTACTAGTTGTATACTCATGCAATGCGGCGAGAAGTAATATTTTACGAAAAAAATGAAAATAAATACAAGAAAAATGGTGCTATTGATATAAAAAAAACTGTAGGAACGTGTGAAACCCATAAAATTACTTTCTAAAAGAGGCCTTAAAGAGAGAAATGAGGTTCTAACATATTTAGAGGAAAAATTATACAGGTTCAACAACATGAAATCTAACAAAAACATATTTCCTTACATGTCAAAGCTTGTTAGACGCATGGTATGTGTGTCCATACTATGCAGACATTTGAATGTAGGTGTTAAAAAAAATACAAGTGCAACAAATGTGTAACATAATTGAATACTTTGCAAAACCACTTGAAGTATAGACTGATTTGTTTCTACCAATTTGAAGAAACATGCCGAAAAGTCAATTCTTCAATCAACCCTGCATGAGTGCACACTAGATCTTTCACGTTGTGATGGTTTAAGTCCATAATTTTATCCATATCACCTAAATTCTTTGTACATCAAAAGTAAGGGTAACACGTTGAGTTCAAATTATCATCGTTAAGTTCAAGGTCCCATCATCAATATTTCAACATGTTTATAAGTAACCGAACGTGATGGCAACAAGATCAAATTTCATTCATTTCAAAACCAAAAAGAATCAATGTTTGAACTCCAATATTTTTTTTTCACATGATAGACCCAAAGACCTTCTATGTAAGACCTGTCATAGATGAAAAATTAAGTGATTAAAAATAAAGCACGCTTCTAAAACAAAAGATAACAACTAAAATATAACCAATACTATTAAAACATATTAAATGAATAATCATTTGCATGATTATCAATCCAACTACAACTAAATACTAAAAACTTCCTTGAAACCGTGTCATCCAAAACACAGTCAACAACTTAGGATAATTTAGTTTGATGCCTAAAGCAAGAAGGTACTCTGTTTTTTGCATGGATAAACCAAAAGACAAGATAATAGAAGATCAAAGAGAGCACAAATTATACAAAATGATAAACAAATAGTATAGAGACATCCATAACTCTACTCTAAAACTTGGCTTTTTTTTTATTAACCCGGATATCCAACCCGCTATGCGAGCCGACTAATCCCAGAACGACCACCTGCTTTACAAATAGCCCGGAGTCACTGCATTTGAACCTCCGTGACCACAAGGAGATTTTTATTCCTCATTAGATTTGAATCTGGGATTCCCTGGTACTTTTGACCTTTGGAGCCAAGCTAAAACCAATCAGGCACCAGCCTTGTGGTTAAACCTCTACAACTTGGCTTGAAACCTCTTGAAGTAGAAATATAGAATCTAGGCTTCTAAGTTATAACAAAAACCTTCAAGAACAAAAGCAAGTAGTGATAAAGTTAGAAAATAACATTTAAAATAAAGATATTCAGAACAAAAAAAAAGTTCATATCATGGTTGGAAAATCGACAGTAAAGTAACAGCTTATAGACCAAATCCATGAGTAAAAATCAGTCTTCTTAATCCCAATATCCTCAATATGAAATGAAGGTGGGTTAAAAAAATCTCAACCATTTTAATTTCTCACAAGTGAGCTTGTAACCCACCAATGTCAACAAAGAATTCTCCTCATATAAGTGCTTTTTTTTTACATATTATGAATGTTAAATTTTAATAATCCTTATAATCATATAACAACTTTTATAATATAATGTATAGAAAACTAAACTTATTATCAATCGGTTACTTTACATGTGCATTTGTTTAAGCATTGGATATAATAACAGCAGGATCATGGCAATCCCTCAAATAGCTTCTTAAAGTGTTTGCAAAACCCATCTCACAACTAAGCTTGCTTTACTATTTCCTTGAATATAATATGAAAACAAGGACCATCCCAACTAACAAGGTGATCCCAAAAACCGCTTACCAAATGTGATTCTTCCACCGATTCCTTCCCATGTGGTTGTCCAACCTCCATATTGGTAAGGCAATATGAAAGCATCTAAGTAGTAAGCCCACCCCAAGACGACTAAATTCTAATTTAAAAGGCTAAAGTGAAAATTCTCCATCTTTGAAATGGAAAATATGAAGTTTTATATATGCAGCATCAGGTGAGACACGTAATATGCAGTGATTGCACACGTAGAAAATGATTTAATATCATTTTCTTTAAGCATTGCTAATATAAGGGTCTTATCTGGTAAATGAGAGTGATGAATCTTACCCCGTTAGCGCTTAGATTTTTGCATAAGATGCTGTTTTGATGGACTAAATTCTTAACCGGTAAGGCAAATGATAAATGATAATGTTTGAATTTTACAGGCAAGCGCTTACCGAGTTAAGTGTTTGGGTAAACAGTCCCTGGTATGTAGAGGTTCTTCAGTGTCATCTAACTAAAGCAACAATAATTGAAGTAATAAAGGCATAGTGATCTGCAACAATATTCATTAGGCATATGTATCTGTTTTTTGAAAAAAAAATGAAACAAAGTTATTGCAACAATGAAACAAACTTACTTAAAACATTGTTGCAAAATTGCATCCTCATGCTTCAATCAGGGTAGCTTTATAGTTGTATTGGCATTTCCATCAATCTCCCTCTAACATGTAGAAGTGTAGATATAATATTTGAAAAAGTTTTAAAGAGGGAAAACTAAAACATTTGAAATCTAAGTTTCACCACTACCTGAAGGAACCCTACGCACTTTGGATTAATACCTAACTCAGAAAATAAACACACCTATTAAACTTGATAAATCCACTTGAACAAATAAAATAAATGAAGGATGAGATAAAGAAGAAAGTTGTGAGACCTCAACATAGCTTGCAAAACCAATTCAATCATCTCCAATGACACCAAATCTTGAATAATCCTACAAAACATCAAAAACCCACAAAAGAAATTTACTTTTCATTAGTTGCTTGGGTTGGAAACATCTAAAATAACATCATATATATATATATATATATATATATATATATGAATCAATATTACCTTCTCGATGCAGTTTTCCTAATTACAACTTCCATCTTTATGTCGGTTTGCCAACATCAGCAGTAACTATGAATATTATCGAATCATATGCTCTAAAATGTACCAACTGCATTTACAAAAAATATTACTACAGTAACCATTTTTGCTCTTTCTCAAGTCAGCCCAAATAACCTTAATGGTTCTATTTAATTTTCGCAATCCCTAATACTATGTTATGTGTAATTTTTCATCAAGGCCTCTTGAACTATTCAAAGCAATCTCGTTCGGTCCAGATGTTCTTTATGTTGGTTATCAAGGTCCTCATAGTGAAGGGTTACCAGTTGGGAAACATGGTCATATAGCAGCAATGCTTCCTGGTCTCATTCCACTTCATCAGCACCTCTTTCTTCCGATTCGGTTCATGGAAGTAACCTTTTCCATCTACATCTGCTTCACTTGAACTATTAAGATACATATTCTTATTGTTGAGCAATATTGGAAAATGTCTCTACACTTCCAGAAGAAATTTTTAGTATCAAAATAAATTAGTTCTGCTCCATAAAATGGTATATACGAACACAAATATAGTAAAGTGCACATCTTAGTCTCTTGCACCACCAAAATATGGTTTAGAACATTATGGTTCAGCAAAATCCATTGTTATTTATTGAAGCCCGTGGCTTCAACAGTATCTAGAAACTCAGATCATGCAATTAAAGGCACTAGCTTCAAAGAAAGTTAGCAGCCTAACTTAAAAAGAATGCCCAGTCACACAAGTTTGAAACAAATAAACAAAAAAGTATCCATAAGAATAATCATTCCTAAGACCAACAAAAAGTATAAACTGCCAAGCACTCCTTATCAGCAGAGAATAGACTGGTTACATACCCATCTGTCAAACCACACTGATTCAAGTGATATATTGAAATAAACAGAGAAATAATGGAAATCAATTGCATAATCTCGAAACCTTAGACACAAAAAGACTGTTACATTCCTCAAAAACCCGAAATTAAAACATACCCATTGGAAGTAGATTTATTTCAAAGTAAAAAAGTTAAACTCTTTGAGTAAAAGATTCAACGAAATTTTCAAACAATTCATAAAGCTGATCCAATTAGTTGTTAAAGACCAATAAATCTAATCAACTTCAAAGTTCCAAAGTATCTAAACAACATAAAACTCAATTCCAAATGAAGCTTTGGAGAAAAACCAAAAGTCATTGCAAATCTAAACAGCCCTAACCCATTTTCATGGTAAGAAAGAGGCTATAGAACAAAAAGAACACAGAAGATGAAAATGAAAATAAGAACTGGAAGAAGGGGAAGGAAGATAAACAATCGTATGAGATAACCAGAAGAAGGAAACTATCTCGATTGGAATGAGTAGATGAGAGATGATCGAGCCCTAATTTAGCATGGTTGCGCCACTTGTTTTCATGGTTTTCCTTTTTCCAAAATCCTTAACCAGACTACAACATCGCTCTAAACCCTTTCGATTTCCTTTTTCCAACATTTGGAAACCCCAAAAGATTGAAAACCCTTTTGCCCACTGCATATTCCAAGCGTTCTACCCAAGCAAAACTCATATAGTGTACAAGTTTTCAGTTTTGACCTAGATTCTATCAATCCAAACATGTTTTACACCTTACATAAGAATGGTTGAAGATAGAAGAATATAAAGCTAAAAAACAAGTTTCACAATTTACAACGGAATGGCTAAAGATCGAAAAATATAGAGTTGATAACTTGAACTTGAAATACTTACGATGATCCTAATAAAATTCCTTCCTGGCTTCGTCGATGAGGATTGAAGGTTGTGGTGACGATTAGGGGTAATGCTCTTTTGCCTCTTCATCATTAAGAATTGAACCAGGATTATGAAGAAAAAGCAAGAGAGGGATTGGAGATTTACAGGGAAACGCCAGTTCGGGAGTTGGAATGATCGAGAACATGAACAGTCTTTTTAAGAAAAGTGTTCTTGGGAGCAAAGAATGCATGCAGAGGTGTTGGCAATGAGTCGCTGGTTTATCAGCAAAAGGGGATAAAAGAAATCTGAATAGGAGTCTTGAGAATCCAAAAGGTTGGAAGCATGTGGAAATACAAAAAAGAATTAACTACTTACACACTTGTTAACTTGTAAATAAGAGATTTTAAAACTTCGTGTATAAAAAAAGTAGTATCTTATGTATTTGGATTGTTTTTAAGACTTTTATGGAAAAAAATTATAAGGTAATATAGATAAGGTGGTATTGACCATTAAGGAGCTTTGAGAAAGAATAAGTTGACTTTATTGTTTTTTTAACTTTTTAACTAAAAATGAATGTTACATTGAAAATAAAAATAACTAAATAAATAAATACAAAACCAAAATATTGATAAATAAATGAAAATTAATACAAAATTATTAAAGTTCATATAAAATCATTTTTTAAGGTTATATAAATAGCAATTTTAAGAAGTATATAGTTATATTTATTATGAG
>NC_037532.1:27758504-27768921 GCF_001531365.2 Cynara cardunculus var. scolymus | reverse complement strand
AAAGGTTATAAAATGTTGAAGAAATTAAATTCTTTCTATTATGAGGTCTATTTCTATTTAAAGGTTATAAAATTTTGAAAAACTAAATTTCTTAATCAAGTAATAAATTTTAACAACTAATAACCCAAATTTTCTACTATATAAAGAACTCATTCTTAGTTTTCTTACTAACAAATAAACTTATCTTCATATATGTATTTTTGTAAGGTAATACAATTATTTCTATTATTATTTTATAGTTGTTATATTCATTCATCCAATTATTTATGTTTGAATATAGTTACAGTTATGTCCACCACCAAGATCTGATAACCTTCAATCTTTGTTGTAACTGCAGGTCAATATGTCGAAAAGCATGGAAGTATGTAAATACCGACCAGACTTGAACCCTAACTGAATCTCTCTATCCTCTTTTTCTCGTGATGAATGAGATATAATCAAGTGCCTTCCTCCCAAATATCCACGTAATACTTTTTTTAATTTATAGTCATGCCACATCATCTTATAATAACCGATTACCTACTTAACCGGTAAACAAGACACTTACATAAACACAAACTTTCTTCTAGACCCTCAAAATATGGTTTTAAAAGTTGATTCCCTAAAACAGAAAAGTCAAAGTTGTTCCATTTTAATGCAGTTTTCCTAAAAAAAAGAGTAAACTATGATTTTCGTCTGTATTTTTGTCCATGTTGTTTGGAAATTACGTGTATCGTCATCATAATTTCTATTTTTCTTTCGCTTTTCATCCATATGGGTGACATCGTCACTAAAGCACCGTTAAAACCCCCTACCTGCCCTTTATGTGAGAGGTAAACATGTTTTTTCTGGTCATTAAATTATTTTGACCTCCCCCACCCCCTTCGTTTTTACCCTAGTTACCCGCCCCAACCTCGTCAACGGTTCCTAAATACTCGTATACCCCCTTTACCCTTTTCAATTCACCTTCATCTATTCAAACCTAAATCACATCTTCATCCATGGTTATATGCAATTATGGGGCAATGCCAATGATTCGAACTTTGTGGACAAATTTTTATATCGAATCTATGGTTGTCTTTGAACTAATTTAAAACTAAATATTAAATACTATACAAAATTAACCTATGAAAAATTAAAATGTATAGTGTTATGCTAGATACTAGACAAAAAAATAGATTTTTAACTTAAATTAAAAATATTACGAATTTTTACTAGTTGTTCCATGGTGGTAGTGGTGGCATACGGTGGTAGGTGGCGGCGGACGGTAGTAGGTGGTGGCAGATGGTGGTGGATGTCGGTGGACGGTGATCGGTGGTCGATGGTCGAGGGGGATCGGAATGCCCGAAGGGGGTGTGTTTCTAGTGGTGGATGTCAGTGGGGATGATGATAATGGTCTCCTCCGATCGCCTATTTACATAAACCGTTACGTAATAAGACAAAATTGATAGTCAAATCGCCATTAAATTGTAGGCCACTAAATGACAAAATAGCGGTCAAAGTAGGTGGTTATAAAAATATAGCATTCTTCAAATATAATATATGATTTTTGTCTCTAAATCAGATACAAATAAATTTTTTTGTATCAATAATTATTAAAAAATATTAGCATTCAATGGTTATAAGAAATATAATTTTTATAAGAAAATATAAAAACATTCGTTGGTTCATTTAAGCGTTTAAAAGTAGTAAAAATTATAAAGTTTGACGTGATTTCATATTGTGTTAAGAGTTGTGATGGTAAATTGTGTTTAAGGGTTACGGGTTGTGTGAATACAAGTGTTCGATTTTATAGAGTAAAACCACAACATTTTTGGTCCTAAAACAGTCAAAATCATCCTCCGTTAATTGAAAAATACCCCGTAATTGTCAAATCGATTTTCTCACTAGAAGACAAATTAGTAGTCAAACCTGGAGGGCCGGATCGGCCCGGGGGAAGATCCTAGGGTAGGTGGAGGCGATCCCCGTATTCAAGATAAACCAGATGTTTTGTCCCCCACATCAGATACATGTGGGCTAATCAATTAAAAAATAATTTTTTTGTACTTTTTTTGGTCAAAGAAGAATGGATCGCCCCCCTATGGTCAACATGCTCATCGGGGGCGATCCGTGTGGTTATTTTGAAAAAAAGTTAAAAAAAAATGGTTATTTTGTTAATATATTGGGTACGTTTTGCTTATTTTAGTGAAAAGCCCTAAAGATGATATGAGTATTCTTTTGTATTAGGACCCCCAAGGACTGAACTTTAACCGGTCACAAAAGAGCGGTCCTTTTTAACCCAAAAAAGAAGAAGAAGGGTCGGATCTTAACCCGTCATTAGTTAAAAATTTAGAACCAAATCTAAACCGTAGTCCTAACAGTCATTTTGTATTTTTGAACAAGTATATATATATAAAAGAATAAAGTGAGCACTTATTTTAAAAATATACCTCATAACTTTTTTGGTCATAATAAACAATTGGGTTAAAAGCAACATATCTTGACCAAATCGATATTCGGCCAACCAAATGATTAGCTTTCGGGTTTTTATTTGGCTTTTTTAACAAGTCCCTAGTTCAAAATTAATCTTGATTCATTCCATATTTAATCAACAAGGTTTCTTTTTCAAATTCTGAAGGTTAAATCAAATTATATGATCCTTAACTACACTTTGGGTTAATAAATAGTGATTTTGTTAATTTATACCTGGTCATGCACACATGTACAAAATCTTCCCAGAAATTGTTAAAAGTTCTAATTTGTTTAAACTCGAAATACTTACCAGGTAAACATGGCAAGAACAATGATCGACTTAGAGATTTCTTTGAATTGGTGCACCTTTAACGTTGATCAAAGGTCCGCAAAATCACCGTTTAACCCGAGGAGAAAGTCAACGTGGTTTGACAGAGAGAAAAGTCATTTTTGTCGAATTACAAATGGAATCAACCTTGATTTTTAAAATAAATATATATTGTCTTGAAAATTAGATAAAAACGACGACTTTTAAGATGAATAGACATTGGGAAAGAAAATAAAATGAAAAAAAAATAATAAAATCAAAATAAGAGAAAAATTAACAAAAGTTTGTGTTGGTACATTGGTCGTAATGCCCATAATTGTACTTGAAGTTGTGATTCAATCCTTCTGGTTATAATTTTTGTTACTAATATTTTTAGAAATAACATTCGGAGTTAATGTCTGAGATAGCCCTGGAGCCAAAAAAATTAAACTTCTATTTGAACTCGTGATCTCTTGCATGTGGAGTGGTAATCCAACCATCTCATCCATGTTTAATTTCTATTATAAATTTGGTTTCAAAGTATTTAAAATCACCGCTCAAAATCAATCAGGTGCACCTTTTTAGACGCCTAAAATTTTCTCTTGTAATAACCGAGTGAGCAGGTGCAAAGGAGCCCGCTTAGCTCCTAATAGCTCCTCCGTGGGTAAGAGTCATCAATCACACTTAACTTGAGGGGTAAAATTCTTGGCTACCAAAATGAGTTGTTGATAAGCGTATTTTACCCGGTAAACACTTAGCAAATAAGAGTTTTTTTCCTCACTTGCCGGGTAAGATCATCAGTCTTTGATAAGTCTCTTAATGCATAAGATTTTCTGGTCCTTGTCATACTCGTCCAATAAGATAAGTTACACTTGTTAAACGTTTGGTAAAGAGTCCCTAAGCTCAATAATGTAACCTAAATCTACATACAAGTAAGAAAGCGAAAGAACTTGCACCTCTGAATCCTTGGAAGCAATCTCTTACACGAGAATTTGAACGTGTTGAAAGATCTCTTGAAGACGTGCTCTTTCTCAATTAGATGTTTGTAGAAGACAAAACGTAATGGAGAAACTAACTAAAAAGTCTTCCTCAGAGAGCGACAAATACCATCTTTTGTCAGATATAACATACAAATCCTAGTGATATCTAACGAGGACAGATATAATATAAAGAAATAGAGAAAATCACCAAAATAGTCACTTTTGGCTTCGCAAGGTAACTACTTTCTAAAAAATAATACCACAGAATAGCCACACGATCTGTAAATTGGCTTAGCAAAATTGCATATTGTACTTTTTCTGACTTTTTTTTTAATATTTTATGGATTTTTGTGTCAAGATCGCCGAATTTGCTAAGTCAATTCACAAATTTACCCCCTATTTCATGATAATTTATAAAAAAAAGGTTAATTGGTGATTTTTCCCTAAAGTTTATGCATCTGTTGAATGTGGATATAAGAGAATGTCAAGATCATGCCATAAATTTTATTCATAATGTCTAATAACAGAAGAGGCAGTAGTTTATAGATTTCTATACACATCAAATGCAATGCTGCAACAGTTAGTAGCTGATGAATAATAGACTAAAATCTTACTTACCCAGTAAGTAAATAATAGTGTTAAATTTTACCGGTAAACACTTACTGGGTAAGTGTTTGATAAACGGCCCATTAATTACCTCAAGGCATATTTGAAGACTTGGAGAACGTGTTACAATGATACATATATATTTCCTTAAGATGGGCATTTGGATCTCTTTGATGCAACAATGAAATGTTTTGTTGATCACTCCTAACATTCATACGAGTTCACATACATCTTCAAATGAATTTTTTTAATGATTCACATATGAATCTTCACTTCTTACCTTCTCACGACATTTAGCCTTTTTTCTTTGAACCGACCCCCGTATATTGTTGGTGATTTTAGTGTAGTTGTAATTTACAAGAGATCAACTAGGTGATGAGGCAAAAATGATGTGACACTAACAAATGTTGCCTCTATCACCTTAGATAGCCATAAGGTAGGGGGAGCAGCCCCGGTAAGCGGAAGTGCTTGCAAAAATCGAGCTTATGAATGGCCTAAGTGAAATTAAGAAGGCAAGAAGCCCTGTTAACTTCCAGGAAGTCTATTTACCAACTCAAAATCGACACATACATTATAAGTTTTGCAACGATAAACTATATTCTTAATTACAAGGTAAGCTACAAATTCATTTTCTTAAAAGACTTAAAACGGTAACAAACTAGAGAATTTTTTCCATGTACAAGTATTTTCTATGCTAATGCTGCCTAATTGGAAGGTGCGGTAAATATGAAGAGAACTAAACATATGAGCTAAAGATCAATGATGTGAAACTTGCCTTAAGAAAGGAAATTAGTTGAAGCTGCTGCAAATTAGAAAACGATGGGTGTCCTGGCCAGCTTACTAGCACCTTGACTAATCCCATGGGCCCACAACACGTTAATGGCCAAACCTTGCGGTGGCCATGAGGGGATTTGAAGTGCCGATCTCTTTGGAGCAAATTCAAGTTCGTATCGATTGAGCTATCTTGAGCTGCTGCAAAACTATGCAGCCACATAATCAAGACCACGGCGCTTTCGTTTATTAGACCTTGAAAAGAAGAAGAAGCGAGTCCAAGATTTTTTGTGTTTGACAAGTGGTGATTTCAAATCCTTCTTCTCATGGGCTTCACTTATGTACCTAACAACAGCCTGTAGAGGAGAAAGTATATATACACACATTATGCATGAAAATTGAAGCAATTATATTGTAAAGAAAGACGAAAATGGTGACTCACCTGGGCACCTTGCTCGACAACGTTATGTGCTGGTACTTCCAAAGGATTGCCTTCAACTTTCAAGACACGTAGCTTTGATAGCATCCTAAAGGAATCTGGAAGGATTCTTATTTGGTTATTGCTCATATCCAACTCTTCCAAATTCTCAAGGTTTCCAATGGATCTTGGAAGGGATCTTAGATCAGCAAAGTTGTTGCTGATGTTGATCTTTATGAGGGTAGTAGCAAAACATAAGCTCTCAGGCACTGAATCAAGCTCATTGAAACTTAGATCGAGTTGTTTTATGTTTTTCAGGGATGACATGGTGGTTGGTAATCTGCTGATGTTATTATAGCGAACAGATAGTTTCTCCAACGATTCAATTCTGCCTACAGCTTCTGGTAAGGCTTTAAGCTTGTTATAGTCTGCAAGAAGAACCGTGAGGGATGTGCAATGACCAATGGCATGTGGAATTTCTTCGATTCCGTTAGTCTCAATATTCAGTTTCTGTAGACTGACCAGTGAACCAAGAGAATCAGGAAGAACTGGTAGGTTGTTTGAACTCAAATCAAGATCTTGAAGACGGGTTAATCTACCAAAGGTCGCAGGAAGAGATGTCAACAGGTTTCCCCGGAGATCAAGATGGACCAAGTTAACAAGATTCCCTATGGATTCTGGGAGCTCCACAATTTTGTTTGAATATAAATTTAGTTTCGTCAATGACAAAAGGCTTCCGATCGAAGAGGGCAAGGCAAGAAGCTGATTTTCTGACAGATTCAGTGTGACCAAACTGGATAACTTCCCTATTGAGTCAGGAAGCCATTCAATTTGGTCCATCAGTTTATTATGAAGATTGAGATCTTTCAATCCTTTCTTTGAAGATACTTCGATCAAACTAGCAAGCTTTATAAGACTCAATTTTTCACCATCTGGGCCTACAAAATGCAACCATTGTTTGGAATCATCTCATTTCACTCCAAAAAAGAAACTTGTTATCAAACTGATAATAATGCAGGATATCCAACAAGATTATTATGACATCTAGAACTAAAATTCATAATATTACCGAAGGATAATGTTAACAGTAACTATATTTAAACTCACCAGAGGTAATGGCAGGTTTTAGAGTGGAATCCACAATCTGGGGTCTGAAAAATTCACTTGATCGAAGCCCTCCTCCAATTGCCCCGCCATGAAACGAAGACTTGGACTTCTCCACATAGCTATCATCTCTAGTGAAAAACTGAGGACTTTTGACAGGCTCTTTGTCAAAGGACAAGCTAGAAGTGGATGTCGTTGATACACTCACACTGCTAGAAGGCGGATTTGTCAAAGGCGAAGAACTACTTGAAGATGATGCAACTGATTGGGTGCTATTATTATTGGATGGAGCACAACATTTGGACGCCCTCTGAATCATTTCGTCGAACAGTTGATGGTAGTTTTCAAGATCTAGCAATTTAACAGCTTCCCTCTTCTGTTCTTTACTTTGGAAATGAACTAAATGCTTCTGCATCTCTACCAACACATTAAAAAGTTCTTCAGAGATGTGTTTTCGCTTCTTTTGCCTGGCAATGCTTTCGATCCTGGATTGTTCTTCATTGTCTGCGTTTCGGATCAGTATCACTGCAGCTTCAACGTCATCAATTACCGGTCTTGGAGGAAGAGATCTATGAATTCTCATTATCTCTTCCACCACCTCATCTGCTGATTTGGCAGACGAATCCATATCCTTCTCCTATATTCTAGAAAATGACCAGCAAATGTATACAGTTTAGAATGAAACTGTAATCTTCGCCCAAGTTCATCGTCAAAGAATTGCAAAATACTTTCAATATAAAGGTGATATGGAATCAATATACAGCTACAGTAATCATAAAACCAGCAAATGTACGAATTTTTGAGGTTGAATTTTACAGTAACAGCATCGTTTGTTTTTGGTCTGAGAAACACAAAGAAACGCGACGAACAAATTGATACGGCCGTCGACCAACTTCTAACCATTGCCATTGACAAATTCCAAAACGTAAAAAAAAATCATTTTGCTCCTACTAAACAACACGTCCAAATGCGAAAATCAATTAAAATTTCTCGGTGATTTCCTTCACAAATACTCGTAATACCCTAATTAATATAGGAAAAAAGTTAACAAGTACGACAGAATCAAAACAGTGCACCTGACACCCACAGATTCCGAAAAGTTTCCTTGAAAAATCGGATTTATATAGAATTTCAAGTTATTCCAAATCAAATTCATATCCAGAATCAAACATTGATACTATGAAGTCAAATTAGGAATTTCGAAACTGACCTTGAAATCTTGTTTCCTTTCTCTCTCCAGAATTGGATCAGCAAACAGATAATGAAATTCAATCTTGCTTGATGTTGGTTCGGAAGGAAATCCGGCGAGTTTGATCAAGTGCGTGTATGTGTTAATGTGTGAATGCTACAGAGGTCCTGTATTTAAAGAAGCCTCGTCGGAGCTCCGGTTATCCATCGTTTTCATTTGAATCTTGTCCCTTCATTCATGCTTTCTATCCAACCATTCACATCTTAACAACTGTAAATGCTGCCTTTATTAAAAATCACATTCTATGGGTGCACATATCAGGTAATATCTTATATCATGTATTAATGGAGTCTATTTGGTATTAATTATATAATACTCGTGTGTAATGTATTAAGATATATTTTGATTTTAATATTTTATTTTATTATTTATCTTAGTCGATGTTATAGTATGGTCTTATGTGATTTTGAAAAAACGATGATGCTTTTATTTTTAAATAAAATATAAATTTGAATATATCATAAAAATTTGACAAAAATATATCGATATAGTATCAAATTAACTATTTAAAATTATTAATTTTTGTGTAATTTTTTAATTTAATTTAAATTCAATAACGAAGTAATTTATATTTGGTTATAATTTTCTTATAAAGATAATAATTAATTATTTTGTTAAAACTCGATAATTATCCTAATTATATTTTAGATTTTTTGTATTTTAAAATAAGATGTTTATCCTTTATTTGATTATGTTTATCTGCAGTTAGTTACACGAATTTAAACATGGAGCTTTAATAAGTTGTACTTATGCATAATTTACTTGTAATCTTGAATTTTAAGTAATATGTATCAATATACAGTACTTCATTCATAAAAAATGGTTTTTAAGAGTTTTTATCAAATGCTTTATAATATAGTATATATATATATATATATATATATGTGTGTGTGTGTGTGTGTGTGTGTGTTTGTGTGTGTGTGTGTGTGAAAACTTGTTATTTTGTTCAAATTTTAAGTGACATTTTGAGTTTTCAGGTATTAATTGTTTTTTATTGCAACGAATAAAATTTATAAAAATTTAAATGTTCAAAAGAATAGATAAAGTTACAATATTTAGTATTTAATACATAATAATACAAAAACTAATAAATAATTAAATAAGTTGGTAGCAAGGTACTATTGTAATACATGACTTTCAATATTGTGTACAACTAAGGGGCTGTTTACCAAATTTTTTTATTAAGTTCTGTATGGATAAATTTATTTGTTCGGATAAATTTGTTTGTCTGGATAAATAGGTGTTGTTGTTTACTTTATTTTATCTGAACCAACAGTATGAATATCATAAATGACCGATTTACCCCCAATATTAATTATTTGAACATTAAAACAAAAAATTATAAAGAGGTTGACGATGAGATGTCTCATTTGGGATGGAGACGATACTTTAAAATAAGGGTAGTGGTGTCATTTTTGTGGCTGAAAGGGGCAATCATTTCTATTTGTACGATTAAACCATATTTTGTACGAATAAGCCATAAGTAAACAACCCAGATGAGCTGTGCGAATAAACCATAAGTAAACAACCCAAATGAGCTGTGCGAATAAGCCATAAGTAAACAACCGAAATGAGTTGTGCGAATAAGCCAGATTGACCAATAAACCTAATTAAGCTGCAAGTAAACAGCTCCTAAGACGTTATTTGTCAAACATAAATTAGCTTATTAAAACGTTGGTTAAAGTAGGTTATGAGGAGTTTTTATCACCCTTTTCAATTATAACCATTATTGATATTCATTATTATTTATTACTATTAACAATTAATAAATATAAATAAAAATTGGAGGTTGTTATTTGCACTCCTACTTATTAAAAATATCAAAAACGATCTAGTAAATAACATTAAATGATCTAAAAGTTTGAAAAATGACATTATTCTATCTCTCTTTCTCTCTCTTATCTCCCCTCTCTAGTCAAATTTAAAACCAATAAATTGGAAAGACTATACGTCTTGTTATTTATAAAAAAATAATAATATCATTTATTTTATAATTTTACAAATTTTAACCATATATGTATATAGTCGTACAGTTTGTCCATATAAAAATCGAACAAAAACTTTAAAAATTCATATATTAATTCTTAATTTTCATTTTAATTATATTTTTATAAAATATATCATTAATCTTTCTGCAATTATAAAAATTCAGAAAATAATCCATCATCTTGTTCCGACTTTAAAACTTAAAAAATAACTAATCAATTCTTATTTAAGTTTT
This sequence comes from Cynara cardunculus var. scolymus, assembly GCF_001531365.2. Taxonomy (NCBI): domain Eukaryota; kingdom Viridiplantae; phylum Streptophyta; class Magnoliopsida; order Asterales; family Asteraceae; genus Cynara; species Cynara cardunculus. Next base: position 27,758,835 of record NC_037532.1, on the reverse strand, counting down.
TGAATATTCAAATAATAATTTCACCAATTTTTCAGCAATCTCTTAAAATTCAAATAATAACTCGTTGCTTTTTATTAGAACTTAAACTATAAATTAGTTTAAATTGTATTATATTTTATTTATAAAAATAATATTATTGTAATAAAAATATATAGAAAATAAATTCTGAAAAATAAGCTTAGAGTTGCGTGGTTGGAAGAAAAAAAATTGACTTTTGAAAAATGTTAATGAACTTAGTATTAGTTAAGTAATGAATTTAATTTTTATTGATATTAAAATATCTATTTTTATAATAATAATAATAATCAATAAAAATAATAATAACATAATT
>NC_037532.1:27750941-27757680 GCF_001531365.2 Cynara cardunculus var. scolymus | reverse complement strand
AGAACATAAATTTATAAAACAAATTAAAAAATAAATTAAAAAAATTAGAACAAATTACTTGAAATTAATTTTTAAAAATATTTAATATAATAGTTAGCATTAATTTTTTTTATTTTTATAAAACAATGTTGACCAATAGGTACCTATAGAGGGGAAGGTATGCAAATATCCCCACCCTAAAAATTAATTATTACTAATATTAACTAACAATAATTAATATTAATTGAAAGTTATTAATTAATCTTATATTTACATTATACATTGATAGTAAGAACTAATTATTTAGAATTTGTATCAATTATTTTTATATTATTATTCTTTAAAATTATTATTTAATACATTTAGTTATTAAACAGTAAATATAATAATTCAAGTAATGTTTATGTACGTTACATAAAAATTAAAGTTATATTTATTTTATTTCATATATCATAAAATTGTGTTAAATGATTTTAATAAAACACTATAAGGGTACTCGCGTAATGCAGCGAGATATATATTGATTTTAATGTTTCGTTATATTTTGTTCTAGTAAATGTTTTAATGCGGTTTTTGTGTGGTTTTAAGAAAAAGATAATGTTTTTTATTTTTGAATAAAATATAAATTTGAATATATCATAAAACTTAGAAAATAAACATATCAATATTATTATCAAATTAAGTATTTAAAAGTTCTTCTTTTTTGTGTAATTTCTTTAATTCAATTTTTTTATTATAATTTAATTTAGATTTAATGACGAAGTAATTTATTTTTGGTTTAATAATATAATTTTTTATAAARATAATAATTAAGTATTTTGTTATAACTCAATGATTATCCTAATTATATTTTAGTTTTTTATATTCAAAATGAAATATTTATCCTCTATTTGATTATGTTTATCTGAAGTTAGTTACACTAATTCAAACATGATGTTTTAATAAGTTGTACTTACGCACATTTTATTTATAATCTTGAGTTTTAAGTAATATGCATCAATAAATGATACTTCATGCATAAAAAATGATTTTTAAGAGTTTTTGTCAAATGCTTTATAATATAGTATAGGTCAAGAGATTTTACAAACTGAATGCATAAAGTAGTACTTAACGCATTATGAGTTGTTTTTAAGGCTTTTATGACTTTGTGCATAAATGTATAATACTTTGTACATTAAAAATTATTTTTAAGACTTTTGATAAATATATTTTACAAGATAGTATAAATATAATTTAATAATTAATTAGTTTTTAAAGAATTACGAATTAATTAAAATATGTGAGATTGACCAATTTTATTTATATTTATATCATATCTAATGTTATTTAAAATTATAAATCAATGTAGACTTTTTTCTAAAATTTATTTTAACAAATTCAAAATTCAAAATTTATAATATATAATAATAATATTTTTTTATTTTATTGTTTCTACTAATATATTATATTATTAAATATTTGTTCTAATTAGAGTGAGTTACACTATTCGTCCATATAGTTTGCTTAAATTTTGGATTTAGTTCCTAAAACAAATTATTTACATAAGTGGTCCCTAATTTTTTTTTCATAGCATCTATGGTCCCTCCATTTAACAAATTTAGTTAGCAAGCATTATAAAGGACATATTGATCTTTAAACAAATTATAGGGACCAAAAATGTAATGTTCTCTAAAATTTTAATGAGATTTGGTTTATTTAAATTTTTATTAAAAAATTATTTTATCTATCCAATCATAAATCAAATTTCTTAAAATAAAGTATATATTAAATAAAAATCTTTATCTTATTTAAAAACTATTAAATTCAGGAAAAAAATATTTAACCTTTAAAATCTCAAGTTTAAAAACATAAAGGAAATTAAGATAAATTCACATATCTTTTGGGTTGGGATGAAATATGAAAGCAAAATATTGAAAATTAATTTCAGTTAACATAAAATTATTAATATATAGTCAAACTACAAATAACTTAAATAACAACGAAATAAAAATTATAAATTAAGATTAAAAAAAACACTGATTATTTAAATAATTAAGAAAAACTATCACTATAACAAAATTAGGTTGGTATAACGCCAAAAGAATTAAGCGTTTGAAAAACCCATCTTTAGGATGCTTGTTTTTATAGAAAACTTTTTTTAAATAGTGTCACATAAAATTGCTAATGTGACGTTTTGTATTATAAGTGTCTTAAAAACTTATCAACTATTAACTAACTTATCCGTTAGTTTCTTAAATATAGCCTAACTATGCATATTTTGTAAAGTGCTACCAACAGACTATAACTGGTACCAATTTAATTGGTATGGTTGATACACATGTTGGTTGATTTAGTTTGATACAAATTTGTGACCCCTACATATGTTGTTGAACAACCCAAACCTGATAATTATTGTTTAAAGAATATTTTATTTACATATTTGATATATTAGCTGATAAGTGAACTGATAAACCAGTAGTGTTTGACAAAAACAAGTTGATAAACCCAATTGATAAATGTAAAATACAAAAAAAGGTAAAGTTAAAAAATTATTCAATTTTAATATTACATAATATAATCAAAACAACCATTGATATAGTTCATCAAATTAAAAAGGTAGCGACGAATAAAGTGTTTTCTAGTTATTTATTTTGATGGACATTTCTTGTATTTTATATAATATTTATAATATTATTCTGATTTTTTCGTATCAGAAGTCATGTGACCCTTGCATGCTACTATGACTAAAACTTGTCATGCCATATAATACTTTTATAGGTATATGTCACATGATGATGATGATGTGAAAAACGTATGTTATCATTAACATATGATGATGTTAATTGTTCATCATGGTCTCGCAAACTATTTTATATGTTATGAAAAAAGAATGTTACCATTATCATAGATGATGATGATGATGTAAAAAATGAATGATACCATTATCACATGATGATGTTATTTGTTCATCATGGTCTCACGAACTATTTTATAATGTTGTGAAAAAAAAATGTTATCATTATCACATGATGATGATTATGTGAAAAACGAATGTTACCATTATCACACGATGATGTTATTTGTTCACCATGGTCTCACGAACCATTTTATAATGATGTTGTGAAAAAAAGAATGTTACAGTTATCACATGGTGATGTTATTCATGTACATGTACCATGGTCTCACGAACCACCATATGATGATGTTATTGTATCACAATAAGAAGTCTTAAAAATGCCATGAAATTGTTTGTTTATAGAAAGAAAATGAAGACTATAGTTATAACTCATATCGTAATATAATTTCAATTTGATTTATTATTATCTATATTATATTATAAAGCATTTGACAAAAACTCTTAAAAACTATTTTTTATGCATGAAGTACTGTACATTGATGCATATTACTTAAAATTCAAGATTACAAGTAAATTATGCATAAATACAACTTATTAAAGCTCCATGTTTGAATTCATGTAACTAACTACAGATAAACATAATTAAATAGAGGATAAACATCTCATTTTAAAATATAATTAAGATAATTATCGAATTCTAACAAAATAATTAACTATTATCCTTTGTAAGAAAATTATATTATTAAACCAAATATAAATTACTTCGTTATTGAACCTAAATTAAATTATAATAAAAAATTGAATTAAAAAGTTACACAAAAAATAGAAATTTTAAATAGTTAATTTGATTCTAATATCGATATATTTTTGTCAAATTTTTATGATATCTTCAAGTTTATATTTTATTCAAAAATAAAAACATCATCGCTTTTTCAAAATCACATAAGACCATACTATAACATCGACTGAAATAAATAATAAAATGAAATATCAAAATCAAGATGTATCTCGTTGGATTGCGCAAGTACCTTTTAGTTATTATATAAAGTAAATGTAACTAATGGAAAACATAGTAAATAGTAAAAGAAAATTAATTAATATATAATGTAGATAAAACTATAAATTAAACATGTAATTTGTTCACTAAATTACTATTTTTTATTAAATATTATTTATTTTTATTTTAATAAGTTTTAATAACACAAAATATTATTATAAGCTCACTAATGACATTTTCTTATAATTGTAAATAAAATATATAGTTTGTTCACCAAATAAAATATTATTTTAATGACTTTTTAGAATACAAAATAATAGTCTTTTCTTACAAAAAGTATTAGAAGAAATAAAAGAAAAAGTGTTTTTTTAGGTATATAATATACCTTTTAGGAGGCCAATGACTCACATACAACTAGGACAAATGCCCTTTGATAAAAAAGAAAAAGAAAAAAAAAGTGGTCATGGTTTGTTATAGAAATGTTGTGTTTCAATAAACTAATTTATGGTAGATTTAACGAGAGTTTTTTCAATAAACTTGGTTAGGTCATGTTTGTGATAACTGAATCTTGGTTATCACATGAGGTAAATATTATGTGATTATTTGTTATGTGTTTACCTGACAGCATGATAAATTGTTATATTTAATCATGGTAGTATGTAAAATTATATACATAAATGAGTATGCATTAAGTATGTGAGTATAATTTTATACATGATAAAATACATGCATAAGGTGTGTATATGTATATGTGAAGATGCATGTGTATGTGTATATGGGTTACATACATGCATGGATGATGATTTATATGAAAGCATGCATGTGGGTGAAGGCTACATGTGGTAGCCGACCAACCTGTTTGGGAAGGGTATATATAAAAGGGAGGTCAAGCCTCCATTAAATCTTCTTGCTATTTTTGAGAAAAGTTGAGCGATTTAGAAGAAAAAGAGTTGACCGGATTATTTCTTGTCTAAAGATCAAATTGGTTTTCAAAAGGAAGTTGCATAAGGTGAGTAATTCTTACTACTTTTAAACTCTTCATAATTGTATAATTGAGTATAAAACTTTACTTTTGATTTAAGGGTTATCCGCTGGAGTGTTGTCCGGTTTAGTCTTAAACCGGACAAGTGTTAGGCGGATTAGCCTTAAACCGGTCAAGACATAAGCAGTTTAGCCATAAACCGGACAAGGATTGGGCGATTTAAACCCTAAACCGGTTAAGGCTTAAGCGATTTATAAATAAACCGCTTGGTGAGTATTGTTCGGATTAGACTTAAATCGAGCAAGTGTCAAGTGGTTTAGTCTTAAACCGGACAAATGTTGAGCGATTTATGATCATTGAGTTTATATCAAGTATTTTGAACGGAGAAGTAGGAATACGACTAAATGGTGACCAGATTATTTTAAATCGGACAAAAAGAGAACTGTTATCTGGACTTGTTATCCGGACAAAAGTGTTGGAATTTATTCTAAGTGTTAAATCGGACAAGCCTTGAGCGATGTATTGTCCGGATTTGGTAAACCGGCCAATACTTGACCGAAGATGAAGTCCGACCAAGTCTATTTTGACCAGATTTGCATTTTGACTTGTTTTTATATATAAATGAGAATTTTGATAAAGATGATTTTGAACTAATAATTCCATTGACTGCGGTCTAAATGGAATTGTTTTGTGAAATATTTTGATGAGGAAATAAGGGTGACATATCAAGAAGAGGTGTACCATGGGATAAGGTTGACATATCAAGGAGAAGTGTACTATGGGATAAGGGTGACATATCAAGGAAAGGTGTACATTTGGATATAAGAGTGACAATTGTATGTGTGTGTTATATAATATAACTCTCACCATTATATCATTTAAGATTACTGTGGTCTGGAATCCTTATTTCTTTGTGATTTAAAGATTTATGATTAGGGTTCTTATTGGAAATCATAGTCTGAATGTTATAGAGAAGGGGATAACAAGTTTGGCCTGAAGCTTTAAATAAACCTTGTTTAATTGAAAAGGTTTAAAAATGACATTATATGAAACCTGGTGGATTCAAACCAATAAAGGTTTGAAATTTGATTATTCTAAATAGCTAAATGCTTGGATTGAAAAGTGGAAAGATACTGGTAATATGCCCCCATTTGTTCATAAATTTGTTATATATGTGAAAAGTTGTTTTATTTAAAAATTTTAGTGGTTACCACCCTGCAATAACTTAAATAGGGTAACTCACTAGACTTTTCGGTCTAACCCTCGTTTTGTGATTTTAACTATGTATTGCAGGAGGTACGGACGGTAAGGGGTAGGGGAAAATGTGATATTTTCCTAAATGCTTATCTACATGAAGATTTGTTTATAATGTATAGTTTTGATTGATGTACGATGATTAGTATAAGAAATGTATTTTGAATTTTTGGGACATGTATTCTATATAGTAATTTATTGTACTAAGGGACCTAAGTGATATATAAATATGTATTTCTTGCATATGAAGTATGTGTTACATGAGTTATGTGGAATGGGGCGTTACAATGTTTAACAAGGGAAACGTCTAAAAAACCCAATATACTTTAGTGTTTGGAATGATTAAGTTCTTAGAGAACAAATAAGTCATTGAGCATTCCAAAACATGTTAAATAACTCCTTGGACTTTCTAAAACCTGTTAGATACATCCTTATGACCTATAAAACTGGTTAATTTGATAAAATAATGAAAAAAAAATCTAAAAAAAAAGTCAATGAACTTTCATGTATTGAACGAGTAAGTCCCTAAAAAATTTTCGAACAAAACATTACTTACATATATAAAATGAAACAAATATACCAAAAAAGTATTTATATTTATAAAAAAGATACTTACATTTAAAAAATATATTGATGAAATTTATTTTAATTAAAAATAAAAAATATTATATCAGTGATTTTTCAAATTAAA
>NC_037532.1:27745282-27750876 GCF_001531365.2 Cynara cardunculus var. scolymus | reverse complement strand
ATTAAAAAATAAAATATATTCCGTATATGATTTCTCAAATTAAAAGAGAATAAAAAAGATTTAAAAAGAATTACTGATGAATTTTACTTTAATTAAAAATAAAAATATATTCCGTTGGTGATTTTCCAAATTAAAAAAAATAATTTGATTAAATTACTGACAAATTAACGATAAAATTTAACTAAATACATAATTAACTAAAATTCGTTGCTAGTGTTAATTGGTATATATGCATGGATTATTCATATCTAATTGATGGTTAACTTGAGTGTGATAACCAGATCCTGGTTATTACCCAAGGTATAATTATGTGAATTAATTGTTTATGTGAATACATGCTTACATGAATTAAGAACGTGAGTATGTGTATTTTATGTATAGGTATGATATTGATATGCATAATATGAAATATATATGTGTGTGTGCACAATAATTATGCATAAATTGAGGTGTGTATATATATATATATATATATACTCAAATGCATGGTGTATGCATGCATGAGTGTGAATAAAGTTCCTGGAATGCATGGTGCATGTATATTCATGTGAAAGGGGAGGCTTTAATAGCTGACTTTCCTGTTAAGGAAAGGTATAAAAGAGGGTTTTACCCTCCATTTTCTTCTCTTGCTACTTTGATACCATAAGTGAGCGATTTAAGTGAAGAAGGTCTGACCGCATTGCTTATTTTGAAAAAAGATTCATCTGATTTCTAAAGAAATTCATAAGGTGAGTGGTTAAATGCTTTCAAATTACTTTAAATTGTATGTTTAATTGAGCTTGGAGAGGATTACATGATAAATGATAATTTCGACCGGATTATGTTAAACTGGATGGGTATTAAGCGATTTCAAGTTAAATCAGACAAATGGTGAGCGGTTTAAAGCTTAATCGGCCAAGGCATGAGCGGATTAGAGTTAAACCGCCTAAGCACTAATCGATATGGCCATAAACGGATGAGGGTTGAGCGGATCAAATCTAAACCGGACATACCTTAACCGGTTTATGGGTAAATCGATCATTTAGCCGGTTTATATATTAGGCGATTTATGAATTTTAAATCATGTTGTGTATTAATCGGAGAAGTATGAATACGATTATGAGATATGGCATCCGGATTATTAAACCGGACGATCATGAATAGTGTTGTCCGGATTGGTTATCCGGACAAGATTTTGAGATTTAAGCTAAGTGGTAAATCGTGCAAGTTATGTGTGAGGTGTTGTCCGGATAACGACCTGGATTATGTGTTGACTTGTCAAGTGATGATTCTTTTAAACAATAAATGGGAAATTTGACAAAAAGAATTTAAACTAATAATAATTCCATTGACTGCGTCTATTTTATATGGAATTGTTTTGTGAAATATTTTGATGAGGAAATAAGGGTGGCATATCAATGAGAGGTGTACCATGGGATAAGAGTGTCATATCAAGGAGAGGTGTATATTTAGATATAAGGGTGACATTTGTATGTGTGCGTTATGTAATATAACTCATACAATTATATCCCTTAAGATTACCGTAGTCTGGAATCTTTATTTCTTTGTGATTTAAAAGTTTAGGATCAGGGTTCTTATTGGAAATCATAGTTTGGATGTTATTGAGGAGGAGATAACAGGTTTGGCCTAAAACTTTGAATAAACCTTATTTGATATATTGTTTGCAAGTAGAGAAATTGGCTCGAAAAAGTGAAAAGTATTGGTATTATATTTTTACTTGTTCATATATCTGTTATGTATATGCAAAGTTGTTTTACATAAAAGTTTTGGTGATTTTCACCCCGCAATAACATAAATAGGGCAACTCACTAGACCTTTTGGTCTAAACCACGTTTTGTGATTTTAAACATGTATTGCAGGAAGTGCAGAAGGTAAAGGAAAAGGAAAAATGTGATAATTTGCCTATATGTATTTATCTGCGTGAAGAATGGCTGAAGATATGTATAGTTTTGTGAGATGAAACTGGATTAGTGCAAGAATTGTATTTTAAATTTTTGGACCATGTATTATGTACTGGTAGATTCTTGTACTAAGGGACCAATGTGGTGTACAAACATGTATTTCTTGTATATGAAGTATATGTTACATGTAATGTGTGTAATGGGGTGTTACAGAAAGTGGTATCAGAGTATGAGTTTAAGAGATTTAGGTATTCAACAACATGATACCTAGACTTAAACTCTTTTATTGCATGTTAAGAATCCCGGACATAGTTAGCACCATTGGAGATAAATATGATGAGTTGAAGGAATAGTGTGTAAGATAAATTTTAATTACATCTGGCCAATGTAATTATGAATTTACAGGTACATATCTAAACTTGAATACTTAATTATATCTGGGAATGTGAATACATGATTATTAACACTAAAAATTGCAGATGTCTAGCCGAACTCGGAGATCTGAAAGAACGGCTCGACTAGAGTCTGAGGAAAGAGAGGAATCACCCGTTAACCTTCCGACTAGCACTTCCAGAAATAAAGGTCAGGGAAGACCAAGGGGACGAGACAGAGGGAGAAGTCAGTCTCAGGGAAGGGGTCGGACTGAAGTATACACTGAACCTGAAGAATCCCATTATGGGAATGCTCAGGAAAGATCGATGCCACATCCGGAATATGTAACCAGGGATATGTTGGCAGAGGAAATGGGAAAGTTATGGAAAACACTGACATCAATCATGGGAATACCAGCTAGGGTGGAAACAGAGAGAGTAGAAGTTCATCCCTCTGTACCGGTTACTCATAACAAGGAGGGAGATATCAAGATGTTTTTGGCATGCAAGCCACCAACCTTTTCTGGAGAAAGGGATCCAGTGAAAGCTATGTGCTGGATCAAGGAGATGGAATATGTGTTCAACACCATTCGGTGTCCGGAAACAGATAAAGTTCGATTTGATGTCTCAGTATTAAAATCAAATGCTCTGTTTTGGTGGGAAGTTGAATCATTAGCCAGAATAGATGTCTTGCAGACATTATCTTGGACAGAATTTGTGGACCGATTCAATAATCAATTTTGTCCTAAGACAGCAGTGAGACAAATGGAAGAAGATTTCTTGAAGTTAGAACAAGGAAATGGAACAGTTCGGGAGTATACCGAGAAATTCATTGAATACTCTCGATTTGCCGAACACTATGTTTCATCAGAATCCAGGAAGATAGAAAGGTATATCTGGGGTTTGAAACCCTCAATCAGAGAGCTTGTAATTGCTATGAACCCCAATACCTTCTCACTTACTGTAGATGCGGCCGAAGTAACGGAACGAAATAAGAATCGACAATCAGAAGGAAAAGTTGTGGAGAAAAGAAAGTGGGAGGGGCCTTCATCAAACTTTCGAGGGCTGAAAACTGTGAGATATGATAATAGATCTGAACAGAAGATTGGTGAGAAAGTATGTTTACAATGCCGACAGGTTCATCAGGGTGAATGTAAGATGGACCCCAGAAAGTGTTATAAATGTGGCGAAACGGGCCATTTGTCAAGAAGTTGCCCAGCTAACAGAAGGTGTTTCAATTGCAATTCTCCGGATCATATTCGACCAAACTTTCCATTGTTAAGAACTCCACAGTTGACAATGGGAAGTAATGTGTCGGGTACTCGGGGAAGACTTACTGTGACTAGAGGAGGGCAAGGAGGGGCATGGGGGCGGTCCTTCCAAATGACAAAGAATGAGGCTGAGGCGTCGCCAGATGTAGTAACAGGTACCTTCCTTTTGAATTCTATACATGCTAAGGTGTTATTTGACTCTGGTGTAAACTTTGCGTTTGTATCACCATCATTTGCTTAAATTGCATGTTTGAGTTTTGTGTTACTTGATGACAAATTAGTAGTTGATATTGCTAATAGTCAGGAAACTGTTACTTGTGTATTCAATAACTGCATTATTGTTATTGAGGGTTGTGAGCTACCGATTCGGTTATTCCCTATGCCGATGAAGGAATTTGATATAGTAGTGGGTATGGACTGGTTAGCAGAATATCAGGCCAGTATTATTTGCAATAAGAAAATGATCAGAATCACTCTGCCAAGCCAAGGAACAATTGTTATTTATGGTGATCATCAGAATCATCATACCGCTATTTTAACTGTGATGAAAGCTTAGAAAAGTATTCTAGAAGAAGTGTCAGGGATGTTTGGCATACGTGATTGATGTAAAGAAAGAGAAAGGAAAGCAAGAATTAATCCCGATTGTTAATGAATATATGAAAGTCTTTCCAGAGGACTTATCTGGATTACCGTCGGATCGAGTTATTGAATTTCGAATTGATCTCGTACCAGGAGCAGCACCAGTAGCTAAGGCGCCGTACCGGTTAGCTCCGTTAGAATTGAAGGAATTGGTTGCATAATTGAAAAATTTTATACATAAAAGATTTATTAGACCTACCATTTCACCATGGGGTGCTCTGGTCTTATTTGTTAAGAAGAAAGATGGGTCTACACGAATGTGTATAGACTATCGTGAGTTGAACAAATTGACAATCAAGAACAAATATCCTTTGCCAAGGATTGATGATTTGTTTGATCAGCTGGTGGGAGCAAGTTATTTCTCCAAGATTGACTTAAGGTCAGGGTATCACCAGTTAAAAGTCAAGGAGGAGGACATTGCTACAACAACTTTCCGAACTAGGTACGGGCATCATGAATTCTTAGTTATGCCTTTTGGCTTAACTAATGCGCCCACAGCCTTTATGGATTTGATGAATAGAGTATGTAAGGAATATCTTGATAAATTTGTTATTGTATTTATTGGCGATATTCTTATATACTCAAAGACCGAAGAAGAACATGCAGAACTTTTTCGTCTGATATTGGAATTGTTGAAGAGAAAAAAACTGTACACAAAATTATCTAAATGTGAGTTCTAGTTAAGGGAAGTTCAGTTTCTGGGTCATGTCATATCAGAGGAAGGGGTAAAGGTAGATCCATCTAAAATAGAAGAAGTTGCAAAGTGGGAAGCTCCGAAAACTCCTTCTGAAGTCCGAATCTTTTTGGGACTGGCAGGCTATTACCGTAAGTTCATCCAGGATTTTTCTAAGATAGCCATGCCATTGACCAAATTAACTCGAAAGAACATTAAATTTCAGTGGGAAAGAGAACATCAAGAGGCTTTTCAATTATTAAAGAATCATCTTGGCAGTGCACCAGTGTTGACCCTACCTGATGGATCCGAAGATTTTGTAGTACACAGTGATGCCTCAAGGCTGGGATTGGGATGTTTTTTGATGCAAACAGGAAAGGTGATTTCTTATGCATCAAGACAGCTGAAAGATCATGAGAAATAGTTCCAACTCATGATATGGAATTAGCTGCGGTGGTATTTGCTTTGAAAATTTGGAGACATTATCTTCTGGGGACAAAATGTCAGATTTATATTGATCACAAGAATTTGCAACATTTGTTCAGCTAGAAAGAATTAAATATGTGGCAGCGTCGGTGGATTGAACTTTGTTGATCCTCTCTCTCAGTGATTTGATGCTAATCCCTTTTCTCTTTCACGTTGTATTTGTGTTTTTGTATTTTCAGTTCCAGCGATCATCACTGAGTATGTTTAGTGATCGCTGAAGAACTTGCATTGTAAATTCATCAGAGACAGCAAT
>NC_037532.1:27742705-27743757 GCF_001531365.2 Cynara cardunculus var. scolymus | reverse complement strand
GAGATAGATTCTTCTGAGGACATTCCTGAATCTGATTTAACAGATTTTGATGAGTCTCTGGCACTCCTGACTAAGTCATTTAGGAGGTTCGCCAGTAAAAGCAATTTCCACAGTTCTCCTCAGTTACCCCTCAGGGAGAAGCCAAAGTCTGAAAGAATAGACAAGACTTCAGCTGTCTGCTACAACTGTCACCGGCCCAGACATTTTGCAGGTTGCAAATCCAAGAAGACTGCGATGCCATCTTCTAAAGCCTCTTCCTCCTTCAGGACCAAAGATGATAAATACTTAAAACTKAAGGAGAAATACAAGAAGATGAAGAACAACCAGCGAAAGGCTAAAGGCTTTATTGCTGAAGAGCATGACTGGGCTGAATCATCTAATGAATCATCTTTTAACGAGGAAGATAAAGCTTATGTCTGCTTGATGGCTATTGATGCTGACGAAGGTTCTTCCAAAGCATCTACCTCTTCTGAGTTATATTCTGTTACTTAGGATGTCAAAGGCATATGGTATCTGGACAGTGGATGTTCAAGACATATGACTGGAGATATATCTCTTCTATCTCACTTCAAAGAAGAAAGAGGACCTTCCGTTACCTTCGGTGGAAATGGAAAAGGATATACTAAAGGTTTTGGTATATTATCCAAYGSTACAACAACTTTCAAAHRCGTTGCATACGTTGAAGGACTGAAGCACAATCTTCTTAGCATCAGCCAACTGTGTTATAAAAATTATACAGTTAAATTCCTCAAGTATTCTTGTCATGTTCTCGACAAAGATGATAAGGTTGCTCTAACCGGTTCTCGTCCCTATTGCTGAAAAAACTGCTGCTGAAGTCTCATCCTCTCTACCTKAAATCTCCTATTCATATGAAGCTCCTTTACCGGCTCAGTGATGGACTAAAAGCCATCCTATTTATCAAATTCTTGGTGATATAGATGCAGGTATCAAGACACGTCGAGGTCTAGGTAATATCTGTCTCTTTGTCAACTTTCWTTCYTTAGTTGAACCCAAGAAAATCAATGAGGCTATCTCCGACCCTAGTTGGGTTC
>NC_037532.1:27739801-27741297 GCF_001531365.2 Cynara cardunculus var. scolymus | reverse complement strand
GTGATTATCTTCACTCACCACATCTTAAAGTATATCTTTATACTTTATCTTAAAAATCTAAAACGATCACTGACTCTTTTCTTCAGTGACSAAAAAGCTTTTTAAATGCCAGTTTCAGTGTTCCTCTTCACTGAAATATGATGTCTTAAAACCATCACTGAATACTTTCTTGTTTTCAGTGCTAAATTGTTTTAAATAAAATCTCTTAGTACTTTTTCTTTAAACTGAATGACTCTTCACATTCTTAAAAACTTTTTGTTTTTAAAAGAAAATATTAATTGCACGTCTTTATGACGACATTCTTTATTTTCTATGAGCGACGCTCTGAGACGCGCAAAATGACCTGTCATTATGCTACCTCATTAAATGTCATCCAATCGTGAATGAGAACGTGACACATTACTCATTATGACCACTTTTTGAACCGTCGCCTTTTCTCTCTCATATATCTTCTCTCTCTACTCTTACATATAAATATGAGATTTCTTCTTCACTTTTCTCTTTACGCTTTCAAAAATTATTAGTCGAACCTCTGCTAATATTTCTCCAAAGCAAGAACATCCTTCAAACCCTCTTTTTAGACCTTTCCTCTTCAATCACAAAGGTCAGAATCATTCTCTTTCTTTTTCTTCGTTATGAGAAATCTGTTTAATATTATTAAGAACCTTGTTCTCTTAATGCATCAAACTAAAGATTGTTAATCATTTTTTGCTTGATTAATAAATTTGTTTCTTAATACACATTCTATTTGAAAAACCCATATTTTTCATGGTTTTTTCAAATGAAGTTTTTCCTTGTTTAAAAACTTTTTCTATACTCTTTTAACCATATATTCTTGGTACATTGTCTAACCCTTTTGTTTCCTGTTTATGTTGATTATTTAACAAAATACAGATGGCTGCCAAGAACGTCAACTTCGYTATTGACGASATCTCGATCAAGGCCAACAATCATCTTGCCTTGCTAGAGATACCTCCTACACGAGCCTTCTACCAACAGGCGGCTGACTTTCTCAAACAGTCGTCGCTCGGCTACGCTCTCAACCATGAGCCGCTCATGATTAAGGAAATACTCCAGCAGTTCTGGTACACAGTTGAGGTCGTTGAGGTCCAAGACGAAGCTGGACGAACAATGAAGCAAATCCACTACACCTTCAACCGTATAGAGGTGAACTTCGGGGTTTCTACACTCCGCTCAGCTCTCCATCTTCCAAGGGGTCCATTCGACAGCGAACCCTCCACTACCAAGATCATCTCCTTCCTCGATGCCATTGGCTACCAGTGGCCAATGAAGAAGGACTCCGACGCTTCTCTCAAGTCACTGAAAGAGATTGAGAAAAATAATATGTCAGCTGTCTGGCAATACCTATTCTCTCACTTCATCCAGTGCATGGGTGGAAAGACTGGTGGTGAGGACTAGGCCTCCAGGATTGCCTTGATCATAGGCGTCTCTGCGATTTAGCATCGCAATATAAATTATGTTGCGGTCATTTTCGA
>NC_037532.1:27737315-27738901 GCF_001531365.2 Cynara cardunculus var. scolymus | reverse complement strand
GTGACACTTCTTTTGATGTCACTGAAGGCCCCTCAGGTATTCCATCTTCCTACCCCTTCATTTCTTCTAACCTTGAGCCTTTAGCTCACACTTCTTCTTTTGCAGGTCCTTCTTTGATGCATCAGCCTGATGCTTAAGAAGTGGAAGACGGAGAAAGAGAGAAAGATGATGGAGGAGATGAGGATGTCGACGATGACTATGACATGGCATCAAACATCAAACTTCTCCTTCCAGCCGTTGATACCATCCTCTCCAAGGTCAACGAAGTTCACCAAGTGATGCCCTGCCAAGGCGATCTTGATGCGAACTTCCTAACCCTCCAGGAGGACGTTCAAGAAGTTCAGAGTTAGCTCCAGACTCTCCAAGTGTTGTTCACGCCAACAACGATGCCATTGTTGTTCTTCACAGCAGGGCTGACGATGCGCAGGCGATTGCTGATCAGCAACTTGGACTTCTTCAGCAAATCCTGGATGCTGTCCGTCAACCAGCTCCAGTGAGTGCACCTTCATTCTCTGCCGATGATCGCGCCAAGCTCCATGAGACGCGTGAGGCAACAACAACTCTAGCCAATGCTTTGCAAAGGCTGGAGGATTCCATGGTTCTCCAGCGACAGTGCTTGGACGAACTCTCTGGCCAATTTTCTCAAGTCTTAGCCAGAGAGGGGGAGATGAGGTCCAATGCTAGTGGATTATCAGATGCTGCTCCTATAGCTTCTCAGGCTGTTAGTCCAGTATCAGCTTCAGTTGCAGTTGAAGCCGAGGTTGTTGAAGCTGAAGCAGTTGTTGCTCCTGTAACCCCTACCACCAAAGCTGCTCAAGCTGAGGTTGTAGAAGCCATCCCTAGGGATGATGTCCATACTGTCACTGCTGCTGATGATGATGATGTTGATGAGGATGAAGAACATGATGATGAAGACGATGATGAACCTGTCATTCAAGACACCAGAGATGATCTAGATGGTGACGACGACGACGATGATGAAGATGACTTCACAATCAAGTTCCAGAAGCCATCAACCGTCACCAGAGGTGTTGCCCTCAGAGACTCTACATCCCAAGGGGAGCAAAGGCAAGGCGAATCGACTCCATCCGGGCACCAGGACCCCAAGTCGAAACGCAAGGCGGTCGCTGAGGAAGGTAACTTGAAGGTACTTTTCACAAGCCCTCAACAAACCTTATTTGAATACTCTACCTCTCAGGTAGTGATCACTTCAGAGTACCAACTTCATATCCCTTCAACAACCTGTGGTCGACTAGAGTTTGTATCTGATCAACCCAACTCTTATACTCCAACAGACCAGCAGATGTCTCAGCTTAAGGAGCCGCTCGACCAGACTAGAGTAAAAATTCCTCTTCGTACCTCTACTGGTGGTGAGTTTGACTTCTTTTCTGAAGCTGAAAGACTCGAGGCATTAAGGGTTGAAGAAGAGCTAGAGCTTCAAAGGAAGCAGACTGAAGACAGCTTAAAGCTGGCCAAGGATAAGCAATGGAGTTGAACGCAAGAAGAAGCTGAAGCTAGTGGACAAGGATAAGCAATGGAGCGAAGCAAAGCTGAAAAAGAAACTCAGTCCCCGCCCAATCATCAGC
>NC_037532.1:27735996-27737215 GCF_001531365.2 Cynara cardunculus var. scolymus | reverse complement strand
TCAGGGACCTTGACATACCTGGACATCCTTTTGATGAGCTTGCTGATGGTGTCCTTGATAAGTGTCTTGTGTCTCGACTTGGATCGCTGAATGGCTTGTCTGATCTCCATTCATTCGATATATCCATAACGGCCAAGGTAGGAAGGGTACTCGGTAACGGCATCAAGATTGTCCTTGGTGATGAGCATTGAGACCAACGTTCCACCGTCTTTAGAACGTTCGTTGATGCTGACGTTGATAATCGGGCGGGGACTGATTCTCTTTTTCAGCTTTGCTTCGCTCCATCGCTTGTCCTTTTCCACCAGCTTCAGGTTCTTCTCATGCTCAACTTCTGCAATAGAAAGAAGTTTAGCCTGGGCTTGGACAATGTTCACCTTTTTCTTGGGGAGGACCTTCTCAGCTAGTGATTTAGCCAGCTTCAAGCTGTCTTCAGTCTGCTTCTTTTGAAGCTCTAACTCTTCTTCAGCCCTCGAAAGATCTTAGAAGAGTTTAGAGGGTTCTTGCTTTGGGAGAATTCTTGCAGAGGTTCGTCTAAGAATTTTGAAAGCGTAAAGAGAAAAGTGGAGAAGAAGTCTCATATTTATAGGTAGGAGAAGAGAGAAGAAATATGAGAGAGAAAAAGACGACGGTTCGGGAAAGTGGTCATGATGAAAAAGATACCACGTTCTCATCCATGATTGGATGTCATTAAATGAGGTAGCGTAATGACATAACCTTTTGCGCGTCTCAAAGCATCACGTATAGTAAATAGAGAATGTCGTCATAAAGACGGTTCATTAACTATTTTTTTTTAAAAACAAATAGTTTGTAAGAAAATGAAGAGTCATAGAGTGTTTAACGAAACACTGATAAGACCGTTTAAAACATTTTATCACTGAAAAGGAAGATTCAGTGAGGGTTTTAAGACATCAGATTTAGTGATAAGAGAGTCACTAAAACTGACATTTAAAAAACGTTTTAATCATTGAAAAGAAAAGGTTCAGTGATCGTTTTGAATTTTAAGAGAAGTATAAAGATATACTTAGATATGTGGTTAGTGATAAGAGAATCATTGAGACCACCTTTTAAAACATTTATCAATGATGATGAAAAAGCTTCAGTGAAGGTTTTAAGTTTTAGTAAAGAGAAGAGTAATCATACCTGAGAGAGAGAATATATATATATATATATATATATATATATTTACTCAAAAGTTCATTGTTAGAGATAAAACACTGAA
>NC_037532.1:27732794-27734325 GCF_001531365.2 Cynara cardunculus var. scolymus | reverse complement strand
CTAAAGAAAGAAAGTTGACGAAGAGACAGATATTACCTAGACCACGACGTGTCTTGATACCTGCATCTGGATCACCAAGAATTTGATGAATTTGATGGCTTTTAGTCCATCGCTGAGCCGGTAAAGGGGCTTCATTTGAATAAGCAAGTTCAAGAATAGAATATGAGGCTTCAGCAGCAGTATCTTCAGCAATAGGGACTATTGCCAAAGGAGACTCAGATTCAGCGATTGAAACGGGTTCAGAAACTGAAGGCATTTCATTCACCGATGGATCAGTGTTTGAAGTAGAAGGATGGACACAGCTAATGGGCACTGCAGCGATCTTTGAAAAAGATGCAGTAGAGCGACAAGCTGTAACTGGAATGATGAGTGGATCATCTTCAGCTTCGGGAGATTCAGTGTTGAGAGGAGCACTGTAAGAAGTTTCAGGTTGTCCATAGTGAGAGAACATCCAGTTTTCTAATTCATCCTCACCATTTAAGATGGGTTTTGAATTAGCTGACTGAGATTCGTCAAAGGTGAACGAAATGATTTCTTCAGGTGCTTCATCCTTGGATCTGAGAAAGAATACCCAAGTGTACCTAGCCGTTTGTGCCATAACCAGTTAATATCTGACGAGGCTTTAGAGAAGAAGCAGCTATTCTCGGTGAGAGAAGAATTCATATTGATGATGTATACATTCTCTAGACGAGAACCGGTTAGAGCAACCTTATCATCTTTGTCAAGAACATGACATGAATTCTTTGAGAATTTAACTGTATAATCTTTATCACACAGTTGATTGATGCTAAGAAGATTGTGCTTCAGTCTTTCAACATATGCAACGCGTTTGAAAGTTGTTGCACCATTGGTTAATATACCAAAACCATTGGTATATCCTTTTCCATTTCCATCGAAGGTTACGGAAGGTCCTCTTTCTTCCTTGAAATGAGTTAGAAGGGATTTATCTCCAGTCATATGTCTTGAACATCCGCTATCAAGATACCATATACCTTTGACATCCTGAGCAAGGAAACAAAATAAAGATGCTATTGATACCCAGCTATTGGGGTCCAGCTTTGTTAGAGGCTTCATCATCTGATGCTAAAGAACCAGCATCAATAGATGGCATCACCGAACCTAAAGAGGTTTGAGTAGAAAGAGGAACAACCTCTTACACTACTAAGGTAGTTTCAGTGGAAGTTTTCACTGAGCCTGATAAAGAGGCTTCAGTGGTAGGAACTACAACGTCTGATGCTAAAGATTTTTTAGCAGGAGTTATCTTCGCGGAGCCTGAAGAAGAGGCTTCAACGGTTTTCTTCACCTTGGTTTCTAGTGCAGTCTTTGTGGATGATTTCGCCTTGGTTGATTTCTCAGCCTTGGCTACTTTCTTGCGCTTAGCTGGCGAACCAGTTTTGGCGGCAGATGGACATTGTTGGTAATATGTGTTTTTTCACCACAGTGTTTACACTTCCTAAAGCTGAGAGTAGCTTTAGGGCCAGGAAGTATCAGACGAGAAGCGGGACCAGCTCCAAGGATTCCCTTCTCATTG
>NC_037532.1:27683005-27732209 GCF_001531365.2 Cynara cardunculus var. scolymus | reverse complement strand
CAAATCTTCAATTGCTCTTGAAGATCAACGTTAAGCATTTCTGCTTTCGATTTGCCATTGAGGGCATTGTAAAGGTCAACTGTCAGCGTATCCAGGACAGAAAGACTAGAAGAGGAAGAGGGTTCATTTAGGAAACATACCTGAGTAGAAGAAGAAGATGGCTCAAAGAAAGTAGATGCTTCTGAAGATCCTTCATCTGCATCTATGGCCATCAAGCAGATATAGGCTTTATTCTCTTCACCTGAGGATGATTCATCGGATGACTCAGCCCAGCCATGCTCTTTAGCAATAAGGCCTTTAGCCTTTCGCTTGTTGTTCTTCTTCTTCCTGTACTTCTCTTTCAGTTTTGAGTATTTCTCATCTTTGGTCCTGAAGGAGGAAGGAGCTTTAGAAGATGGCGTCGCGGTCTTCTTTGATCTGCATTCACCTGCAAAGTGTCCGGGCCGGTGACAGTTGTAGCAGACAGCTGAAGCCTCGTCTATTATTTCAGACTTTGGCTTTTCCCTAAGGGACAGCTAAGGAGATCTGTGGAAATTGCTCTTACTGGTGAACCTCCTAAATGACTTAGTCAAGAGTGCCAGGGACTCATCAAAATCTGATAAATCAGATTCTGGAATGTCCTTAGAGATAGAAGAGTCTATCTCTGTGATAACAAAGGGAGGAAGAGAATAGACAAAAGAAGTAGAAGAAGTTTCAACTGAAGAAGCTTCAAAAATAAAAGCCAAATGAGAGCTTTTCATTTCCCTGGAATCTTTTACAAGATTCCTTTTCAGTTGACGAGATTGCTCATGGTTAAACAGAATCCCGTATAAAGTAGAAAGAGAAAGAATGGACATGTCATTTGACATCTTGAGACACATGGAAAAGGTGTCCCAAGACTCAGGAAGACATTCTAGAAACTTGGTTAAAGTTTCAGAATTAGAATATTCCCTGCCGACAACCCTAAGATCAATAAGAAGGCAGTTAAATCTTTGATGTACTTCAGACAGCATCTCAGACTTTCCATAGAGAAAGCTTTCATACTGTCTTACTAGATTGATCTTTCTGGTCTCTTGAACCTGAGTGGTTCCTTCATATTGGACATAAAATGTGTCCAACATGGATTTAGAAGTTTTGAGTTTCATCACTGAGTGATAAATATCATCAGGAAAAGACATAGCTATTATAGACCGAGCACGTGTGTCTATAGCTATTTTATTCTTGTCTTCATCGTTCCATTGATGTGGGAGCTTTGGAATCTGCCGTTTAGGAATCGCGGCAGTCGTAGCTGTTGCTGGAACAGCCAGAGCAATAGTAAATGGAATATATGGTCCATTTTCTATATAATGTGGAATTTCAGGATCCACACCTTCAAGAAAGAGGGACATCCGGTTCTTCCAAAGACTAAAATTGTCACGGACAAACCAGGGAGGTTTGGCAAGAGAGCCATTGTCTTTTGTGCGTGTGTTTGTAAATTGTAAAGCCATTTGTAAGCGGTAAAGTTATCTAAGAAAGGAGATAAACTAATACTGAAAAAAGCTAAACAGAAAGAGAGAGAGAGAGAGAGAGAGAGAGAGAGAGAGAGAAAGCATTGCTCTGATACCACTTGTTGGTCCCTTGAGGGTCTACAAGAATAGTAAAATAGTTTATAGAAGGGGGGGATGAATACAAACACAATATTTTCAAATTTAAAATATATATTGATAAAGAAGATCAATACAGATTTTACAAGATTGTTTGCGGAAATATAAGGTGATAAAAACCTATCTAAACATTCTTTGGTTACACACGAAATCTTAGCAATACAAGAAAAGAAATGCTGTAAAGAAGATCATTTACTTAAGCTAGAAAATGCTTGAAGTAAGAATTAGGGTTAGAGAGTGAGTTGCGTGCACTCTGCATGGAGAAGAAACACTTCTATTTATACCCAGTGCATTAAATGTTCATTTAAAGCAATATGGTAGGGTTAGAGTACATGTCAAGCCTTAAGAGGAAGGCTTGTCCTTTGCTACAGTGAATAGTACAAAAAACACTATTCATGAGCAGACATTCATACCTAAAGTTGGTGGACAAAAGAGTCAACTAGTCGGCTCTGTACCGTACCAACTTTCATAAGGGTATGGGTTTGTCTTTTGTGTGCATAAGGACAAGACAACAACAATCGTGCTAAGCAAGCTCCTTTGATCGCTGAATGCTGGAATGACCTGAAAGTCTCTTCATCATTCGCTGAGGCTTGAGCAGTCTTCACACATATGTAGACAGACTTGTAATCACTGAGTATCGTTTCAGATCACGTACTCGCCAGTCTCTAATCTCCAGTTTCAGTCTACGACATTTGCTGAAGGTTCTTTGGTGTGAGTGTAGTTTTCTTGAAGTATCGCTGTTTCTGATAGATTTACAATACAAGTTCTTCAGCGATCACTGAACATGCTCAGTGAAGATCGCTGGAACTAAAAAGACAGAAACATAAATACAACATATAAGTGAAAATGGATTATCATCAAATCACTGAGAGAAAGGATCAACAGTTAGTAATTTGAATCTCATATTCAATTAATATTTGTGTATTTTTTGGGGTAAGGGGACGGAACCTCGGAAAAATTTATTCATATAATGATAAAATTACAATTACGAGAGACATACCCCAAGAAGCGGGAAAAAGAAGTGCATTCCAAGGATATGTTTAGGAAAAACACTAAGGGGCTGTTTACCAAATTTTCTATTAAGTCCTGTATGGATAAATTTATCTGTCTGGATAAATTTATGTTGTTGTTTACTTTTCTATTTGAATCAACAGTCTGAATGATAAAAATGACCAATTTACCCCTGAGGATGAACTACGCGCTATTTAATAAATGAGAACCAAAAAAACGCAAACAGCAGCTACGGTAGCAACAAATATTAACAGGTAAGCAAATACTAACAGCTCTAGTTATGTCCCCAAGAATTTCATCCTAGAGTGATCATTAACAAGTAAGCAACACATCTTCCTTGATGGTGTAACCATAGCAAACATTAACAGGTAAGCAAACAACAAATATTAACAGGTAAGCAAACATGAAATCTCAGCAAATAGCTTAAGCAAACAGCAGCAAATCCCGACAGCAAACAATAAAAATTAACAGCAGCAAACAGCAAACAGCAAATAGCAAAAATTAACAACAGCAAATACCGATTAGGGTTCTTTGGAGGAGAAGTATAGTAGTTACGTTTGGAGAAGAAGAGGGCGTCAATCGATGAAGAAGAGAGCAACAACCGATTAGGGTTCTTTGGAGGAGAAGAGGGTCGTCGATCGATAGAGAAGAGACCTTCGATTAGGGTTCTTTGGATCGATGGAGAAGAGACGTCAGTAGGGTGTTTTGTTGAAAGAGGCGCGACAATAGTGTAAGGGTAGGGCAAGTCTTTTGACTTGGCTTAACCTGGACAACGCAGGTTTTTCATCTGGGCGAATAAGCCCATTTCTGAGCGAATAAGCCCGAGGTAAACAACCTATTTTGTCTGTCCGAATAAGCCAGTTTATCCACTAAGCTCATTAAGTCTCAAGTAAATAGGCCCTAAGTAAAGGCTTATTTCTAATAACCAAAATAGCATTTATAAGCCAACAGACCCAAATTGACAAACTATCCAGAAAACTTATGGAGTGGTAAGCCCAACACCAGCATTTTGGCCCATCCTGAAGAAGCCCAACAAATGCTCTAAAAATAATTATGATATTAAGAGATTGAGAGAGTATTCTTGGAACGTTAAACAAATTCTTCTATTTATACTCCAAAATTTCTCCAATAAGAACAAACTGAATCTTATCAAGTGCTACAACTGAGTTCTTGAAAGAGAATAAATATTATCCAAAAATTTCGTTTCCAACATGGACACCAAAATATTATTCAATAAATAGTATTTTATATGTTTTAAAATAAATGTTTATATTTCTATTTTAATTTGTTTCAAAATAATTATTTAGTTTTAAAGATAAATCGTCTGTTTTTCTATTTTTCTTAATTATGTAATGGAAAAGAAATTCTTTTTTTAATTATTTAGGGTAATTATTTAGTTAATTAAAAAAATATAATACGTAATTCTATGTCTGGTGAAAACAAATATCAATAAATATACGATAATTTTTGTCTTCAGGATTTTTTTCAAAAGTTATAATCACCAAATAAAGATAGATGGCACATGAACTAGAATTAAGGGTGCTTAAAAACCCGATGAACCTAATTCAACCCAATGTGAAATAATTTAACACAAAGCAATACGATGTCTAATCGAATTGTAAAATTTTCAAATTGTAGGTATTGGATTGATATTGGGTTACTATTATTTGAACTCAACCCGACCCGATGAACCCGATATGTATTTATTTCTTGGATAAAATATGATTGTTGAATTTCTATCAATATATACATTAGACAATTACACTATCACGTATGCTCTTTATATACACATATTTTCAATATATTCACATCTTTATATAACTCATTCGTATATATATTCATTAGCTATAAACATATATGTGTAAATTGAGAAAATTAACTAAATGTGATATACGTAAGAAATATGGATAAGTTGTATCAAATGGTTGATGATGAAAAAGAAAACTAGTAGATAAATAACATATTTAATGTTAGAAAAATATTTTAATGTACGTACCAAGGTATCAACCCGACTAACGTATACGGTTTAAGTTGAGTTGGTTAAGATTTTTCAAACCGTAAGCATTAGATTGGGTTGTTTGAACGTGTTCAACCCGATCAACCCAACCCATGAGCATCCCTAACCGAAACTACCAAATTACCACAGGAAATTAACGAAAGCAGTATGAAAAGACTAAAATGCCCCTGAATGTGTTGCTTATTTTCAATCTGATGCCACAAGTCAAATGTATTTGTTGTTCTTCTTCTTCTTTGTTCCTGTGATTATAATAATCATTTAATTAAACAAATGTTTCATTAAAAAAACTTGAAACAAATCGAAGATGATCAGAAGAGGCACAGAGGGAAAGAGATCATCATCGTCTTCTTCTTCTCTCTTCTGGTTTCCCCAATTGTATCTTAAGCTTTCTGATTAAAATGGGATTTTGGGGGTTGTTCGAAGTGGCATCCATGCCGATATTGCAGGTGTTGATCGTAAGTGCAATCGGAGCTTTCATGGCTACTGATTACCTCAATCTTCTTCCTACCAACACTCGCAACTCCCTCAACAAGGTGATTCCTCAATCGATTTACTATTTTCTCAATGTTCATTGTTAATGGCGGATCCAGGATTTCGATATTAGGGTTTCATCAGTTTCGAAGAAACCAGCATTTGCTAACCGTAATTATTATTTTACTATAATAATTGAAATAACATAAATTATCTATATCATATTATAAGAGGTATTTGAGATTGTTTATTTGAAATAACTTATGTTTTTCTACAAAAACACTTATCAATTTATTATAAGCCAGAAAGGTTTAACTTCTTTAAAAACTTCTTATTATCGGTTTGGAATCGGTACAAGTTGTTTATCTAAACACTTAAAAGTGCTTATTACCGTTATCACCCCGAAATAAGTCAATAAGTTATTTTTATAAGTAATCTCAAACACCCTTAAAGCATTTGACAAAAATCTTAATACAATTTTTTATACATGAAGTACTGTTTATTGATGTATATTACTTAAATTCAAGATTATAAGTAAATTATGCATAAGTACAACTTATTAAAGTTTCATGTAACTAACTGCAGATAAATATAATTAAATAAAAGATAAACATCTCATTTTAAATATAAAAAATTTAAAATATAATTAGGATATTCATTAACTTCAAACAAAATACTTAATTATTATTTGTATAAAAAAATATTATTAAACAAAAAACAAAAATTAATAATTAAAGAAATACACAAAAAATGGAGAAATTTTAAATAGTTAGTTTAGTATTAATATCAATATTTTTTTCAGTTTTTTTATCATATCATCATATTTATATTTTATTTAAAAATAAAAACATTACGCTTTTTCAAAACCACATAAAATCGTATTATAACATCGATCGAGACAAAGAAAAAGAAACATTAAAATCGAGATGTATTTTGTTACATTGTACAAATACCATTCTAGTTATGTTATTATTATAAGATAACTGTTTTTGTTTTAAATAACATAATTTATTATGGAAAAAATAGAAAATTAAGTAATAATTATGTTTTGCCTATAATAATTGATTATATAATATTATCTCTATGTTATAATAAAATAAATAAGTTATTTTTTTATAAAAAGATTAAAGATAGTTTTAGATTTAAAATCACAATATTTTGGTGTTATTACAGATAATATCGTATTATAGCGGTGAAATAACGGACAACCGTCACGGACAAAATAATGGTTTATGAATTGCAGTGTCTCATAGCAATACTGGTAATAGCGGCCGCTATTATCGCAATTGAGTTTGTCTTTTCAAGCCCTTTTTTAATAAGATAAAAATAGTCCCAACTCCCGACCTTTGAAAGCCCAGTTGGGCTTTAGGTGTGAAAAAGGGCCTACTCGGGCTTTCGGTGCTTCCTTAGATCTAAAACTCCGTTATCCCAAAATCCCCCTTTCCATGAAAGAAGATAAATAATTACATATGAATTAAATATAATAATAGGGAGGGCTAAATCCACCCTTATATAGTTATATGTTGCTAAAGGGAATTGCTATATGCGTTTTCTTTAATGTCAAAATCAGGTCAGATCATGCATTGAGATCCTAAAAAAATGAGTTTTAATATTGATTTGAATGAGGAGGGAATTACTATGTAGGGGTGTATTTAGCCTATTCAATTGCTAAATATACCTCTACCTACTAATTTACTCCTCACACACATTAATAATCAAGATTTATTTTTTACATTTGTAATATATGATTTGACTTGATTCTGACATAATATGTTTTCATCTGTTTGATGGGACATAATTTGACAGGACACAATAGTTACTGATAACAGAATTTTATTCAACAAAACTTTTGCATTTGAATGCTTTTAGAATGATGGTTAAAAGAATCTTTAATATTTGCAGATTGTGTTTGTGATATTTACTCCCTCACTTATCTTTGCAAGCCTTGTGGAGACTGTCACTTTTGAAGACATCATCTCATGGTAAAAATCTGTTAATCCTCATTTCCTTCTAAATATAGAAATATACATTTACTTATTTTTGACCTAAAAAATAGACATATATTTCTATTTCGAAATATATATCGTCTATGAACACCCCCGTTTACACTTCGTTAAGCAAATACGACTCCATTTACCAACGATCATACGTATTGAAAACATGACCCGTGATAATATTCTCGAGTGTTTTTATTTCTAAGGATATAATGGTCGTTTCACATTCGTAGCCTACTAACGATGTAATGATCACCGGAAAGCAAACCTGATATCTTACCGATTGAGCTACTACAAAAGATTTACCACGTCCTACGTTGTGTCAAAATTAAAAGTGAAATGACTAATTACCCACTGATGTTATGTCCATGCTAATTAATTAAAGAGAAATGTTGCATATCCTGTTAATTTGGTGCATTTTAATTTTTTTGCAGGTGGTTTATGCCAATAAATATTGGATTGACATTTTTATGTGGAGGAATATTGGGATGGATAGCAATAAAACTAATTAAACCAAAGCCTCACTTGGAAGGCCTCATTATAGCTATGTGTTCAAC
Organism: Cynara cardunculus var. scolymus; assembly: GCF_001531365.2. Classification (NCBI taxonomy): domain Eukaryota; kingdom Viridiplantae; phylum Streptophyta; class Magnoliopsida; order Asterales; family Asteraceae; genus Cynara; species Cynara cardunculus. The sequence goes on along the minus strand of NC_037532.1, from coordinate 27,724,537 downwards.
AGGTACATTTCGGGTTAACATCAGTCGGGATCAAATGAGAACAATCATCAAATAAGAGAACGTGAGAATAGCCAAATCACATGTATTTTACATTAAGCTCGCGTGTAAAATCACATGTGATTACGCTCCAAGTCACCCTTGCTTTGATCGTGTTTCTCGTAATCTCATGTGATTTCAAACATGTGATTCTGCAGTGACATTCTCAAACCTGTCAGAAGGTCATGGATTTAAAAGAAAAAAACATGTAAGAACGGTCTTTTAACCAAAGAACCCTAGGAAATTACGTGTACGTTGTAAAGCCGAGGAGTCTTGATGCACCGGGGTCGACTTTTTAACCGTTAGATTTTGGTTGTTTAGTTTCTTCACTTGCATTCTCTATGGAAAATTTAGGAAATTTTGCAAATCTTCTGTTGATTATGGTGCCCGCAATCTGCACCGATGATGGCAGCCCATTCGGAGATCATAGCATTTGTAAGGCTAAGGGACTCTCTTATGCATCGTTTTCCATGGCGGTAAGCCTGTTCTTGGTTTGGTTTGGTTGGTGATTTTACCAAACCGTTTGAAACTCTACTTTCGAGCAGGATATACTTAGTTTGGTTCGGTTGGTGATTTTGCACAGTTGGGTAGTTTCTACACATGGACATGTACTTACCAGATGGTCCAAGGCTCGGCTTTGAGGTTCAATGCAATGAAAGAAACCGAGAAATTATTGAATGTGGCAAGTAACGACTTGGATACGAATCAAAACACCCGTCTTCTAAGTAGAGAAGATCCTGATCATATTGATGGAATCACGCCTTCGTCAAACTTGACTAGCAGCGATACTGAAAACCAGCATGTAAGAACTTCTTCACTTATATTCTCGAGCCTAATGCATCATCGTTATGCAATTGGCATGAGTGTCCGGGCGCACACCTAGACTAATCCCAAGGGGCCCTGAAGATAGCAGCCGGTGGTCGAACCGGTTACCTATGGGGAGGACCCGCAAGGCCTAGCCTTTGTTTGGCAGTTGAGCTGGCCCGAAAGGTTAAACCTGTGGAAATATAAATGCTTAACAAAAGCAAGCTTATCGTCCACGTCTTTGTTTGCAGATCGTGTATCAAGGTTCATCAGGGAATGAAGCGAAAAAAGATGGGTCGTTTTCGGATCGATTAGTAGAAATACTAAAGAAATTACTAGAGCAACTACTAGCTCCGCCGACCCTTGGCTCTGTAAGTGTAACGTTCTATCCCACGTTGGGGTGTTAATGAGTTGAGACAAGTAACAGGTTGTTTGAGCTCGACTCGAGAAATTCTATCAGGCTCAAGCTTGGGCTTAATAACTTTTCAAAGTTGTGCTCGAGCTCAAGCTCGAATACTTTTCCAATGTTCGATCTCGAGCTCGATTAACAAATTTGAGTTATATATTATACCTAAAATTCAAACTTTATAAGCTCATTTATGAGCTCGAACTCGAGATCATTAACTCGTTTATCAATTTGAGCCCGCTATATTTATATTTTAATTATATGATTTATGAACATGTTTGGCTCGAAAAAGTGTGAGCTCGAATGGCCCATTTCGGCTCGACTCGACTCGACTTGACTAGAAAAATTTAATCGAGTTTTCAAACGAGCATAGTTCAACATTGATGTTATGGAGCTCGACTTGTTAAGTTAAACGAGATTTATTTTGTGTTCCAAATCGAATCGAGAATTAATTAGCTCGAGTAACTCGTTAAAAGCTCGAATCGTTAAAGCCCTTTCCTATGCTTACATAAAAATACGATAACCTTTAGTTTGCAGGACTCGTGTTCGGGGCAATCCCATGGGTAAAAAGCCTTTTAGTCGGTGAAAAAGCTCCTTTACGAGCGCTCCAAGACTCCATAACGTTACTCGGGTACCCATAATTCAAATTTCCGTACCGTTAAACCTCTAAAATTATAACGTATATGAAATATTTGATTTTGATGTTTTTTTGTTCTTGTTATAGGGATGGAACCATACCTTGTCTCACTCTTATATTAGGAGGAAACCTCACACAAGGTATAAAATGGATTTAAAATTGGAATTGTTTCGGAGATTCAAATTTTAACCATTAAATTGTTACAGGTCTACGAAAGGCAAGCATGGGGCCCACGATCGTTATGACGGTCATCATTGTTCGTTACTTGATTCTTCCCATAATTGGCATCGGTGTGATCAAAATGGCGGCAACTCTCGGGTTGCTTCCGTTGGATCCCCTTTTCAGATTCGTGTTGTTGATCATGTTTGCTCTGCCTCCCGGCGTGAATATCAGTAAGCATTAACAAAAATATCTAATGATCCGGTGTGCGTGTTTGAGTAAAGTAAGAACGAGTGTTTGACTTTTGAAAGTCAAACAGGCTACGTTTCGACTTACCGATATCGAATTTATAGGATTTTTTTTATGAAATTAAGAGAATGAAATAACGCAGGTACAATGTCACAGTTATTTAATGTTGGGCAAGAGGAGTGTGCGATGCTTATGATGTGGACTTACTTGGCTGCTGCTTTTGCACTTACAACTTGGTCAACTATTTATATGTATATTTTGTCATGAAAACTTATGTCACATGATCCATTTGTTCTTTGATAGTTGTTTTATTTTGATTTTGAATTTTAAATATAAATCATGTTCATGTTCATTCATTTAACTTAACTGAACAAACGAACAAGAACGGTAAACGAACGAAAATCTTTGTGTTCGTGTGCGTTCGTTTAGAAATCATGTGTGTTCGTGTTCGTTTATGTTCGTTTGTTAACATGTTAAACGAACGGGCTAAACGAACATAAATAAATATTATTTGAATTCAAAGTAAATAAATAAAAGATTATATATTAAATTTAATATATAAACAAACGTAAACGAATGGAACTCTTGTTCATGTTCGTTCGTTTAACTAAATGAACAAAAAAAAATTATTCATGTCCGTTCATTTATTAAATAAACGAACTTCCTGTTAAACGGTTCGCTGAACTTTCGGTTCGTTTACAACCCTAGTATCAATAGGAGGTTCAAATAAGAAACTTAAATGTTGTGAAAAAAGTAAGAAGTGAAGGTTTATATGTGAGTATGTGAATTCATATGAATAATATGTGATCTTGTTTTTCAAATGCATTTTTTGATAAGATTTATATATTTTCACTATTGTAATTGCCACTGTAGCACGTGTGTGACCAGCAAAACTGATGCTTGTATCATAACACAGATATTCATTTAACAAAATATAATATAAGCGGACCCTACTTCTTACCATTTCTATTTAATAGTCAAAAATTGAAGGGCTCCAACTTAAGAGTAATTCAAGTCAAACAACATGATTGGTTTTATAGATTTTAGTTTTAGTCCTCAAAGAAAGATTGGTCACACACAAATACATTGAACTTGTAGCTTTTGTCATTTGAGTGTGAAATCTAAAATGAATTCTTTGGGACAATTTTAGTCCAAACAAATAATAGATTTTGGGGTTCCTTCTCATAGGTCATTATTCGAGTCTTTTTTAAGAGGATTTTTTTACTGTTATTTTCAGGGTTTTATTGGATTAGTTGATGTCGCAAAGTGACCCAACCACACATTCAACAAAAAAAAGTGGGGTTGTCTATTTAGTAGTAGAGATGCAGAGTATCCACTTTGGATTAATGATCTTGGGCCTGGTCTGTCAACTAAAAATCCAATTTAGTTTTTAGACGAGTGTTAGGTTTAAAGCTAGGACTTGGTCTGGGACCCAACAATCCTAATTGGTTCTTGACTAGTCAGAACAAGAGCAATGGTTTTTTTGTTGTTTGCTTAAAAAGGTGGATCTGTAGCTTCCATAAAAGCCTAATCTTCAAAACTGGGTTTTTGATCAAGCTTAGACAATTCTTGAGTTTGGTCCTTATCCGAATGTTTGACTCTTAACCGGTCTTTAGTTGAAAAATAGGACTGTTGCACGCATAAAGGACCAGACCAATCTTTAAGCAGTCTTTTTTGATCCGGGACTCCAGATTTGGTACTCTGGAATTTTGTGTACGTCTCTATTAGTGGTCACATTTGACCACATTAGAAGGTTAATTTAGTCGATCATGACCATCAAATTTCTATTTTTGGTTGTGCTTTATTTTAACATACGTTAGCAATCAATACAATTTTGTATGTCTAGTACGAATATTTAATATGGATATATTTGTACACATAACGTATTTTTGCTAGTTGATGTTTCTTGCTTTCCTCTTGTTGTAGTTGTTGTCCTCATCACTTCCATCGACTATCTTTATTTCTTTTCATATTGATATCTTTTTGACACCCTACACGAGACCAGTTATCTTTATTAACCATATTCATATCTTGAAACATGAATCTGATGCTCAAAATTGTCATTAAATGAACGTTGCTTGGTTATCAACAAATATGGGAATAACTAGTTGTCACAAGTCTTACTGTTGGCTCATTTTAGGGCATGATTGTGTGGTTTTATATCAACAAAAGTATGGTGACAAATCCTATAGCATCGACAGTCGTCACAGTAGACCTTTTGGGTCAATATTGACACTTGCTGATGAAGGTCATGACAATTCTTACATGTATATAATCCACACATGTATATACTTATGTAGTGTTTGGTTCGCGGATTCTGAAGGAATCTGATGGAATTAATATGTTGAATACATTTGACCAAATTTCATTCTCTTGTTTGGTTCATTCTTTTTTGAGGAAAGAATCTCTAAAATCCATCAAATTCCACAAATGAAGGATTTAAACATTCGATGACATAGATGTGGTATTAAATATTAATATTTCATAATTTCAAATATAACCTTAACCTCAAGTATACTCTAATCTCAAAGAAAACAGCCGTCACCATCCTTTTCTTGTCTTCTAGGTTTTTCCCTGCTCTCTCATCTTCTCCATTGCAACACCAACTCACCACAGGTTCGATTTCTCTATTCTCTATTTGATTTGGTCTCAATTTCTGCTCGAAAACTACATATGGTTTTGGTTTCTACTCGATTTGGTTTCGATTTTTGCAAGAAGGGGGAGTCTAAGAGAATGTGTATCTCAAATCAATTTAGTAATGTAATTTGGTTTATGGTTATTTTTGGGTTATGCATTTTATATTGTTTTATATATTATATGATTATTTCATCAAAGTATTTTTAGTATTAAGACAAAGTTGTTCAAAATTTTCAAAAAAGGGTATTTTGATCATTTACCAACATTTCGTTTCAATTCCAAAGCTACATTCTGTAAACCAAACAGATAAATTCCAATTTATTTAACATGTTCCATTTCAATGTTTGACCATTTAATGTCTGTCAACCAAACAAATAGTCAAACATTATAACATTCAATTCTAATTCGTTCAAAATCAAATTTCTTTGACAGATTTCATTTGATCCAAAAACATTCTATGAACCAAACGTCACCTTAGGATTATTTGGTTCGCATAATTCAAATAGATTTGATGTAATTGAAATGACAAATTCCTTGATCATGTTTGGTTCGCGGACTGAATTGATTGGATTCTGCCGAATTCCACGGCTAAGGGATATTATCATTCCTTGACATAAGTGAATGACTTGAATTTCATTTCATGGCAAATGTTATAATTTGGTTTTTTAAAGACAACAAATAATTTTTGCATCCAATTTAATTAACACCCCCAACCCCATCACCCCGACCACCCTTTCCACCCCCCACCACACTATTCCCACCGTACGCCAACATATCCAACCCCCATCGTCATCGTTACCATCTCCATCATTGCCAATTAGTATTATCATTCCACCACCTTGACCCACCTCGCCTGGACTCCCACCCACCCTCAACCCAAACATACCTCACCTTGACTCCCACCCACCCCAACCCTGACACTACCACACAACTATTATCGTCATCACAACCCCCAACACATGTAGATTCCAATTCTTCTTCTTTTTTGAAATTCCGTTCCAATTCCTACCAACCAAACTAGTTGTCAAAAAATCCATTTCAATTCCTTCAAAGTCAAATCCCTTGATGGATTTCAATTTCACCAAATTTCTTTTTGTGAACCAAAGGCCCCCTTAGTTAATATTTAACAAATGTATCTAGGATCTAAAAGTTGAGCTACATGTGTGCAAAAATCGTTGTAAATGTTATTAGTAAGATCGAACATCACTATAAATAATAAATTCATAGTGACCAAATCTTGTTCTGAATGCAGGTTTCTAGATATCCTCCTTCTGAACGCTTAGTTGATGTACCATGATCTCATATCAATCTTCGAGAAATAACATGTGCCCTAAAGTTGATCGAACAAATCACTGATCCTTACAATTGTATATTTGTTCTTAATCATGAGTTTATTCGTCTCAAATAATCAATGCTTATTCGCCTCAATCCATCTTTCTTCTTAATAATAATATTGGTGCTCTCTATAAAGACAAATGATAAATCCATATTCAACAGATCTTGTAGATGTTTCATCAATTATTGTGTCTTAGACGATGCTAACCAGTAGATGTCTTGGCAAATGACCCACCCAGGCATTAAGTTGATTTGGAACTCTACTTGACGTTTTGACAACACATCCGACAAATAATCTAGAAACAGCTTTGGATACTCTCTTACTAAAAGTACATCTTGTGCCGTCTCTTTCTATTTCTTGAGAATATCTGAATAGGTACATCTAGTACAAACTACACGTAAGTTTCCCCTTTTCATGCAAATTTACCCATCAAAAAGAGATGCATACAGGAACATAACGAACTTCATATATCCCTTTTCCACTCAATTCAGAGAACAAGATCAAACGTTATTCCAGTTTGTTTGCATTTTAGTGAAACTCTTCCTCAAGCAAGGCAACTGATAAGTTTCGACTAAGAAGATACAAAAGTTTTTCTCGATTGGTGGACTAAAATCTTACCCAGTAAGTAATTAATAGTGTTGAATTTTGCCGGTAAACACTTATCTGGATACGTGTTTGGTAAACGGCCCTTTAGTTTGCTCCTTTAAATAAGGATATATTTTTAACAATCCACTTTGTAAGGCCGTCAACTGGTCATCATAATTTACCTTGTTGGAGGTAAGGAGAGATTTTCTAGATACGAAGGACTGAATTTGTACAAATCAATAATCCGGGGGTCGAAAATAAAATATATGTCAAATTTCCGCGGTGATTTTCTGAAAAATGGTTGCTCCGGTTGACTGAAATCAACAAGACAACCGAGAGGAACACGGCTTCAGAGATGCTTGAATTGTACAGCCGGAAAATCCTTCGAATCTTCCTTCGGTTAATTCTTCATCCCCGCTGATCTTTCATAATCCGCTTTCGAAGTTTTCCCAGATCATATTTCAAGTTATCTTTCCCCTAAATTATCATGATTTGCTAGCAAATTGAGTTCAATTCAACTCTGTTTGTTAGCAGCTTCAATCTCAACCAATGAAGTACACCTTGATTCGCGCTTTATTTGCCAATTTCTTGCTCTTTTTTCTGTTGTTTGGATCGAGTGATGGCGTTCCAAACTTGGAAATCTCGAATGTCAATCATGCACCAGCGCGGCGGTCTCTATTATCTTTTCCGGAGTAAGTTTTTCTTCTTTTGTAGTATGTTAATTTGAGGTTATCGACTAATAGCATCGGATGGAAAATCCCCTCTTTCACACACACAGGGGGGCTTGCTGCCCTTATGTTTTCTCGTTAGTTTCTAATTCTTAACCTTAAAGCATACAATAGTGTTTCTATATGACCGTCATATGAGGTTCTCCCTCAATTAAATTGAGGTAGCTTTGTTTAATTGCTAAATATGCATCTTTGTCAAAGTGAAAATGTACACTATTGATCCATGCTTCTGCAGGTATTTGGGATTTATAAGATTTGACCCTTTTGATTGGATGGTAAACACTCATGTTTGAAGAGTGAATCCTGGAGACCACCAAACTCAACATTTGTTTTTTTATCAATAGAGAAAATGTGGTTGTGAGGAGACAGAATGTGTATCAGCTGTCATGCTTTTTCTATAAAAGAAAGTTGTGGTCAATTTGATGGTAGGTTGGAAGGAAGCTATAGATTTGCCCCATGTTGAACCCCCTTTCCCCAATAGAATCTCAAAGGGGCCTGAAAATGTAATAGGCGTAATAGGCTGCTATTACTATACTGTAGGCTTGCTTCTTCAAGTTCCCCCCCTCATTGAAAACAGAACTAACGAGTAGTGAATAGTGATAACAAGCTGAAGTATTCAAGCTCCGCCCGTTATTGAAAACGAAACTAACGAGCAGTGATCCCAAGCTGAAGTATTAAAATGAAATTTGTAAGCTGGTGGCCGCGTGTGAATTCTTTCAAGGCAAGGGGCGGCCTGATTTGACATTACCTTACCCCCTCCCACCTTCCCTTTTCGCTTCGTATACTCCACTCGTTCCCTTTCTTTCAAAGGTGTTCAACTTAGCATGATTTTGGTGTGATCTTGCTTACTCTAATTCCCATTATCTTATTTCTCTCCAGTAGTGAGGATAGATGGTATAGCTGAGGTGATGAGATATTGATGGGGTAAAAGCACAAATAATGGAACACATATAAGTTACGTTTGAAACTCCAATAAGATAGCTTGACATTGTTATTGGATTAATATCTGTTTGAACCTTGAACTAGATGAGCTTGGATTGAAGTTACAAACGTTGGAGGCCAAGCTCTAAAAACCCTACCATAACATTAGTTTAAATCAAGGCAATAACATGGGAGAAATTGTGGGACCAAAGTTGAGCACAGTTTTTATTCTTGGACCAAAATTTATAGTGATATTTTGCTTGCAACAAAAGAAGTAATTTACCCATCTTTATTGTTTAGTTCATTTTTTTCAATTCCCTATTGATATTTGATTTGATATGGCTTGGTATGGTTGTGGTTATGTAGTTTAGGATCGAATGATTCTTAAATTAAAGTAGGTCAATATGTGTGTGTTGTGTCCAAAACCATGTGATGCAGTGCGGCACATTGAATGGTTGAATTGAGGCAAGCAATTCAAAGTTAACCGGGCAAAGGCAATATTACCAAGAGGATTGCGTAAAATTGGAATATGGATTAATTGAAAACTCTAAATAAGCACCCGATTTATGCTTCATTTTTTAATTTTATGAGAAATATTATTCCTCCGTCCGATGAAAAATGTCCACTTCACAATTTTTCTGTCCTAAAAACATTAAATCTTTTAACATTAAGGTAAATTTGATTATCCTAAATTACCTTGCTTCTTTAAAGAACATATAAGAAGTTGTTTAGTTGATTTGTATGTAATCACGAGTGAAATACTTGAAACACTTTGTCTTCAGATTCCTTCTAGATTTTAAGGTGGTCTTTTTCTGACAAAGGAAAAACATAGGGGATCACAACTCTATCTTAATTGAGGTTGTCATCTTTTTTAAGAGTTATGCAAGTCTATTTTCACTAACGTTGTTACCCTTTTTAAGAGTTAATGAGTTTTTCAACTATCATACATGTACTTTCATTGCAAAGTAATCATTGTACTTTCTGAATGCACAAATAACACTAAAGCATGCCAAAATGAGCAAATCTATGCATCTTCCTATGGTTATTTTGCAACAAAAGTATAATTATGATAATTAGAATGTTACTTTGACATACTTTAGTGTTTGTTTGCGTTTTAACAACTAGAATGGTTAGCTTGTGAAATACATAGAAATTGATTGTTTAAAATCTCATTTACTCTTTAGTTAAGGTTCCTCTGGGTAGTTGACTAGTATATGGTTCTTCGTTGGATTGCACTACATTTACCAGGATAACACGTTTATACATGAGCTGAGTGTTGTGCTCAACAACTTGCAAATCTTAGTATTCGGATATTGCTTATTTCAAAGGCTTGATTGAGTTTAGTTGCATCAGAATGAGATGCTGGAAAACCCTTTTGCAGGAAAACCTCATGAATTATTTATTTCATTTCCTATAAAGAAATGTTACGTGATGCTAGAATGATGAGTGTTAATTTGGTGGCTGACCTACCGATGGTAAACTATTTCTGTAACATCATAAGAAGTAATTCTCTTTCATACACTTACATACTTCTCTCCAAACAGTAATCTTGACACTGCTCTTGTTGCTGCCTTGGATGGTACAATCAATATGGTTTATCGTGAGTCTGGGAGGATTATTTGGTCATTTGCATCAGGATCACCAATTTACTCTTCATACCAGGCTCCTGTCGACCATGATGATAAGGAAAATGCATCTGCGCTTGGAGGCAGCTATTTTGTAGACTGCGGAGACGATTGGAAGTTGTTTGCACACACAGATCTTGGCAAAGTGGTAAATTTCTGACTTCAGCACTGATATGTTGTGGATTTATGAACATACCGGTATTGGTGTAGCATCTGCTGATTTAGACTAATGTAGAATTCTGTAAGTATTGGAGATGAGGTGCGCCAGAACTACAATAGTATTAGTCTGCTTACATGATGTGCTACATTTTAGTAATTCATGGTGGGGAAGCCTTGCTCTGTGTTCTCGAGTCTTCTTTTAGAAGGAAAGGAAGGAAAGGGAAGGAAAGTAGGAGGGAAAGAAAAATTCTTGTGTTCTCGAGTTTCTTTAGGAGGGAAAGGAAAGGAAAAGGAAGGAAAAATTCCTGTTGATTTTCCTCCCAAAACTTAACGGAAAGGAAAGGAAAAGGAAAGAATTTATACCTCTAAAAATATTTATGAAATTACAGATATATCCAATTACATTCCACTATAAAATAAATAAGGGTATATCTGTAAAAAGGACATCTTTCCTTCCTCTCCCAATCAAGAACATGAAAATTTATTTTCTTTCCTTCACTCTCTTTCCTTTCCCTTCACTCTCAAGATCACAAATAACTTTTTTCCCTTTCTTTCCTTCCCTTTCTTTCCAAAATTCTAAATTGTTAACTACTAATGTACTAGGAACTGGAATGTTCTAGAATGATTATGGGAAGTCATGTAAGAAGAGTAACTTAGGGTAGGGCACCTAAATGATGAGAGACCTGCTTGGTTGATTTTCTCAAGTATTACACTAGCTCTATTCATCACAGACATACTAATCAACGCTGCAGCAGATATAGACAACATACGTTTGTTAGTTTTCATGTTAGACTTGAATTACTTTTGGACTTTAAAGAAACACATTGGCAACTGTAAGTTGGAGTGTTGTAACTCTAATGTTGCTTTGTGGGTTGCTAAGGATAGACACGTACTTTTTTCTCTAGAATCTGAAATATCAGAATTATATAAAAATACCATGACTAGGTTCAGAGTCCTAAGGATTAAAGGATACTGAGGTGGGATAAGATTTACTTAAGCACACTGCTGACTCACAAGCAGTACGAGTATTTTGCACTTGTCGGAAAGGGTAATAAGTGTGCATGTCCACATGTGGTAACTGAGATGGGCATTAGCACAAAAGAATTAATAAACAATGAATAGAAATATGCAATAGAAAAGAGAGGATCATAAGAAAAGCACAAGTCGTTCTGCATCAAGAAGGAAAGCCAGTACAGATGGACAATATCATCCAGGTGGGACTAGAAGGATCTCTGCATGTCACAAGATTATAGTGAGGTTTTCAGAGGGTTCTAACTCACTTTCTCCCATGAAGGGGTGGGAATGTGGAGATATGGGCTTGATGGTTTGACTAATGTTTTCCCCTGATATCAATATAGACCATGCCAATGTATCCAATTGACTGCTTAATTCTCTATATTCTTGGTAGGGTTAAGTTTTCTCTCACTTCAGCTTAAATGCCTGCCTGCTTTCTTTATAAAGGTATATGGTCTTCCATGGTGACTCCATGGTTGATATATATATATATATATTATCAATATGTGGTGATACTTTTGGGTTAGTCCTAAAAGCAGTCATGGCAATTACTGTAAGGCATGTTTCCCTTTGAGGCTTTGCAGTGTGTTCACCAGAATCGCCTCATATTACGTATTCATAACAAGCTTCAAGGAAGGGACGGAATTTTTAACACATGGATGCTATAAGGAGAATGAACTTTGTACACCTAGTTATATTTTTATCAATTTTTATCAATTTTTATCTTATATGTACATTACTGTGAGGTTAGGATTGCTAATACATTTCTCATTTCCAAAATCATATAGTCTGTACCACCCTAAATGTTTTCTTTACTTTTGATATTACTTTTCTCGGATTTCCTTGTGTCTTTTAATCATGTTTTTTTTTTTGTTTCATGCTTCTAATTCAATAATTTAATCCTACCATATGAGGATACAGCCATGTGTATGGTTCTTTCATATTGCAAGCGCAATTAAGATCTCGTTATTTGTAAATTTGTTAGGCTTGACCTCTGAATTGGCCTCTATTGCAATTGTTATCCGGAATTGATAATAGGGTGGTCTACCTTTCTTGTTGTCATGTTCTTCTTTTTCGAATGTTCTTTTTGTGGTCTTTCTTCGCAGTCTTTTTCCACACCATGCACAAGCCGGGGGGTTTCACCGAAACAACCAATCTACCCAATGGGGAAGATGTTAGGTTTTCGTAAATCTCACCCCTCAGAACCCGCCTTCGGGCGGGATATAATGGGCCTGTTTGGTTTAGTTTGGTTGATTATAGGGTGATGGATGTTATACATGAAGTCATAAAGGTAACTCCACAAACATTCACAAGGTTATTTCCCTAGAAAATCTTTTTTGTTCCCATTTCTCCATGTTTATAGGGGGTCAATGTTCAAGGCCTTGTCCTTGTTCATTAAGATGTTATGCTTTTATTGTTTCATGCATGCATTTATCTTCTTGTCGATTGACTTTATGCAACCTTCTACTTGTACACAGAATATGGATGTGAGTATCGAGGAATTCATCAGAATCATGCCACATGTATCAGAGGATGGAGGAGTTATTCTCGGATCCAAAACAACTACTGCATTTGTGGTTGATGCTAATACTGGAAGGTTAATACGAGTTCATTACAGCTCGCCTGATACTACACACACATCATCAAGCAATGAGAGCTCGAATTCTATCATCCAAAAAGCCATTGTGAAGCAGGAAAAGTCTGATGCCGTGGACGAAAAGCCTGATAAACAGCTCTCCTTCACAAGGACAGATTATTTACTGACATCATTTGCTGCAAATTCTGACAAAGTTTTGTGGAATGTGACAGTAGCAGAGATTGATGTTGCTTTGCTTTGTCAAGAAAATCCAAACTCAATTACTGGTCCATCTCGGTCTCTGCATAATGATCTTCGTTCGAAATCCAGTGTCAATTTTGATATGCCCTTGTCATGCCAGTCAAAAGCTGCTGTCCATCGCTTACGTAGTCCTCATATTTGGGATTATTTTAAAACGAATGGCAGACCGTCAGAATATAGAGCTCCAATGCTGCTACTTCCCCCAAATGAGCCTTTACTACCCAATTCTGACAAGTCTCGAAAATCTTACCCAAACAATGACTTTGAGACCCAAACTGTGTTTTCTTTGTCTAGCCCGGATCAGAATGCACAAATCCCTGACCCACAAGATGTAAGAAAGCCCAACTATAAAGTAAGTGTACTTGCTGAAGGGCGAATAGCCTTTGTCATAATCTCAGCTCTCATTGTTGTCATTGGCTTTCTTATGTATCGCCACCATACTTTGATGGTTGCGATGTTAAGAAAGCAGCCTGATGCCATGAATGCAAAATCCTCCTCTTCTAGAAGGAAGAGGCACCGGAAATCAGGGAAGAATTACGGCAACGAGGATGGAAATCTGGAGGTTGATAGTGAAAAAGGTTCACCACTCAATTTCAATCACTTAATTGAATGTGACATGGAAGGGCGCTCCATAGGTAAACTATTTGTGTCAAACAAAGAAATTGCAAAGGGGAGTAATGGCACTATTGTCCTTGAAGGAAAATATGAAGGTCGTAAGGTAGCTGTGAAACGCCTTGTTAGGGCCCATCATGATGTTGCCTTTAAAGAAATTCAGAATCTTATTGCTTCTGACCAACATCCGAATATTGTTCGTTGGTATGGGGTGGAATATGATCACGACTTTGTATATCTTTCACTGGAGCGTTGTTCTTGCAGCCTCTACGATCTAATTCAGATGTATTCGGAGTCATTTCAGAAGCTGGGATGTACAGAGGCTCAAGCACCAAAGGCTATGACAGATTACAAAGGCTGCTTAGATTCGTTAAATGGTGTCATGCATGACATTCATTTGTGGAGGCCAAATGGCTACCCTTCCCATATCTTGTTAAAGTTGATGAGGTGCGTTCAAACGTTTATGCTAAACTATAGCTATTGGGTACTAATTTCATCATCATGAAGGCATTTTTGTACTGTTGGTGGAAGCTAACATTCTCCTCCTTGCCTTCACCTGCCTAATATCCCAGCACTATATAGAACTTTTTTTTTTCTTCATATGAGTTCAAGTTCTTAATGAATAGAAAACCTACATTTTTCTCTATAATTCAAATCAAATCTCATATAAATGCTATTATTTTTACGGAAAAACTAAAAACGTAACATGGTTTTAGAGTCTTGCTCTCAATATTATATACAGCAAGTGGTATTACCAAAGCTTCGACTGGGCACCATGTTTGAAAGAAATATTGATCTCTAAACATTCACTTTGACCTGAATCAGCTTCTGAAACATGTATAACTTTTTTGGGTTCATCTGTATTATAGGGATATAGTATCTGGCCTGATGCATTTGCATGATTTGGGGATTATCCATCGGGACTTGAAGCCTCACAACGTGTTGATAGTCAAAGAAAAATCCTTATGTGGAAAACTTTCTGATATGGGCATTAGCAGGCGTCTTGTTGGGGACATGTCGTCATTGGGACATCATACTACCGGTAAGTAACATCAACTATACTATACGAGGCTAGTATCACTTTCTGCATTCATTTGTTTTCGGCTAGTGTTTTTATGAATCAGTTTCTTTAAGTATTTTTGCTGGATGTTAAAACTTGTATTCTTTCTATTGCTTGGATTCACTTAGATGTTAGCCAATGACGTTAAATTCTAATGATTTGCAATTCTGAATCTCCGGATACATCATAGAGTAAATTCTTTGTTCAATTTCTCTATTTGTTCAACAGTGCCATACTTGACATGGTCATCTGATAAAGCATGACTGCCGATGTGTTTCTCTGTTCATTATCGAACTGCAAACTTCGATCTTAACATGGATATGATATAATTTGGAAAATCTGATATAGTAATCCCTCTGCACATGAAAATTGCAAAAACTTCTGTTTTAGTAGGTTCCATGATAATTGCAGTATGCTTTTTGGGAAAACTTTAAGGTAGAGTTACTTGTTTTCCCATTGTCATTATTACACTTGTATGGGTGGTATTTATATTGGTCAATTAGATCATATCTTATTTTGCATTATTGGAGGATTAATACAATGATAAATAGTTAAAATACTTTTGCTTTAAACAAGAAATAGTTACACACCTGGCATAAACTATGTCATTGGCCCAAACAGTATCTGGGTTACTGGTCAATCCTCGCCTCCCTGGAGGTTAAGGGCTCAAACCTCACCAAAGCTGAGTAGTTTGCGTGAGTATTTGTTGTATATATATTAGATACTTAGAAAAACTGTGCATTGTCAAACATTGTGATTTTTATGGAATGGAAGGACAAGATATTAAATTTACACGTTGATCCCAATGTGGTCTAACAAACAAACAGTAGGGTAGACTAAAGATGCAATTACTTTGAGTTTCATTTTGTTATGGTTTTGTTACGTCAGGTTCTGGAAGTTCAGGATGGCAAGCACCTGAACAACTTCTTCTGGGGCGCCAAACACGTGCTGTAGATTTGTTTAGCTTAGGTTGTGTCCTCTTTTTCTGCATCACTTGTGGCAAACATCCATTTGGTGACCATCTTGAACGTGACGTCAATGTGGCCAAAAACCAAGTGAACCTCTTCTTGGTGGAGCACATTCCTGAAGCAGTGGATCTCTTCTATCGGTTGTTAAACCCTCTTGCTGAACTCAGGTACATAGTTACTGTTGTCAAAGTTGAGAAGGTTAATCATCACAGAGTCATAGTTGCACATGCCGATATTATTGGTATTTTGGTCTTTTGCATATAGATTTCCCTCCTTTCTCCTTCGTCTTGCTGAACGACAATCAAGAAGATGAAACAAAGACGGATGATAATCAATCAATAGTCAAATGGGTTTATCAAACAATTAGTTTTGGTATAAAAAACACCATGAATATCAATTGGTTCGCCTTTCAACGTTTTTTTCTTCCAATAAATATCATAGGAATTGGTAATAACAGAAGGGATAACCACAAAGGCTTTATCAATTCTTCGACACCTTTCTTAGTAAACAACTTCCATTCATTTAAGTCACTAAAAGAATATAAACAAAGGGGATTTGTTTTCTTACTTGTACTTTCGATCCCGCCTTGGCTCCTATTTTTCCAACCTCCAAACAAAAAGAAATTATCTTCAACAGTCTCTTGGTTTATGGAGTTCTTTGCTTCTCCAGTTGGAGAGGCCCTCCTAGTCTCCATGGTTTCTTCTACAAAGTTCCAGTTTGTCTTGGAGCAATAGGTTTATGTTTTTATTTGGCTTCCATGGTCTATCCATTCTGTGGTAATAGCTTCTTGAGTTTTGCATAAACAATATTTGGCTTCCATTTCCTCCATGCACAACCGCTTTTGCAGTCATAGTATTAATTGTATTCAAAGGCAAGGGAAAGGGGTCTAGACTGTCTAAAACAGAGTGGATTTGGAATAAGCTCACTTGGGCTCCTCGTATTCTTGGGTCTATTTGTGGTCTCCTTGGGATTCATTTTCAGGAATTGGAGGTTCTTGTGTAATTCGGTGGTGCTCATGCTTAATTTGGATGAGTGGAATACAAGTGAAAATGGACTCTATATTTCTGTAATCATAATTGATCTTTTGGGTGGTGTTAATGTGTTATTGCCATTGCCGTCATGCTATAAGTGTGCATGTGGTTACAATTTATCTCTATGTTGACTTAATGGGCTGAGTCATATCGATTAGACAGGTGAAGGAAGAAGACAGAGAAGAGAGGAGAGAAAGATTTTGTGTGAAAAAGTCCAAAATACCCTTAAAAAGGCATGTGCAATGCATGTGTTTAACTTAACAGATTTTAACTCACAACCGTCAAGGAGGGCCCTGAATGTGCAAAAAACATAGTTGGAGTGCTTGAAGCGTCTGTTTATTAAATCAGGGACTAAAAGTGTCCCTTCACTTAAGTCAGAGGACCAAATTTGTAGTTTCCTATCATTCAAAGGAAAGGCAAAGATGAAATTTTACAATTTAATAGAATCATTTAAGTACATAATATAGTAATACGGCTAAATATGTATAGTAAAACTGTGATCATGTCTGCAAATGTGCAAGAATAAGGTTAGACGTTTTACAAATAGTCGAACACTTCTATGTTGCAATACTTTGAGCAAAAGGTTGATGTTGGGCAACCCTTGTGTTGCAATAATTTGAGCAAAAGGTTGATGTTGGGCAACCCTGATTGGCCCAAACTCTGGACCCGGCCCCTAGGAACCACACATGAGGAGGCATTTCAGAGCTGACTCAGCGGCTAAGGGCTGAGGCTAGCAGAGGGGTTCACGCTTGGCTCGTGCATAATTCAAACTTGAACGTGTTGACTGTTGTGTATTTGAGCAAAGTCTCGCCGCCCCTTTGCCAATTGAGCTACACACCCAAGGGCTCTCTTATGTTGCAATAATCAGAGGACCTGAAATATTCTCGTTAGTATCTAATTTCTTCGCTTATTAACTAGCTTCTCATAATACTTGTGTCAGGCCAAAGGCATCGGAGGTGCTACACCATCCTCTATTTTGGAATTCCGAGATGCGAATGTCTTTTCTCCGAGACACTAGTGATAGGGTAGAATTGGAAGACAGGGAAGTTGATTCCATTATTCTTAGAGCATTAGAAAGCAAAGGTCCAGTGGCTTTGGGTGGAAAATGGGATGAAAAGATGGAGCCTGCATTTATTACTAACATTGGAAGGTACAGGCGTTACAAATACAATGGCGTTCGAGACTTGCTGCGTGTTATTCGAAACAAATTGAATCATTACAGAGAACTACCCAAGGAAATTCAGGTTTGTTTTCACAACAATGCAAGCTATATAAAACAGAATCTCGTTTACCAGTGTTTTTTAAGAGTGCTGTGTGGTGTTTGGTACATTGAACAAGACAGAACAAAAACCGGTATATTTAGGTATATAACCTTAAATGAGATTTTAATCAACTCCATGACCTTTTGATGAGCATACAATATGAAGCCATTTTTTTAATAGACCAGGAGGTCATGGATTTAAAATAAAATCTTATTTAAGGTTATATACCTAAATGACCCACAAAAACTTGTGTGACATTAGATTGTGACAGGACAAGACCGAGTGAGACAAAAATGCACCTTTTTTGTCCCACTAAAATAGGTGGAACAAAAACTAGGAAGATGAGACAAGATTTGCAAATCACTAAACTACCCGTGTCAAATTAGAACCCTAAAACCTTCCACATTTCTTTCACCTGCCTACTTCACTTTCGCGTGCCTGGTACCGTCCAATCCTGTCTGCATACCAAACGCACCTTAAAAGGCATTAACCGGAGATTTTGTGGGTAAAAGATTATACATGAGCGTCCTATTTGCTATTTTACATCTACAAGTAGATTTGGACTATTTTCTTTTTTACATTATTTGCAACTATCTTCTTGGGAACAACCTCTGTCTAAGATAGAGATAAGGTTTGCGTACATTTTAGCCCCTAGACTCTACTTCCGGGTGGGATATATCGGGTTTGCTTGGTTTGATGATTTATTTTGCAAGTACGTTCTCGGCAACAACCTCTCTGTCTCTTGAGACATGTAAAGTCTACATACATCTTATCCCTCCAGACTCTACCTCTGGGTGGGATATACCAGGTCCATTTGGTTTAGTTTGATTTATTTTTGCAAGTATGTTGGATGTTAAGAGACAAAATGTGAAACCCGATGGTTCAATATGCTAGTTTGTTCAATACGAAAGCTTTCATTCTCCTTTTTTTCTTTCTGGTAACTGCTTCCAACAACCCATGTTTCTTTTGAACTCAGACATTGTTGGGATCTGTACCGGAAGGATTTGATGACTATTTTGCGAGTCGGTTTCCCCAACTCTTGATGGAGGTATATAATGTTATGTACCATTACTGCAAACAAGAAGAATGGTTCCATAAGTACTTAGATCATTAATGTATTGTAGCAACTCTTAAGTTAACTTGCTCCATAAATCCCTGCTATAAGTTCTTCGTATGTCAATATATATATATATATATATATATATTTCATAGTGTTATATCCATGTAAATAAGATATGTAATACAGTAATGTATGAAACACATCAGTATTAATGTCTATAAATCTTTGTTTCATGAAAATGTTCCTTTTTTTCCCGATTTACAGTTTTAATTCTTGAATATCTCAACGGTGGAACGAACAACGTGTTTATATCTGCGGTAACTGTAACCACGTCTAATGTTTTTGACGAATTTCGTCAAAATTCAAGAACCCCATATCGAATATTGATGTTGAAAATGGGCCCATGTTGACCCAAAAGTCAAACTTAGCAAATGCATCTCAGGACCATCTTTCTGGGATTTTGCCTAGTTTTCTGGAAGTTGTGAGGATCAAATCTTGCTTCAATGAAACCAAGATAGCTATACCTGGTAGCTTTTCAATTGATTGACTATATTGACCATGGTGATGTTTGTTTTTATATGGATTGAAGCATCTGTATGGATTTAGATAAATTGGTATTAGTTTTTTTATACTGAACAAATGGTCTGAATGACAAAAATATTGTCAAATCTTGATAGTTCTAGTAGGTGGCTTTGTATATAGCGTTTCTAGAGGAAAAGTTGACAAATTCGAAAATTTGACAACAAGGATATCTCTTGCTTATGTTTCTTGTGCTTTAAGCTCAATCATTATCAAATGTCCGTTCGGGGACATCTGATATTTTGGCAGATGTCTCCGAAAGGGGGTGCTTGACTCATTGGGAACGAAAATGGAATGAGAATAGAGGGTGCATGGCTTATTTTAGAGAATGAAAATAGAAACGAGGATGTGAATGTTGTAGAACGAAAATAGGGATAAGTTTCATTCCCCTCAATATGTTGAGGAATACTTCATTATACAGTATCCGGTACTGACTCCTTTCATTGTATCAAACGGGTGATTTCTATTTTCCTCTCTATTAGAGAGATTGATTTTTAACGGTCTAGTTTTCTACGTGTTTTTTTAAGTATATAATATTTATACAAGGCAAATTAAACTCACACGTGCTTTTCAACTTCGGCTTTAGGTAATTATGACGATCTAATGTTGTTTGGTTCTTGTTAAACTAACTAGAAATAAACGACCATCAAAAACTTAATTCACAGAAGAAGAATGTTCTCCTCAAGACTTTCGGTCATCTACACTTTTATCGTGTCCAGATAATTTGTCTAGTGGCCTGTTATTATTTTTTCCATCCTAAAATAAATGTTCATAATGAAAATAACATAGTTTTAAAAGTATGTAATTGCTATATTTTTTTTCAATTAATTAAATGACACTATTACCCCTTAATAGTAAAGAGGGGAATTTTATTTATCTCATAATTAAAGATAGAATAAAAAAGCTGACACTTACTTTTAAAAATAGACAATTATTTTGAGCCAACCGAAGTCTATCTCCCAAGGATAGCATCAAATCAACAAAATTTGGTATATAGTCTAAGATTTTGTGTCATCATTACAGATAGTCTAAAATAGAGATATAGACATTTATTTCTAAGACAGAGTAAATATTAATTTTTACAAAGAAAAACACGTGACATAAAGCAAATCCTCAGTATTATTTGTCCTACCATACCAGTAACACAATAATTAATAAAGAACTCTTGTATCCTTTAGGTTGTTTTTGGTACAAGGGATTAGACAAGACAAGACTCATTGTTCCACGTTTGACATGACACTGGACAAAATAAACTCACTGTTTTATATTTGGCACAACATGAAACAGGGACAACGACCGGGAGATGATAGGGCATGGTGGGACAAAAAAATCATTTTTCTTGTTCCATTTTTTGTCCCACCAGTATAGACGAAACAAGATGTGAAAAGTATAAGAAATAAACTTAAAAATTACCAATCTACTCTCATTTTGATATAACCTTAATATAATATTTGTTTTAATGGGCACTACCCCCATCGCTGCCACTACCACCGCCAGTGGCACTGACAGGCATCGTTGGCCACCTCTTCCTTCACTACAACAATCTCTTCTACCACCTCTATAACCATTGTTGGCCATCAGCTATCACTGCCCAATGCTGCCAACTAGGGGCGACAAAAAATGATCCAACCCGCTAACCCAACCCCAACCCAACCCAAAATTAAAAGGTTCGGTTGAGATTTTCAACCCATTTAAATAAATGGGTCAACCCACCCAACCCATTTAAATAAATGGGTTAGGTTGGATTTTTTGATCTGTTTACAACCTATTTTCAACCTGCTTCCAACTCATTTAAATATTATATAATTTTATTTTATTCTTAATATTATATCTAGTATTCTAATTTTTAATTTGTTTTATTCTTAAATAAAAATTCTACCGTCGTGAGATGAAAGTCCAAATTTCAATTGCCTTCATTACTCTTAATCATCATGAAACTCTAAGAAAACCCTTTACTCCATTATCACCTCCAAAGTCCAATCCAACTCTTCAAGTTTGTTGTCTGCCTCTCGCCTTCTCGATCTCTCGATCTCGGCTCTCTCTTTATGCAACGTTTTTCTTCCTCTCGGCTCTCTCTCCGTCCAACATTTTTTTAATCGTCTCTCTCTCAAATTTCTCTCCATCCAGGCGTCCAACCTTAATGATTCAACAGGCTCTCCGAGTCTCCGTCGGGCATCTGTCTCCAGTCTCCAGCCTCCGTCGGGCATCTGTCTCCGAGTCTCCGTCGGGCATCCAGTCTCCAGTCTCCAGTCTACCACCACTTACCAACACCATTGGCTACCATTACCACTATATCGGCCACGACTACCTCCTGCACCACTGGCGGCTTCTACCACCACCACCATTGTCCACGATCTTCACTTCCTCCACAAGCACCATTATCCACTAGCCACCACCACCTCTACCTCCACCGCCATTGTTTCTACAACAACCTCCATCCCTCATGTCCACCATCTTCACATCATCCACAATCATTGTCATCCACCACTGCCTCTACCTCCATTACATCAGCCACAAGTCCACAACCACCTCTTCCATAACTAGCCGCCTCCACCATCACCATCATCCATCATATTCACATCCTCAACAATCATCATCTTCACAAGCCACCGTCACCAATAACAATACATATGGTTTTGAAATATTCAGAGTAATTCTTTGTCAAATATATAAATAAGTTTCAACAATAACAAATTTCAGGAAGTTAGTAGACCAATAAACACAACCAAATCAAATGGATAAAAAATATTTTATATAAGTATCTAAAACATATTTTAAATAAAAATAAAACATAAAATCATTGGTCCAAAATTAATATAAGTTTAGGCCCACATACAGAAAATTGGGTTGGGCCATCTATATCTGGATAGGCCCAATGGGCCAAAACAAACTGAAAATCCACTTTGAGCATTTATGGGCCAATTTCGCCAAACTTCCGGTTCCAGCATACAGAAGTCTGTCGGCGATCTTCTTCTTCACTGAAGCAGTCGGGTATCATCCTCCTTCTACGGTTCTACCTTGCTTCTCATATCAAGGTATCATCTACCTTATGCTACTATTGTGTTATGCTCTATGTGATCTCTCTCTGTGTTTATATATATAATATATGTATGTATTTCACTGTAATGGGTTAAATCCAAATTGTTTATTCGTCTACCTGGAATCGGAGGTTTAGATGCAAATCTCTCCTTCAATTTCTATCTTAATTGAGACAAAATGTTTTGATTCTTCTTCTTCTCTGAATTCCGCACGTTTAAACAACCAAATACATCTCTCTCTTATTTTGATTTCTTCAATTTGTATATTAGGGTTTTCATTTGCTTTTTGCTGTTCTTGTTGATCGATTTAGATTGGATTTTTGGTTATTTTCTTCAGTTTCGGTCAGTTTCAATCTTCTGTATACTATGCATTGAACTAATTAATCTTTCTAGTTGGGATTCTGGTTATTTTCAATCTTAAGTAGCAATACGATGATAGGGTTTGCAGTAAATGTGTTATTCTTCTGCAATTGATAAGTGAATCTGTGATATGCATAAAATTCTGGTTTAAGTGGATAAATTTTAACTTTTTTATGTATATTTCTTGAAGCTAACTGATACAAGTAGGAATACAGCTACAAATGGCGTCTCTGAAGGAGATTTTAAATCGCCGGCCAGTGGCTGCAACAGTCCGGCTAACTATCCCAGCCGGTGGAGCAAGACCTGGACCACCAGTAGGTCCAGCAGTCGGTCAATACAAGGTTAACCTGATGGCATTCTGCAAAGACTTCAATGCCCGCACTCAAAAGTACAAACCGGACGCTCCTATCTCAGCAACCGTCACTGTTTTCAAAGATAACACGTTCGAGCTCAGCGTTCGGTCTCCTTCGGTCACGTGGTATCTAAAGAAGGCGGCTGGGATCGAGTCTGGAAGCGGCCGTGCAGGTCATGTTGTAGCATCAACCCTAACCCTAAAACACATCTACGAAATCGCGAAGGTGAAGCAAGCGGATCCGTACTGTCAGTACATGTCGCTGGAGGCCATCTCGAAATCGATTATAGGTACGGCTAATTCTATGGGAATTAAGGTTGAAAAGGAGTTGGATTGATTAATCTTGATTGATCATGTTATGTTTTGTAGACTAGAGATGAAAAAATCTTTGGGAAACCCATAAAAATCTTGTTGTTTGAAGTTGTTTTAAAGATTTTCTTATGATGAAAATTGAAAATCAAGCTCCTTTTCCACCATTGTTAACTGTGTGGAACTTGTTTAGAAAGACTAGTTTTTCAGAAATGAAGTGTTTGCTTGTTAATTATTTATGTCCATTTTTGGTACATGACACTTGTGTACGGGCGAGAGTGAAGTAGGTGGGTGAAAATTTTTTGTTGAAGGATTTTTACTTTTAATTTAATATGGGTAGTTTAGTGATTTACGAAGCTTTTTCTCATTTCCTGATTTTTGTTTTACCTATTTTGATGGGACTGTAAAAATGCATTTTTGTACTATTTAGTTCTGTGTGGTCCTAGTCTAATTGTTGCACCAACCAAACGTGAGACTATTAAGTTTTTGTTTCATACATCAACTGTATTGTCCAGCATACCAAGTACAAATTTATGTTCTATCATGTACTGTCTTGTCACGCACACTTACAAATATAGGAATCTAACAAGACCATTGGCTAAGGGGCCATACACCAAACACTTACCCGGGTAAGCGTCTTTCCGAGTCACATTACCTTACCGGATGAATATGGCAAGGACCAAGAATCAGTATGAGTGAGGCAAGGGCCAAGAGTTTTACCCGGTAGGTGAGGGTGAACGCTCTTACCATGGTTAGCGCTTACTGGGTAAATCGTTGCATACAATGCCATTTTTGTTGACTAAAATCTTGCCCAGTAAGTAAGTGATAGTGTTAAATTTTAGCAGTAAGCGCTTACCGGTTAAATCGTTGCATACAATATCGTTTTTGTTGACTAAAATCTTATCCGATAAGTAAGTGATAGTGTTGAATTTTACTGGTAAGCACATACCAGGTAAGTGTTTGATAAACTAACCCCTAAGTAGAGCTATTTGTCTTGAACCAACTTGTTAGCTGCTAACTGCCATTTGAAAGATGTTAATGCAAATAACTTGCTCATAGCCCTCTCCAACACTTGTTGTCATGGTTGTTCTTGTAAGGTAGTATTTGGTTTGCAGATATAATTAAACGGGACATGACAAAACTGGATAGGACGAGTTGTTTTTGGTACGATTAGAATCGGATAGGACGAGTTGTTTTTGGTACGATTAGAATCAGATAGGACATGACTAGACAAGTTGATCTTAAAAGTTATTTGATAATTTTTTATGTCATATAATAGTTATAAATAACACAAATCAAGTAAATATTTCATAATTTAATTTATGAATATTTTTGTTACAATTTTATATGCATA
Source organism: Cynara cardunculus var. scolymus (assembly GCF_001531365.2). NCBI lineage: Eukaryota > Viridiplantae > Streptophyta > Magnoliopsida > Asterales > Asteraceae > Cynara > Cynara cardunculus. Next base: position 27,699,419 of record NC_037532.1, on the reverse strand, counting down.
AATGCCTACATATAAGATATTACGAAATTTGAACGAAGAATTTGATATAATTGATGGTGGTTCAAAAAAACATGGTTAGTATAAAGGAAAAACTATGTTTTATTTAATTTTATAAAAAATATATATTAGAGGTGGGTTGGACGGGTTGAGTTGGGCCTAACACAATTTCAACTCTCTTGATTTTCGGGTTGGCGGATTGGGTTATTAGCGGGTTGACAGGTTTATGTACACCCTTAGCCTACGGTGGTTGTAGTAATGGAGGAGGTGGAGGTAACCAACAGTGGTTAGCGGTGGCTGTCGGTAGTAGTGGTAATGGTGATGCGCAATGATGACCATTAAAACAAATATCATATTAGGGTTGTATTAAATGAAGGCACATTTGTAATTTTTTTAGTTCTTGTCATCCTTATCCAAAAGGAGGAACAAAAGAAAGTTCTTTTTGTCCCACCTAGTCGTGGTCCTTGTCCCTGTCTCATGTTGTGCTGAATGTGAAATGGTGACTTTTTGTCATGTCCATACCGTATTAAACGTGAAACAGTGAGTTTTGTGTTGTCCTCTCCAATCTCATGTACCAAGTATAGCCTAAATGACAGAGCATCTCCAACTAATTCTCCAATATGAAAATTTTAGACAAACCTTTTGGTCTTACAAGATCTTCAAAATGGAGAAAATAGAAAAGAAATTATGAAATTCTTAAAATCCGAGAACTCTAAAAAATGATTACCATGAGTGAGAATATATTTTTATTATATTCTCATCGATAGCAAACCTTGAAATTAAATATTTAAAGATAACCGACCATTACAATGCTCGAATTCGAAGATCTTCAAGAAAGGAAGAAGTTAACGTTATGCGTTATCTTGTCACGGAAGATCCTAACACAAAAGGGTTTTGGGTTCTGAGTATTGACTACGGACCACCCGAGCTTCATTTGAACCCCCAGATGAGATCCCTGTTCTCGAATCTACCCCTTGTTCAAACTCAATCTCGAGTTCACGTTTCATCTATTTTAGAAAGTTTATAGATTTAATCGTTCAAAAGATTCCAATGACTTGTTCACTTAAAATATGAAAATTCATTAGGTTTTTTTTCTTCAGATTTTTAAATGATTTTATCATATTGACCGATCTTACAGTTAAATTTATCTATTTTTTTATTGGTTTTCGAAATTGCAGGGATTTTCAAAAGAAATTATCCAATGGTTTAATCACTTAAAATTAAAAAGTTTGTTGGATTTTTTTAGACTTTTTCAACAAATATTGCAAATACTACTTATATAGTTATGCCTAAATATCCAAAAACAGACATTTAGATATTCTATGACAAAAGTATACTAAATAACGAAATTACGTATCGTACACATAAAATGGTCGTTATACTCAATTTTTTCGTACTCCACATTTATTGCCTTGATTGTATCACTCTTTTAGAAAGGTTCGTCATTGTTTAATGTGCGGTTTTTGTAACGTGTTATTTGATTTTTCTTAATTTTTTAATGACTTATTTGCTAGTTTTTAATGTATAATCTAACTTCAATTGTTTATTATCATTGACTTATTGAGTAAGAATAGAAAACATATGTTTTTATATATGATATAGATTTGCCGCTATAAATCACAGCTTTGAAAAACAACGCAGCCTCGCCACCATGTCACACCTCATGCCATTTGAAACCTTGGATTGTATCCACAGGTAATTCTAACCCGCCCTTAAAACAGTAAAAACGCTAAAATGCATATGTTTTCTGTACCATTAGAACACTAAAAAATAGAGATCTCAAACTTTACGGGTCAGAAATGTTGGCCTCTGTTTATCAAATATTCATATTTTATTCAACTTTTATAATTATATATATATATATATATATATATATATATATTGGTTAATAGTTTAATATATTAAATAATATTTTATATAAAGTTTATAATTTAGTTATTTTGTGTTTATAGATTGTGAATTATACATAAATAATTTCATTTTTTAATTAAAAACGAAAACTCGTAAAAACAAAAATGTGAATAATTTTGTTATAATTTTGATTGACGAAACTTAAACATACATAAATAAAACATCCGTATAATCAAAAAATGTTTAACAAAATAAAACTTTATTAGCAAAAAATTATAAAAAAATATTATCAGTTACAACTTTGTGTCAAGATAATAATATAAAACCGAATATAATACCTACATTCATTGATTATAAAAAATCAAGTGATAATTATTTATTAATTATTAAAAATGTTTTTAGTATGTAGTCGGAGTTACTTTTCTTTTAATGTTCAATGAACCGTCCATTTTTCTTGTGATTTTAGTGTTTTATTTGTAGTAGGAGTGAACATGATACAGTACTATGTTTTTTTTTCATATAACATATATCAACCAATTATATTTGGTACCAACTTTTTTCAGTTGGTACATGTTGATACAGTTAACCCAAATTCCATTGGACCAGTGAATCTTTTCTCCAAATTTTACATTTCTTGAAGCTGCATTTGACTTGTAGATATTAATTCTGGAAATTGCAAATGAAACATTCATACCAATAGGTTTTTATTAGGGCATCTCCAAATTAACACTGAAAATACAAAAATGAAGGTGTTTTTATCTGTAATCCAACACTAAAAAAATAGAGGTCATTAAAGTAGACCTTCATATTTGGAGGTCAATAAAGTAGACTTCTATTTTTTATATTTATATAATAATAAGATTTTATAATTATATATACACATATATTATTTTTATTATTATTATAATATTAAAGATGTTTTAATGTTCAATACACCCATTATATTTAGTGTTTTTAGTGTTTCTTTTAATGGTTGGATTGGTGTTGATCTTAAAGTTGTAAGTTGTTTACGAACGGCACAACCCACTAAACATGACTGGTCCAGCACACTACAAAAAATAGGTTTGAATAAGGGAAATTTACCGAAATGGATAATTCATTAAAGTGATTTCATTTTTTAGTCATTTTAGAAACCATTTTCCTTAGATAGCCAAAGTTTACAAAAAAACACTTTCACAGAAAAAGGATTTTCTGTGTAAAATTATTTTCAGGATAAAAAAAAAGAATAGTTTTAAAAAAAGTTTACTTAAAAAAGGGAACTTTAGACAGAAATTCCTTTTTCTGCATAAAGTTTTCATTTAATGGATTATTTTTTTTACATTTTACATTCTTATAATTAGTTGTTTAATTATATTATTTGTTTTTTCGTTTTTAATTTTGCACTTTTATAATTAGTTGTTTAATTTACTTTATATTTCTTATTTTTTTCATTTTACATCTTTATTATATTAATAAAATAATTGTATATTAACTAAAATACATAAAAATATATTTTTTTATATAAATTATACCATTATAATCGTCTCGTTAATACGTGGACCTAATATTGAATATTTTTGGATTTAATTTTATATTATTAAATATTAATAATTACGTTTAGATTTTATACCCTTATAGTTACATATTAACTAAAAAACTATAAGGATAGAAAGTGTTTAGGGGCCGTTTACCAAATCTTTACCCGAGTAAGCGCTTACCAAATCACATTTTATTATCGGATGAATATGGTAAGTACCAAAAATCTTATCCGGTAAGAACAAGGCAAGGACCAAGAGTCTCACCCGGTAAGTGAGGGCAACGACTCTTACCACGGTAAGCGCTTACCGGGTAAATTGTTGCATACGATGTCGTTTTGATAGACTAAAATCTTACCAGAGTAAGTAAATGATAGTGTTAATTTTTGCCGATAAACACTTATCGGGTAAGTATTTAGTAAACGACCTAAGTTGTAAAAATAATTTATATGTATTTATGATATTTAATAATATAACTAAAACAAAAATATATTGAATATTAGGGTGAGTGCAAACCTAAGAAAACATTTCAACCAATTAACATTAATTCATCTTTTCAATTTTATTCCACCCAATATTGTGTATTACAAATATTTAAATATAAATACGTGGAGGATTGGGTTTCAGTGAGAAGATCAGTTATGGTGACAAGTGTAAAAGTGATCTCTATCCTTAGACTAATCCTAATTGAATGTCAACATCAATGAGGTGCACCTGATCAATTTCCTTCTAAAGAGCAATTCATGGTTGGACATGAGATTCAAAATGATTCAGACCTCTTCTTACGCTTCTCACCATAATTTCGCCTATATGAGGAAGGGTTTAAACAAAAGTATTTTCATTTTAGGAAAACGCGAGAACACTTTTTTACTACAGTTAATCACATGTGATACTATATTTCATCACATGTGATGCTAAATATGAGACGTGGACGATCTTTGCCGCGACCTAGGTTGAGGGCCAAGTCACCCATACATTACTAGGCCCTTCCATATATATTATCACACGTGATAAAAATATTCTTAATGTGATATTTTAATCTATCACATGTGATGCTAAATTAGAGACACATACGAACCTTGGCGCGACTAGGTCATAGGACACATCCGCACACCATCAGTTCCCCTCATGTGTATTACCACATGTGATAGAAATGTTCTCTCATTCTCGTAAAATATTAATGTTCTTGTTTGAACCTCCACGTGTGTGTGTGTATAGGGAAGGATTCAAACGAGAACCTCTGTGATTTGCGAAAATGCGAGAACAACTTATTAACCTTATATTGTGATAACAATAAAAACTAAGATTCTTTTAAATTAAAAATGAAATTAAAAACATTTAAAAAAAATGAGAGGCAAAAGGGTAATATTGGAATTCAAAGTGATAAAATTTTAAAAACATGATCACACTAAACCCGATAATCTAGGATAATATAATGAGCTATTATGGTTATCGCTTATTTCAACACGATTTGATGTGATTTGGTGTTGAAAATCATGTGATTATCACACAATTATCATAAGGATTCCACTCGGCTCGGGTTAACTTAGGAAATTGACTACATGAACATGATTTTGGTATGATATGTGTGTGATAATTATGTGATAAACAATTTCATCAAGGATTACACTAACATACAATTTCAAATTGGGATGTTTATCACATGTGATAAACATAAAAAATCTCAATTACAAAACTACTATAACATTAAACTCAAATCAACATGTACCAATAACTATAACTCGACTAAAAATGTTGACATTCACAATTCCATGTACATTTTATCGCATGTGATAAAAAAAACAAATATCATTATAGTCCTGGTGATAACAGAACTGATTTAGAAAAATACTATGAAATATTATTGTTATGATACTATTATCGAACTTTCATCATCATCAACAGAACTGTCTTTAGATAATTTCAAATTGGGATGTTTATCACACGTGATAAACATCAAAATTCTAGGTCGGTTTTTTTTTTTGGATACTATGAACCAATGAGAAGAAAATGATAGCAGAAAGTGAAAAGGAAGAAAGTGATATAGTGAACGTGATCAATCCCAACCAACTTGATCAATCCCAACAAGAAAGGATGGGATAATTCTAACTAATTAAAATAAAATTAAAATTACAAAAATACCTAATTACATTACTGACTTATTTGTATTTAATATAATTTAAATTATTGATTAACAAAGTTTGATGTTAGTAAGTTTTTCTCGCGATCTCGTAAATTACAGGGTTCTCGTTTGTATATATATATATTTGTGCGAGAAGGAGGGTAAATGTGAGAAGTGTAAGAAGAGATCTGGACCCTTGATCATCTTTAATTCCAAACCTACCCATGAATCGCATTTGATAAGGGCCTACAGGGATTGATCTGGTGCATCTTAAACTAATTTGCATCTAAGGGTGGAGATCTCTTCTTATATTTCGTACCTTAACTTTCTTTTTTACCAGAACCCAAACCTATATATATGTATGTATGTATGTATGTATATATATATATATATATATATATATATAGTGTGAGAAGGAAGGTAAAGGTGAGAAGCATAAGAAAGAATCTGGACCCTTTAATCATCTTTAATTCCAAATCTACCCATGAATCGCATGTGATAAGGGCCTACAGGGATTGATCTGGTGCATCTATAACTAATTTGCATCTAAAGATGGAGATCTCTTCTTACATTTGTTACTTTAATTTTTTTTCTCACCGGAACACAAACCTCTCTCTCTCTCTCTCTCTCTCTCTCTCTCTATATATATATATATATATATATATATATACATATTGTAGCGGAGTAGCAAAATCCAAAAATACTAGTAATGGAGGTTGGAATTTAAGTAACATAATATTAAATAAAATGAAAGTTGAATAAAAAAAAATTAGAAGTGAGAAAACCAAGTTTGTTATTTATGGTTTTTTAGCAATTTATATCTATCCTTTTTGAGTAACGAAAACAATGTTAATTATAGTGAAACTTTCTAAAACAGGACTAATATTTTTCTATAGTATATTTACCGTTTACATTTTACGAAAACATTGGGTACTATCAGTTTCAGTTAGGATAAAAGATATATCTACTTTTGAGTGTAAATGGGTTTGTTTTGTAACATAATAATAAATGGGTTTGTTTGATGTTACAAAAATCTCTACTCCACAAGAATACAAACGATCCAAATGCAACTCAATGCACCAAATCTTGGTTTTATTGGCAACTCTTCCCTAATTACAATGAGACCCTTGTACGTGTAACTCTTCCAAATATCACATAAATTAAATTAAATCAAACCAAACAAATTCAGTAAATCACATAGTGTCTAGGGATAGGATGTATGCAAACATTTCCTCTGTCCCATAAACAAGGTACTAATAATCTTAAAAATTAATGACCAAGTTACAGAGTCATTGTAATAAATCTTGGAAGTTTACCAAAACATGCAAAGGGAAGGATTTTCGGTTATTTAAGCGAAAAATCTCGTCTGTACCTTTACAAACCCATGTCAAACACAACGAACTAACGACCCACCACAAAGATTAATGAGAAAATATCACAAACAATCTCAAGCTTTTGTACTACAACAGGTCTTATGTCAGCTGGCTAATGATCTCACAGTGCCAACGATTCTCTTCAAATTTCACGTTGACCCTGCATCGCTGACAAAGTTTTTGACACATATCAGATCATTATTCGGTTATCCACCATATATATTTTCATTTGTTTAGATGTATATTTTAGAGCAGAATAGGTTCACATAAAACCAGACCAGACCAGACCAGACCAGACCAGACGAACACAGTAGATCCCACCTAGAGTTGGGATCCAGGGAGGGTCAGGGTAAGACATTCCCTATCGTCACACAGAGGTTCACATAATTATGTTAAATTTAAAAGAGTGCATTCGAGGTAAATGTTGTTCAATAATCACGTTTCCCATGTATCTGCAATAATCGTTGACCTTTTAGAATGCTCGGCTTATGCAATTACAACATGCTCTTACTTTGTTGACCTCAAAAAGAGTATAAATTCTGCTTACTTCCCTGTGTCTACAATCAAATCTATCAAAATCTACTATAATTGTAGATCGGAATCAAGTTGGTTATACAAAATCACATCATAAATGATACTGCTATAAGTTTTAAAGCAAATTCTAACATCAAGACAGATTTAATGTTTCTAAACTATTCACCTTTTCAGATTACCAAGAGAAAATTTGATCCCAAATTGGAAAAAGTGGATCCTTTTGGGGCAGTCAGATAATGAATTGATGTTTCCATAATCTATAAACAAACTATATATCTGGTTTAATCAAAGATCTTGTTACACCAAGCATAAGGGAATATTTCCAAAAATGCAGTAATTGAATAGTTAGGACATACAATTATCAAAGTAGGAAGCACTGCCATATAATCGAAACTGTACCAAACCAAACGAACCCAATATACCACTTGGAGATGGGGTCCAGGGAGGGTATCAGGGTAAGATGTAAGCAGACCTGACCTGTACCCTAAAAGGTAAAGCGATTGTTTCCAAGACAATTGGAACTATAAAAGTGAAAAAGAGAAAGAACTGTGCAAACAAAGCAAGAATTACCTCGGCCACTCTGCTGTCCAAACTGCTCATTGTTATGGTAAAAGTATGAACATCACAACTGCATAACTTTGTTTTGTTTGACACAAGCAGGTGCCTTAAAAGCCTGACACTTCCAGGATGAATTCCGTTCAACAGCCATCGCACCATTGGCAGAGGACCCTACAGAAAACGAGCTCCTAGAAGTACGATCTTCTTTGGGGGTTGCTTGATCCCTATCATGACAGATGCTTAAAGGAAGCTTCTTCTGTTTCATTCTTCCCCTCTTTCTACCAAGAATAGTGGTATCCTCCTCACTACATTTCGCCTTTGATTGTATTCTTTCTGCATTCCCGTTTTCCATTTTTGACTTTGAAGCGTTTTCTACTTCTTTACCAATGCTTGTTACCATTTCGAGGGGTTTACTGGCTCCATTGCTGGAAGGAGAAATCCCTTCACCAACTATACTTCCATTGTTAATTCTACCATTTTCAGAAGAGATTTTAAGCTTTTTATGCTTATGACTCTTTACGTCAGAGGGCAAACCACACTTTGAAATTCTAGGGGAGCTGTTTATGGCCTGATGCAATTGACGAGCTAACTCTTCATCATTTGTCTTACTTTTACCATTCTCTAACCTCGGTTTCTTATTGTTATACAACATTTGAACCTCAACTTGCTTTTTGGTTTTATTCTTCTTCAATTGTTGTTCCGCAGAAGAAGATATCTCCTGATTATCAAAACTTGCTACAAATTCTAATGCTTTCTTGGCGGCAGCCATGGCTTTGGCTGCTATTACCGCCTTTTCTTCAGCTGTCGCCCTTGCAGCCATTGCAACCTTGACTGCAACTTCAGCTGCTGATCTGGAAGCCGTCACAATCTCCTCTTGTGAAGGATTAGCGTTACTCAAATGAGCTCTCAATAAGAAACTGATACGGGCATCTAATTCGTTCAACGAGCTACAAGTGGATGGTGAATAGGAGTTTCCATTTCCATCACCATTCTGCTTTTTCAAACAGGCAAGTAACCGCTTTCGTGGAGGCAAAAGTACATCAGAGTCCAGATGATTAACATCACATACGTTTGCTTCCATTATTTGCTACATCAACGTAATATCTTCAAACAGTTTGGAAGCAATTCTTCTGCATGGAAATTGAAAGTAAAAGGAAAGAAAATTCATACCATCTTGTAGAATATAATCGATCAAAACATAAACAAGCAATCAAATCTCATTTCTATCGAAATTCTCCAAACCCCAACAACGGATTTAACCACTATAGTTAAATTCAGATAATCCAGATTCAATTCCACACAAACAAACAAACAGAATTACACAATTTCAACCCACTTTTAATCTCCCCAACTCAATACATTAAAAGCAACAAACATATTCGATCAAACAATCCCCACAAGAAAAGGGAATCAAGAGCTTGATTCAACAAATCGAAATCGAACTGATCGATTGCAGATGTGTTAATTCTTGAAAAAACACAATTGGATTTAGCAAATTAGAGAAAAATTGAACAAGAGTTGAAGGAAATGGAGAAGAAAAACGTACCTGATCGTGAGTGAAAAGGGGCATATGTTGTTAGAATTAGGGTTTTGAGATGTGGAAGGAAGATGGTCTGCAAGTAGTTTTGAGAGAGAGAATGAAGATCATATATATTGTCAGATAATTTCGATTGGTTCCAGTTCTAGAAACCCATAAAACGCAAATCCAGTAAATAAAATTTGTTAACCAGCCGTTATTCTTTCCACCTCGTTTTTACATTATTATTACATTTATATGCCATTTTGGCGTGAAATTACCAATTTGCCCTCCCAACATTATTAAGCGTTTACAGATAAGGGTCGTCACTCTATTTACCTCATGATGTGACATTTTCGGCCATCAAAATAGACTGATGGTAAGCATTTATAACCCGGTAAAAGTTATCCCTCTTACTTGTCCAATAAGACTCTCGATCTCTGTCTTCCCTTCAACTTGGTAAGATTCTGAAACCTTATTATGTTCACTGGTAAGATAAATGAACCGGTAAGCACTTACCAAGGTAAATGTTTATTAAACGACCAGGCCCGGTCCTAAGATTTTTGATGCTCGTGCGAAAATAATAAAAAATGTCCCTAAGCCAATAAAACAACGAAACATGCGATCCTTTAAAGAGTTTGGAACTTTGTCAAGCTAAGTGTCTCATCTCGATGTTGATTTTAATTAATTATAATAAAAATATACAATTGGGGGACATAAAACCCGAATACAAAATATAGAATGATAAAAGGTAAATACTGGATTAAAATTGTGTTTTCTTTTTCCCAGTTTTCTCTTTTTCAAATTAAAATTAGTAAAACAAAAATTTTATTTCAATATATGGAACTTAAAAGAGAAGGAAAACTATAATTAATTTTTAACTAAAATAGTAAATTACAGCCAAATTATTGTCATGGTAAACAAAAAGTAAAATTCAAAAAGTTATAGGTCTTACAACTAAAGTCTAAGGGCCTATTTGTTAGCACTTTAATAAGCTTAATGGGACTAACTTATTCGCTCAACTATGCATGATTGTTTCGTAGTGGCTTAATGATATAGAAAATGACTTATCCAGTAAGCTTCTAGGGGGAGCTTTATATAGAAAACCAAGTTTTCTTTTCTAACACATGTCCCTCCCAACTAAAAAACGCTCCTTACATCTATGAAAAAATTCTCTCAAACAAAAACTTTTTCAACTTATACAAACAGATTAATCCATACAGACAACGTTATCCATATAGAACTTAATAAAAAACCAATCAAATGGCCCCTAAATCTAATGCAGTTATGCCAAACGGCAAAGTTGACAAAAGTCAAAAGAACAATGATAAATTGTAAAATTCATAATCTATATTACTGTACATTGCAAAGAACAAGTGTCCAATAATTAAGACAATATCACAATATTTTGTTAATGTTGTGCAGCTTGCTCCAGCTATGTTGATACAGTGATGTATTCATGTGCATTGCAAATTCCAACTCTCAGATATTTCAAGATGCAAGAGGAAGACTTATTATCAAAATGACAAAAGGCCATTGGCCTTAACCTAGGAGGTCAGTAACCCGCACGACTATACATGACACAACTTTATGATAATCAGTTAGAAATTTAGATTTTTTTAGAAAAAGATTTAAAGATTCATAAAATCATAATATGACTTACACAGAAACTCAATATGTACAATCAACAGTATAAATCAATCATTCAAGATTTTCATCTTTGATTTCTTAAACCTAATCTCATGACTGTTAATCGGCTGGAAACGAAACTCAATACCTTAAAAATCGAAATAGTCGAACTTTAAAGAACAATATAAATTAGATTGCGTTGTTGAAATGATGGTGTTAACTGATTCACGATGTCCATTCAATATCCATCACTACTAAGCCTTGGGCCTGTTTTTATTGTTAAAGTTGAATTGTGCAATTCTCAAATTATTAAATTCAAAACTAGTAATGGAAGACAACTTGATGCCCCTTTAGGATTTGATGCCATATGTGGTTGCATAGGCTGCACGTGTCTAGGATCGGCCCAAACGACCCCTTAGAGTTTCAACAAAAGATTTTCCAAAATGAAAAAAAATAAGATTTAAGAATTTTCTATTTTTTTTCTATTCTAAAATATTATCGAAAATGAAGAGATTTTTAGAATTTGGAAAATTGGTTATAAATGATTGCTTAGGGGAAAAAATGAATTTTTCGTTATCCTCGCCAATAAAAGTTTTTTATAATTAAATTTTTAAAGTAGAATTAATATTTTAATAATATAATTATTATAATATTTAGAATGAGCAAAACTGTAGGAATGTAATTTTTTTTTTGGAATTTTTGATTTTTAAATCTCTAATTTAGAGAAATTTTATAGAATATGTTGAAGGTCTTTTATATATACAAAGGTTATGTTTGACAATTATAAGCTAGCTTATTGTTAACCTTATTTCAAAGGTTTTGTTTGAATGGATAGAAAGTAGTGTGAGCATAGGCGGGTACCCGTCCTATTTGACAGGAACCGGAACCGGCGGTTCTTGAGATATTGGAACCGGAACCGGTTAGAGCGGTTCTTGAATTTTTGGAACCAGAACCGGAACCGCCGGGAACCTGTTTCGGTTCCGGGTACCCGCTTTTTAAAATATTAAAACTTTGTTATTTAGAAATAAAAAATAAAACATTGTCAAAACACTAAATAAATAAACAAAAATACAAATTATACGGAATAATGATTACAAATATTGTTTAACGATTACAAACCATAATAGACTAATAGTAAATGTTGAAAGTTTAACGATTACATACTATTCAAAGTTTAACGATTACATACTACGAATCCAATTAAACACACAATTTGAAAAAATATGAATCATTTTATCTCAAATTTTGAATCTCGTTTCAACTTCTTGCATACTTATCGCATCCTCAACCTCGTACGGTACCCGTGAATAATTAAGTATAAAAAAAACTAGACAAACTCGTAAAAAACCGCACATATTTTTAACAAAAAACGACACAAATTTTATATAAAAAAACTGCACAAACTTTGTATAAGAAACTGCACAAATTATATAAGAAACTGCACATATTTTTAACATAAAACTACACAAATTACATATAAAAAAACTGCACAAATTATATAAAAAAATAATTATTTTTTTAATTGAAAAATACCGGGTATCCGCCGGTTCCGGTTCAGGGTACCCGCCGGTTCCAAGTACCCGGTCCCGGCGGGTAATGGTTCCAAAAAATTGAAAACCGGAACCATTCTTAATCGGTTCCATATTTTAGGAACCGAAATCATTCATATCGGTTCCGGTTCCGGTTCCGGAACCGGCAGTTCCAAGGCAGTTCCGGTTCCGCAAATAAGTACCCGGTTCCACTGCTCACCCCTGATAAAAAGTAACTTATAAGCTCCAAGAAATTTTCATCACTTTCTTCCTATTTATATGCCAATTTATTTAACTCGTTAAATATTACATCAACTTTTTTTAGCAAAAGGGTCAAACGTCACATATATAGCTTATAATAAGACATATATTCGACATCAGTTATAATTTTCATAAAAAAGTCTGTAAAATCATAAAATTCGATCAAGATGTTTTTTAATAAATGTTAGCTCCAACAAAATGGGGAAATAAGACATCCATATTTCAAAAAACCTTTGCAATTTATTTTGGAAGAGAAACAATTTGTATTAGAGACCGTTTACTAAACACTTACTTGGTAAGTGCTTACCGGATAAATTTCTTTATTGAATGAACATGAAAAGGGCCAAAAATCTTACCATGTAAGAGCGATTAGAATGAAGGAGAGTCTTACCCGGTAAGTGAGAATGATGACTCTTACCCAGGTAAACGCTTATCCAGTAAATTGTTGCATTCGATATGTTTTGATATATTAAAATTTTACGCATAAAAATAAATCATAATATTGACTTTTATCGATAAGCACTTATCGAATAAGTAATTGAGTAAACGTTACTTGTATAAAATTCATTTAAGAGAGAGAGTGAGAAGATGTAACATAAACATACCTTTTTATAATGGGAATTTTGAGAGTTTGGTGGGGTTTGAAGGTGAATTGCATTAAAAAAAAACAAAGGTTGACTCCTATTTTGTATAATAGTGTTAAAACCTTATCTTTTATATAACATCTCAAATATTCAGATATCTAATTTATTTTTAAAAATACATGATAATGTAACGTATTTTGGTGTAAATCATATTTTGTGTAAGGTACTTTGCTCTATGGGTTTGGGTCGTCATATGCAGTAACAAAATGAAGGTTCTGAAAGTACATTAAACATAACAAGAATCAGACCAAATTATATTGCATTTTCATGCGATTTGTTCTGTTATCAAATATATTGAATATTTTAAGAATACAATTTTGAAGACTTTAACTTTTGCTTCTCTATTTTAGATATATTATAGGAATGCAAAGATCACAAAGTATTTATCTCACTAAGATTATTGCACTCATAAAGAACACTTGTAGGAAGGTTATATCACTCAAATTCTTGTATACTTGATAGCGGGAAAATGTGTATGTTCACACAATGGGCACAATGTTCCCACAACGGCAATGCAAGTATACACCAACACTGTGATCGCTACAAGTAATAAAATGGTAAAAATACCGAAACCGTATCCACAGGGATCGGACTTCAAAGTTTCGAGTAGTAGGTTGAGAAAATACCGATTTCAGTTAGAGAAGAAGAAAATGTATTTAGCGAGTTTGATGAATTTCACAAAGAAATATAACAAGTAACTAAAAATGGGTATGGGTGTAAATGTTACCTAAGATATCAGTAGTAACAAGATCGTCAAATGTTTTGTGTCACAAAATTATCTATAAAGATTCGATATCTGGAAAGTGAATCTTTATATCGAATCTTTATAGATTGTGCCCACAAAGTGCCCACGAAGTCACCACTTTTACCAACCGAAGGCTTGTCGACCGAACTAAGTAGATTCCAGGGAATCTTTGTTCTACCAGTATAGACAGAATTCTTTTATCTCTATGTAACACTACCCTCGATCGACGTTTGAACTTTAGCTACAAAATCATGTAAAAAACCGTATCTCTACGTGAGTATGAAAGGCTTTTCTCAAATCTTCTTGCATCACTCAAGTCGTATTTCAGAGTCCACCTATCTCTAGGTCAAAGATCTAATATTAACACTTTCAAATGATTGGCTTGTCTGCGTTAAGTAACCAAGTCCAAGAGTTAGCAACAATGACAACACCAAGTGTTGGCTACGAATCTTAGGATCGGCACACGCCCACATCCAAAGAGGTACTTAACTAATAATTAAAGTAAAGAACATAGTAGAAGAAGAGAAATACTTAAAAGTTAACTGCATTGAAAATAAAATACAAATTGTATCCACGTTGTCCACAGTGGACAGTAATGCTGAAAGTTAAAGACTTGAAAATAAACCACAACTACAACTATAAAATATAAAAACAAATGGTTTGAACTTCTACATTGTTGGAGCTTTCCTCCAATGTTCACGAAGGCCTGTATTCACGCATATAAACATAAAACATCTACAACAACTCTAAATAAAAAAGTTAATTAATAAAAAAAAGAAAAGCGAACATATAAAGAGGTAAAATACAACTAAAATAAAATAAAAACTAGGGGTGAGCATAGGCGGGTATCCGTCCTTTTTGATAGGAACCGGAACCGGTTAGAGCGGTTCTTGAATTTTTGGAACCGGAACCGCCGGGAACCGGTTCCAGTTGGCGGTTCCGGTTCCGGTTCCGGTTCGGGGTACCCGCTTTCTAAAATATTAAAATTTTGTTATTTAGAAATAAAAATAAAATATTGCCAAAACACTAAATTAAATAAACAAGAATACAAATTATATGGAATAATGATTACAAATATTGTTTTAACGATTAYAAACCATAATAGACTAATAGAAAATATTCAAAGTTTAACGATTATATACTATAATTGTAAATGTTCAAAACTTAACGATTACATACTACGAACTGTAGTTTAGTAGAACTAGAAAGTAGATGAAGAATGAAGATGACCGTGTCATTTGAAGATGTAACTTAATATAAATTTGGTATTGTAAAAAATCAATTATTTTTTTATTGAAAAACAACCGCCGGTTCCGGGTACCCAGCGGGTAACGGTTCCGAAAAACTGAGAACCGGAACCGTTCTCAATCGGTTCCGTATTTTAGGAACTGGAACCGCAACCACTCATATCGGTTCTGGTTCCGGAACCGGCGGTTTCAAGACGGTTCCGATTCCGAAACTGACGGTTCTAAGACAGTTCCAGTTCCACAAACGAGTACCCAATTCCGCTGATCACCCTAAGAAA
The DNA here is from genome assembly GCF_001531365.2 of Cynara cardunculus var. scolymus. Lineage (NCBI taxonomy): Eukaryota > Viridiplantae > Streptophyta > Magnoliopsida > Asterales > Asteraceae > Cynara > Cynara cardunculus. The sequence continues at coordinate 27,683,621 of NC_037532.1, read as the reverse complement.
AACCCACACAAATAATATGTAAATAAGAGTTGGTATTTATCCGGATCGTTTAGGGTGCGTTTGGTAAGCTGGACAGGGTGGGACAGAACAGGACAGAACACATTTGTCCTGTGTTTGGTGTGGCCTAATATTGGACTAAGTGGAACTAACTTGTATAAGCCTTGGACACGCGTGTTCCATCTTACCCCCCTGGAACTAAGTGGAACACAACCCTAATTCCCTCATTACCCTTCACCCGGCTGCAAGAACAGGATCGCATCTCTTCTCTCACAGGATCGCATCTCTTCTCTCAATCGATTCCTCCTGTCGACGGCCGGCAATCGATCGATTCCCTTCTCTCAATCGATCGCGTCTCTTCTCTCAATCGATCGCGTCTCTTCTCTCAATCGATCGCTTCTCTTCTCTCAATCGATCGCGTCTCTTCTCTCAATCGATCGGTCTCTTCTCTCCATCGCCTCCATCTGTGTACGTCTCCATACCCATACACGATTTTGTCTTTGAACTCTGCACATGACTGATATTTCCCTATAAAAACCAACTCTATTTCGTCTCTGCTCACGGACTTCAATCTCACGGATGTTGTATGTTTTTCAGATTTCGTTCTTCTCTCTCGCTA
>NC_037532.1:27670001-27677244 GCF_001531365.2 Cynara cardunculus var. scolymus | reverse complement strand
TATATTAATAATTTTTTTAAATGTAATTTTTTTTTTGTAAATGTAAGTATTTTTTACTATATTTGTTTCATTTGATAAATACTTTTTTATTTAAAAAATGTTTAGAGACTTAATTGTTCAAAATATAAAAGTTTATTGATTTTTTCCACAATTTTTTCATTATTTTATCACACTAACCAGTTGTATAGGTCATAAAAATGTATCTAGTAGGTTTTAGAAAGTCTAAGAAATTATTTAACATGTTTTGAAATGTCCAATGACTTATTTGTTTTAAAAAATTGTTCAAGAACTTAATCATTCAAAACACTAAAGTCCATTGGGTTTGTTTAGACATTTCCTTAATTTTAATTATATTTTTTATGGAAAAGTTTACAAACTATATAATTTTGAATGATTAAGTTTCTGAACTATTTTTTTGAATGAAAAAACTATAAAACTTTCTCATTTTGAATGATTAAGTTCTTGAACTATTTTTTGAATTAAAAAACTATTAAACTTTCTTTTTTTGAATAAAAAACCATTAAACTTTCTCATTTTGATTGATTAAGTCCCTGAACATTTAAAAACAAATCATAGCACTTTTAAAAATTAGTTACCTATATTCTTTTAAACTAAAAAAAAATTATATTAACCGACTAATAAAAAGTTGATGGTTTATTTATTTTATTTTTAAAAAATCAGGGTCTTAATCATTCAAAATGTGAAAGTTTAATGGTTTTTCCATTCAAAAAATAGTCCATAAATTTAATCATTCAAAATGAGAAAGTTTTATGATTTTTTTTCGTTTAAAAAAATAGTTTAGGTACTAAACTATTCAAAATGAGAAAGTTTTATGATTTTTTTTCATTTAAAAAAATAGTTTATGAACTAAACTATTCAAAAAGAGAAAGTGTATTGGGTTTTTTGGACTTTTCACTATTTTTTAGGGGAAAGTTATGTATTTGACAATATTGTAAAAAGTGTTTATAAATTAAATTATTTAAATATTTACGTTATTCTTATAATTTATAACTATTATATAATATATAAAATCACCAATAACTTTTAAGGGAAACTTTTCTAGTTTTGTTATCCAGTACTTGTCGTACCAAACATCAGATAGACACTTGTCTTGTCCATCCTTGTCATGTCCAGTTCTACACTCTTGATCCAGTTCTGTCATATCCAATCATGTATGCATATCAAAGCTACCTAAAGGGATAAGTTATAAATCAGATAATGGCTTGCGCTAACCATTGTTTCTCATGTGATTGAATCATAACAAACACATGCATACGCTCGTATCCTCCCACCTATAGTCCCTCTTCCAGCATGAGTGCAGTCGTTAGATGAGGTCGATTGTTTCTCTATCGTATTTTTTTCTTTAACTCTAAAAACCATGTGATAATGATTCTTACCACAATATCCAGAGCCTTGTCGAAGGATGTCGCAATATGAGATTTCAAACACTTTCGGTGCCAGTTATATATGTTTTAGCCTTTTCCCATTATATATGCATTTTGATTTTTAGCTCACGTTTTAGCTCAATCCCTATGGCCTCATACCTCTTATTTTAGCCCATTTGGACAATTATATTGTTTTAGCAATTTAGCCCAATGCCTCAATTCCTCCCCTCTTCGAATAGATTTGTTGATTTACCAATTCGCCATTATGCATGCAAATCTCCAATCCTTTCTTCTCGGGTCTCTAATTTGAAGATTTAAATCGCCTATCAGATAGTCCCATTCATTTTTGTTTTCTTGATGGCTAATTCTATGACTGAAGCACCAAGCATGACTATCTAATAATATACCACTTTCGTGTTCTCCATTTCTCTCAATTTCTGTTCGACGAGCATCCTCACCAGCAATTTCATTGACCACTTTATCATGATACTGATTGTCATTTTTCGAAGCATTATAGCCCTTTCAAAACATGCACAAAGGTTGAAAGTTTAGGTAGTATTTTGCCCTCGAATCGAGCTATGATTTCTTGAGAACTTGAGCTACACAATAGTTGGTAAACTTTTGTATGCTAATCTTTCCATGTAACGATTTGCTGAATAAAGTTGATTGTGAATAATTGATTGAAGATTTTGTTCCAACAATGTTAGAAGAATGATTTTATTTAAATGAATTATGTATCTTACTCTGTTATTTTAGACGTCTTTTTTGTTTCATTCTATAAGACTTTTAATATAATATATGGTATAAGCTATTATATTTTTTTTTATTAATCTGGATATCCAACCCGCTATGCGAGCCGACTAATCCCAGGGCGACTACCTACTTTGCAGATAGCTCAGAGTCACCGCATTTGAACCTCGATGTTCACAAGGGGATTTTTATTTCTTCTTTGATTTGAACCTGAGACCTCCGGCTATTATATTTTGTTTTATTTATTACTTATCCAATCGTTTATAGTAAGGGCAATTAGGTAATATAAGTATATGTGACTAAGGGGGTGTTTGGGATTGCTTATTTAAAACAACTTATGTTTTTTTTGTAAAATTGCTTATTGATTTATGTGTTATCAAACTGGAGTTAAATAAAACAGGGTTAAAATTGTAAATTGGTAATAAACAGTTTTTCATAAGTTAGAAATGATTAACTTATCAAAAACAGCTTATTACCGGTACCAAAAAGCAGTTTTTTTTTCTTATCCAAACACCAGAAAACAACTTATCAACGATGTCAAACTAAAATAAGTTAAAAAACAACTTTTATAAGCAATCTCAGACACCACCTAACCAAAACCGGCAAAATGGACCAAGAGCTCTTCGTGGAAGTTTGCAAGGAAAAAGGTTAATTGACAGAGTGACATGTAGGTGAGGTAACTGTTTTCACAGACCAATAGGGCCTCACTAGGTGTACGATTTACTTTTCAATAGTCATCAGAAAATTTGAGTTTCTATGCTTGACGATGTTTCTTTATCAAAAATATGTTTCAACGATTAAGTAACAAAAAGGTATAGTATTTTTTATGTAATAAATTTAAAAATTTAGTACTTCATTATTAGAAAAAGTAAAGTTTACTTTTGGTCCTTAATGTTTATCAATATTAACAGTTTTCGTCCCTCAACTTTATTTTAATAGATTTGTCCCTTTTGTTTAACACCTCGCAATGATTTGCATCCCTATCACTAACGACCGTTAACTCTTTTCTGTTAAATCTAGTTTAACGAAGGATATTTAGTCATTTAAAGCATTTTTTTTTTGTTTTTTTTTTGTTTTTATAAAAGCAATCAAGTATAGGGACCTGTTATGTAATTAACTCTAATATATATATACATGGTATATTTCAAATGCAACCATATATATTTGTATAATCAATGCAACTCAATTAATTGAGATATTTATGAAAATGATAAGAATTAATTTATTATGATTTGAATATTTATGAAAGATGACTAGAGTTCATTAATTATGATAATACTTTATATTAGAAAACAATCAAAACTTTTATAAAATCATATATTCATCAAATTAAACGAACAGTTGAAATTGAGTTGTATTAGTTGTACAAATATAAAAGGTTGCATGATAACTCAAACAACACCAAAAACCGTTCGCCTACCCCCTTCATTATCTCACCCCTCCATCATCGGACATGTTTCTAGGAGAGGGACCAAATCATTGCTGCTCATAAGCATTGTGATGAAACCTGTTTCAAAATCAAAGGAAATAAGTGGGTCCATTCTGTTATGACTTAGATGCAGAAATATAGTTTCATACATATTACGATATTGAATAGAAACATTAGCATGACCTTATATATATATATATATATATATATATATATATATATGATCGACATATATATGTATAATCACATATGAAAACGGCAATGGATGAGTAAAGATTCGATGACTAACTTGATTATGTAGATGTGACCCCAATGAAGAACGTGTGTAAGATTGAGGCCTGCAATAGCAGTGTCCTTAGACATAAATTCGTTCAGTGAATTGGACGTCTATCTAGAGGATACAACAATCAGTTCAAGAGAGATACTTGAACCCGTCGAATCGACTATCTTCCATATGAGATCGATAGGAACAGATGCGCCAAAACCCAAGAACTTTTATGTGTTTCCGTCTAAAAAAAAGAGAAATGGAGGGAGCATTTATAATATACCCTAACTGTCGGGTAACCGACAATAACCGTCACACAGAGTCAAGTATTGGCCGCACGCTGCTTCCTGCCACCAAGCCATCTCGCTGACGATATCAAAAGACCCAAGGCCCAAGGCCCTCTTGATATTTAATATGTATTGAACTCAACTTGATAGTTAGGTATTTTGACACTAGGTATGGCCTTGGTAATATAAGCCACTTGAAATTCTGAGATTTGGTCTATGTGGGACAAACCAAATACCCAACACATTCATCCCGAAATAGAACGAAGACAGGGACCAAATTGTTGGAGACCAATGCTTCGTCGATGATGAAACTAAAATTGAAATCTGTTCACTTTTCTTTCTCTTTCTGTAATATCGAGAAACCCCACCCCACTCCATCCCTCCTTTCCCGTCGATGGAGTTCACATTTTTGGATTTTGATTTGATTTGGAAGATTGGGTTTGATATTGATATTGATGTTTGTATTTGAGTTTGGTTTTTATTTTGAGTTTTTGGTGTATATGTGTTATGTTGTATGGTGGTCGGAGATATGGCAGTGACCGGAGATGACAATTTATAGAAAGAGAAGGAGATTGAGGGGCGGGAGTTGGGGGGTTCATCGTTGATTTACAAAGATATATCAAGGGGAACGTTCATGGGGGAGAGTGATTTGGTCCCTGTCGAGGGTTGCCTCCGTGCTTCGGCGATTTGGTTGTCTCTGGCGATTTGGTCCTTGTGACTGTCTATATATATAGACGTGTGTATTAAAGATAACTACTTAACAATTCCTTAAGTACATGGATGGGATAAGACATGACAGGACATGACGAGACATGACAGGACAGGACATGACATAACTCACTGTCCCATGTTTGGTGCAGCATGGGACAGAACAAGAACTCACTGTCCCACGTTTGGTGCGACATGAGACAGGGACAAGAACTGAGACAAGGTGGGAAAGCATGAGACAAAAGAGGTTTTTTTTCTTGTTCCACCAAAATAGGTGGAAGAAGATGGGACAAGAATGAAAAATAAACTAAAATATTACTAATCTACCCTAGTTTGATATATAACCTTAATATGATATTTGTTGTAATGGTCATCACCGCTAGTTACGGCCGCCGCCACCACTACCGGCTGCCACCTCCACCTTCACCTCCTCTTCCACTACAACAACATCCTTTACCGCCTCCACAACCACCGTCCACCAAGTCCATTGTCACCTCTACCATAGTCGACCACCGACCACCACCATCCATTGCCACCAACACTACCGCCGTTCGCCACCTTCAACTCCTCCTCTACTGAAACAACCTCCTTCACGACCATCGGCCACCACCTCACCTCCACCATAACCACCACCACCACCACTATCTTCACTACATCAACCACAACTACCTCTTCCACCGTTGTCAACCGCCACCACCACCACAATCTACCATCTTCATGTCCTCTATAACCATCGTAGTCCACCAAGCACCACTGCCTCTATCTCCATAACCACTGTCGGCCACTGACCACCATCGCCCGTTGCCACTACTACCGTCGGCCACCAACCACCACCAGCCGTTGCCACTACTATCGTCGACCACCACCACCTCCACCATAACCAAAACCACCTCCACCACCACCACTACTACTACCATCAATTATATCAAAAATTTCATTCAAATTTGGTACAAATATGAAAATTATGTACAAATATTTATAAATTAAATTATTTAATTATTTACTTTATTTGTGTTAATTACAATTGTTATATAATATTTAAAATCATCAAATAACTTTTGAGGGTAGCTTATCTAGTTATGTCTCGTCCAGTCCTAGTCGTACCAAACACCAGACATACTCCTGTTATGTCCAGTCATATCTTGTCTAGTCCTACCCTCTTTTCTTTCCTGTCCAATTATGTCTACGTACCAAACGCTACCTAAAGTTTGATGGTTTTTGTAAAAACAAGAAAATTAAGAAAATAGGTAAAATGACTAAAATATCCCTTATTTAATTGGTTTAACATAAAATGCTAACAACCGTTAGGATGAGAGACGAAAATTGTTGCGAGATGTCACACATGAGAGATAAATCTGTTAAAATAATGTTGAGAGACAAAAATCGTTCGAATTGACAAACATTAGTTAGGGGCCGTTTACCTAAGCACTTATCCGGTAAGCATTTACCGGTAAAATTCAACACTATCGCTTACTTACCATGTAAGATTTTATTCACTAAAACGCATCGTATGCAACAATTTATCCCAGTAAGCGCTAACAATGATAAGAGTACTCGTCTTCACTTATCGGGTAAGATTCTCGATTCTTGTCTTCGCTCTTACCGGATAAGATTTTTAGTTATTGTCACATTCATCCGGTAAAATAAAATAACTTGATAAGCAGTTACCCAAATAAACGTTTGATAAACAACACCTTAATGTACTTTACTCATTAGAAAATTATTTTGCTGGATAAGTACGAGGGCAACCTAGGAGTGCATGGGTGGTGTCCGTACGGGATCTCTGTTTGTTGGGGGCCTCCCACGGTTTTTTGGTATTTTATATAAAAATTTATACAATATAAATAAAAAATACATTAATTTATGCAAATGATATTGTAGTTGGATTAGTAATAAATGAGTTGTAAAACTATTCAAATTCTATTTTGAATATCTAATCACAAACTTTTTATATAAAACTAGTTAATCTATATATCTATTAAAAGAAGAACCTTGAGTGTATGAAGTTGCATCATGATAATAGTGTAATGAGGTGTTGGGTGAATTGTGGTTGAGTTTGAGATATCTCACATTGGTGAAGGGTTGAAAGATCTGAATAAAATGAAGTGTACAAGAAAGGTGGATTGGATGCCTTTGTGTCAAGCCTCATAGGATTGTCTTTCTTTGGATAACCCTTTTTGAAATCTATAACCATGGTTGGAAGTCAAACAAACCAAATGGTATAAATTATAGTGTAAAATTAATTATATTAGATTATATATATATATATATATATACTATATTATAAAACATTTGACAAAAACTCTTAAAAACTCAAAATTACAAGTAGATTATGGTTAAGTACAACTTATTAAAGCTTCATATATGAATTCGTGTAACTAACTGCAGATAAACATAATCAAATACAGGATAAACATCT
>NC_037532.1:27666532-27669156 GCF_001531365.2 Cynara cardunculus var. scolymus | reverse complement strand
TATTTATTATATTATTTATTTGTTACAAAAACTATATATTTTATAGCTAATATTAACTATAATAATAATATATTAGATTATATATATATATATATATATATATATATATATATATATATATAAGTAAAATAGGGTGATGAGGTGGTCCCATGAGAATGAAAGTGTTGACAAATGTAGTCTAAGTATCTATTATATCACTTATATATAGAATGAAAACGTTGACTTAATGATGTGCTTTCATCTGATGTTAGTATTCTCCGAATCATGATTTACAGTGTTGGGCGGGGCGTTATAAATATAAACATGATCCCGAGTTTTCAGACACATCGCACTTCCGTTCGAATCAAGTATTTTACATTTTTTCTTAAATTGAGTTTTGATCATCGAGCAAACCAAGAGGTATTGATGTGAAATCATGAGAATTGAGTACTGAGGTATTGGGGAATTGTGATTGAGTTTGTGATATCCCATATTGGTGAAAGATTGGAATAAAGAGGTATGTATAAGTAAGAAGGATGAGATTTATTGTGTTAACTCATGAGGCTTGATAATAAGGTTATCTTACTTGGATGACCCGTTTTTTATATCATTTCTTTTATATCAATTGACTTTAAAATAACAATAAAAGGTAATGATACGACTTTAGTATATATTTTATATTATAAAGTTGAATTAAAAACTTTAAAATAGTATAACGAACAATTTATTGATTGTTTTAGTTTGTTATAATTAAAATTAAATTTATGATAACCTTTTTAGATTAACTAAACTTGATTATATGATTATAAGTAAAATAAAATAAAATAAAATAAACCTATATGTAAAGAAGTTACATGTGAACGTATTGCTGCAAATTCATGAGAATGTGATGTATTCGAAGACGAAGGTGAGTATGTGAAAAAAGGAAAAAAATGAATTTGAAATCAATTATCAACCAATAACAATATCAAAATAATATAATAAAGAAGGAACCAAACAAATAATACAAAATATATAACCATGGTTGAAATCAAAACCAACCAAATAATACAAAATAAGTAAGTGAATATTTTAAAAGAAGTTAGATATCTTATAATACTTAGAGAGTTTGTACAATTTTTAAGTTGTCTTTTTTTGGCTAACCATCTTTTATAAAAAAAATTATATATCAAAAAATAATATAAAAAATAACATAAAATTGACGATAAATCAAAACCATAAAATTGGTCGAAGTTATGGTTGTAAAAACAATTGTTATATATCTATAATCTTTATTTTTATATCTTTATTTTTATCTATATAAAAGCAATAACCATAGATAATTATGTGACAACTTCTAAGCAATATAAATCTTTTTTTCCCTCACATTTGATCAAAGAAGAAAGAGACACGTGAGAGGTGGATACAAAAAGAAAAGAGTGTTGGTCCCAGCCGGGTCTACAAGAGCTTTGGAGAAACAGTTTGTAGAAAAGGGGGAATGAATACAAACACAGAAAACTTTCGTATTTAAAAATATATATTGATAAAGAAATATCAATACAGATTTTTGCAGATTGTTTACGGAAATAGAAAAGGTAAAGACAACATATCTAAAACAATCTAAGATTATACACAAATATACTTAGCAAATAGAAAAGATTTGCTGAAAAGATAAAGACAGAAAGATGTTCTTCTTGAGTAAGAACTTTAGAATTTTTTAGAGAGATTCTAACTTGCTTGAAGATAAGCTTATATGTTCTTTTGATAGATGTGTGTTCTCTTGCATGAAGAGAGCACTTGTCTATTTATACCCATTGCATTAAATGTAAATCAGAAGGGTTCGAACACGCGTCAAGCTTTAAGAGGAAAGTTTGTCCTTTGCAACAGTGAATAATACATGTGTCTATTCATGAGCAGACATCCTTTCGTGGAGTTGGTGGGCACTAGAGTCGACTAGTCGGCTCCGTGTAGTATTATACTCTAGAAAGAGTATGAGTTTGTCCTTTGTGTATGGATGGACAAGACAAAAACAATCTTGCATGACAAGCTTCATTTGATCGCTGAATGCTAGAATAACGTTGGAGATCTCTTCAGCATTCATTGAGGCTTGTGCAACCTTCACACATATGTTGACCAGATTGTAATCATTGAATGTCGTTTCAGATCACGAACGCGTCAGTCACTAATCTTCAGTTTCAGTCTTCGACATTCATTGAAGGTTTATTTGGTGTGAGTTTTGTCTTCTTGAAGTATCATTGTCGTTGTAGGATTTACAATGCGTGTTTCAGCAATCACTGAACAGACTCAGTGATGATCGCTGGAACTAGAGGTGGCCAAAAATCGGTCCTGGGCCGGGCCTTAACCGGTCCCTACCGGTCCCGATCAAGACAAAAACCGAGCATAACCGGTCCTGGTTTCGGTTCCGGTTCCGGTGAAATACCTCATAACCGGTCAAGCTTACCGGTAACCGGTTAAGCATTCTGGTCCCATAACCGGTTACGGCCGGTCCTTTGCAAAAAAAAAAAATTATTTTTTTTCAAATTTTTGGTAATTAATAAATTTTTAATATGTTATTAATATCTTTGAAATATGTTATTTTTAATATGTTTTATTATAAATACGTTTTATTATAAACATATTTAAAAATACATTTTGTTATATATATA
>NC_037532.1:27662133-27666367 GCF_001531365.2 Cynara cardunculus var. scolymus | reverse complement strand
TTTCGGTCTCTTGAATTCTTCTAATAGCCTCTTGGTCTTCAAGGTCATCAATGTCAAGTTCCTTATCATCGTCATATTGTGACTGGGAGTAAGTGCTATCGGTATCGGTACTTGGTGGCGTGCTTAGTCCCATGGAGATTTCATTTTCTTCAAGAATTTCTTCCACCGTTTCAATCTCTGTCTCTAACGATGTCGTGTGTTGAATCCTATCAACGCTATCCAAATATTCCTTCAAGCAAATGCAACACTCCACGGACTCCGGGCTTAGTCTTGTCTGACGTACCGAAATGATCCTGCCACTAAGAGAAAAAGTAGACTCCGAAGCTACGGTACTAGCTTGGATTGTTAGTACATTATGTGCGATACACGCCAAAATCGGGAATTGAGATTGTTTTTGTTTCCAAAAATCTAATAGATCAATTTTTTCAAAATCTTCAACATCATTTGCGGGACATGGGGCCATAAAGTTAGTATGCACATACATATTTAGTTCACCCAAATCGTTATCGTATTGACTTTTTTTACTTGATTCATTTAAAATCTCGTTCATTAAATTAATCATCAACTCTTTACGACTTTGTCGATGACCACTAGAAGAAGAACTTGAACCTGCAAAACCACGTGAGGAAGGTGCTTGTGGTTGATTTCCTCCTCCGTAAAAATGTTTGTAATGATCAAATAAATCTTGAAAATTGCGATTAAATAAACGTATTTGTTCCATTGAAAAAGAATTATCCATAGCGGTATCCAAACCAAAAGCCACACAAATTTGTGTAATTAAAACTTCAACACCAACAATATTTAAATACGGGTTTAAAGCCGCAGCACAAAGAAAAGGAAATGGAATACCCATAAAATATTTTAACAATTTTTTTTTTCATGCAAGACATCAACCTTCCCCAATCCACATGGTCTTCGTATTGGGCAATTTTACTTGCCAAAATATAGATTTGGTTTAAAACTAAAGGGCTTGTTAGATAATAAATTCCCGATAAAAGTGTTGTCGCATTTTTAAAATCCCCTAAAATGTCGTACAATCCTTCAATCACGGCCCAATCGAGATTTCCAATGGAGTTTTGAGGGTAATGGTTTCTATAAAAAGAAAAAATATAATTTTTTTGTTTTAATAAATTTTCAATCATAAAATATGTCGAGTTCCAACGAACGAGCATATCGTGGTTCGGTCCCAAAGCTCTAAAACTGACGTCTTGGCAATACTTTCTATAGGCCGCATGCATTTTTTTACCTTTAGTGAAAATTCACCGCAACATAAGTCTAAACTTATCAATTACGAGTTTACAAGTATTTAAACCGTCTTGAACGACTAAATTTATTATATGGGCACAACAACGTGTATGAAATAATTTACCATCTAAAATAGGTGTCAAATGATACTTTAATTTTTCCACACAAGCATTGTTATTACTAGCGTTATCAAATGAAATACTAATTATTTTAGCGGTTAAATTATAAAATACAAGGGTTTTTTAATAATCGAATATTGGCGTGCACCCGAATGTGGCGCACCAAACGGTTCAAACGCGATTACACGTTTGAATAATTGTCATGTGTTAGAGTCAACCCAATGTGTTGTTATGCATATATACAAAACCGGCAATCCGTATAGTGCGCTCCATACATCACACGTTAAAGAAATATTGTTACGCAAAGAAGAAAACATTTGTTGCATTTCGTCTTGGGCAATTTTCCACATTTTTATAGCATCACGTCTAAGAGTTTGACGACTTACCGGCTTGTATCGTGGTTGTAGCGTCTTTTGAATCATCTTCGTAACGTGAGGGTTGTCGAAGTATCCAAAAGGCAAACCGACTTGAATGACACATTGTGTTGTTATTTGTCGGTTTAAATCGGCATCGTAGGACCATATTTGATCTTGGATGTCAAGTATCGGTTGGCTTGAATCGCCCCCCGATCTCAACCCCGGGCACGTTTTTTCGGTGTGCCTCCTTAACGTAGAATTTTCTTCCGCCGTAAGGAGAGCTTGACACATTTTGCATTGTGCCTTTCGTTTTCCGGTTGTGAGAACCACCAAGTTGTAGTGATTCCAAATCTCGGACTTTCGTCCGTGTTCGGCGAGAACTTGGGCAACTTGTTCGTTTGATGGTTGTTTACCGGCCATTTTGTAAATCGTAAGTAAAAGAGAGAAATAAACGAGAATTGTGAAGTGGAAACGAGAAATTAATACGTAATGAATTCACAAAATGAAGCGAAAAACCGAGAATTGATAGCGTTTTTTGCGTTTTTGAATATGAGATGAGTTGGTAACAAAATAGGGAACTTCCATCTCTATTTATACTCATTTGGTAGCTTAGAAGATGAAAAAAACGGTCATAATTCGTGTATAACGGCTAGTTTGACTATTCCCAACGGCTACTTTGACTTATAACGGCTAGTTTGACAAGGTTTGACTTTTGTTGACCGGGCCGGGCCGGGCCTATAACCGGTTCCGGTCCTAGAAAATGATAAAAACTCCAACCGGTTCATAACCGGCGGTCCACAACCAGTTACTACCGGTCCCGGTCGGTTCCGGTCCCTCTCCGGTTCCGGTTCCGGTCCTCCGTCGGTTACGGGCCGGGCCAGACCCATTTGGCCATCTCTAGCTGGAACTGAACAGACAGAAACACTAATACTTCGAAAGGTAAAAGAGATAAAAATCAAATCAATGAGAGAGAAGATCAACAAAGAGCCAACATTTTTCTCAATATTGTTTGCATAATTGCATCCCGCATAGCATGATGGAATGAAAGTGACAAGAGGGAGATCACTACAAAAAAATGACTAAAAATGGAACAAACATTTTTCTCGGATGTCGACCTTTTGCTTAAGATCAAATGGTATATATTTTTAGTTTAACATATCTATCCCGAATCTTAGATTTTTTTTTTGTTTAGATCAAATATATTATATGTTCTTAATTTGATATCTAATATATGGGTTTTCAACTTGCATGATATTTTATTTTGTATATGAGAATGGTCATTATACTACTGGTGATGTAGTTATTTATCTGTCGTCTTGGTGTTACTACTATTAAGGTTTGATACATCTCTCTAATTACAATTTAAATATTATAGAATGTTACGATAAAATGTAGTATTTGTTTTTATCAGTTTAATATCTTATATGTGGGTCATCGATTCCACTAGATATTAATTTTATTTTTATGAGGAAAAATCCATTATCTTAACTTGGTGATGTGGTTTTTCATGCATCGCCTTGAACTTCTACTACTGTTGCTACAACTTACGCACTTTTCTAATTTAACTTGAAATATTATAAAACGTTTCTTTTTCATAACTTCAAATGAGATTTCAATTAAATTTGTTACAAAATAAACATCATGATTTGTCGCCTTATATGAGATTTCAGTTAGAATTGTGACTTCTAATTAAACAAACTATTAACATTAGTCAAACATTTATAGCGTACTTTGTAACACCATTCTCGAGCATAGTTAGATAACTTAAATTAGCATATGGTTCTAAGATTGTTGTCAACTTCTCTTAATTTAATGTTAATGAGTAGTTGCCACACACATTTGCCTTAACTTCTTTTAGAAGTGGACTTCAAATTTTAGTCTATAACATTTCTTTTGAAGATGCTAATATCATTACTGCACAACGTGCGGTTGAAACACTAGTTTATATAAATGTAAAAACTTTAATATCATTATATTATTGAATAATATATAAAAAACATGTATGTGTGTGTATATATGTGTGTATATATCTATACTATATTATAAAGCATTTGATAAAAACTCTTAAAAATCATTTTTTATACGTAAAGAACAGTTTATTAATGCATGTTACTTAAAACTCAAGATTGCAAATAGATTGTGCATAAGTATAACTTATTGAAGCTCTATATCTGAATTCATGTAACTAACTGCAAATAAACATAATCAAATACAGGATAAACATCACATTTTAAATATAAAAAATCTATACTATATTATAAAGCATTTGATAAAAACTTTTAAAAACCATTTTTTATGCGTAAAGTACTGTTTATTAATGCATATTACTTAAAACTCAAGATTGCAAATAGATTGTGCGTAAGTACAATTAATTAAAACTCTATATCTGAATTCGTGTAACTAATTGCAGATAAACATAATCAAATACAGGATAAACATCTCATTTTAAATATAAAAAATCTAAAATATAATTAGGATAATTATTGAATTCTAATAGAATACTTAATTATTATC
>NC_037532.1:27643186-27661333 GCF_001531365.2 Cynara cardunculus var. scolymus | reverse complement strand
ATATATGTATGTATATATATATATATATGTATGTATATATATATATATGTATGTATATATATATATATATATATATGTATGTATATATATATATATATATATATATATATATGTATGTATGTGTGTGTAAGTGACACACAAATTTACCGTCTATCACGACAACGTCACGTCCTCGTTATAGTGTATAAGGCTTTTTTTTAAAACTTTAACATATAAGAGTTGAGGACTTAAAGTCGCCTTCACATCACACCATGCATCACTTTGTTTTAAACTCTTAAAACATATATTCTCAAGTATGAGACTTTAGAGCTATGCCCAATTGAAAACACATGTTTCTCTCTTTTTAGTTGTTCAAGACTTCGATGCAAAGAAACAAAGCTACCGTATAAGAGAATCTCTAATAATTTCGAATTAAAATTTGAAATCTGTAAAAATAAATACATTTATCTCCTTGGATTTGAACCTAAGACCTCCTGATACTTTTGACCTTTGAAGCCAAGTTCAAACCAATCAGACACCACCCTTATGGTTTAACCTCAAAGTTTTCTTAGTGGTGGGAATATAATAATAAATTGTTTCTCTCATGGTAATCATTTTTAGAGAGTTCTCCGGATTTAGATAATTTTACATTTTGTTATTCTTTTTTCATTTTGGCAAAAGTTTTGTAGAATCTACGTAAATTTTTTTACTTAAAATCTCAAGTTTTCTCTAATTAAAAGTGTTGGGTTTTATAGTAACTTGTAACTTTGAACGCAGCGGAAAATATAAAAAATTTGATACGATAATTTAGAAAAGTTTTCTAAATCTAAAACCCAAGTCGGATTCAATGAGACATTTAATTAAATTGTAACACGCCATAGGGTGTTTAGGAATATACCTTTTAGAATCTAGTGAAAAGTCTAATGTGGCACTTAGAAACCAAGCGCGGTTTCCTCTACAGTTGATCTACACACGAACATGTGTAGATTCTCACTAGGTGCTAGCCCAAAAGAACCCTAAGTCTAAATGTATATAGATTGATAGACAAAATTCAGAGAATTGAATTCATTTCACAAATTGAATTGGCCTAACACTCTATTTATAAGAATTGGTATCATAGTCACCCTATAACTTTAAATAAGGTTTGATATTTATCTGTAAATAATTATCTAAAACTTTAAATAATTATATTTATTTACAGATAATATCGTGTAATTATCATAATTACTTTTTAACACATATTCTATGATTATTCTTCAAGAATAATTATTTAACTGTTAATCATAACTTTTGGGTTACTTTCAAATGGAAGCAAACGTATTTTTTGTGTGCGACCCTATAAATTTACATACTCTTTAGCACTATCACCATGTAACACGTGTCGTGGGCATATAATAACTTACAAAAAGAATCCATTGAATATGAAATAATTTTTTGCATTACATTTTTACTCTTGTTTTGGTATACTAATTTTCACTTTCTTGTTTTTCATGATTTTAAAAATATGGATTTTAGTGATTTATTCTTCAATGATTACAATTTATATGCACAGGTTGATATGTGTTTTTGGTTATTCTATGAACTTCCACATTTGTTCTAAAACTACAAAAAAAATTTGAATTTAAAAAATATTTGAAAAATAAAATCATAAAACCACATTTGATTGAAAAATATACCACTTTAAAAAATATCATCCTAATCTTTGATATCGTGTAAGTCTAGCTAATACAAGACTCCACACCCCCTCTCACTATTTGTTAAAATACTGGAATAATAATGTTCGGCTCTGATACCATGTGAGAATATGTCAACCACCTTTAAAGTGCACTCCAAAAGAGTCTTTAGGGAGAAAGGAAGGTTCCCAACATTAACGTATACCGAGTAGAATTGGTCCAAATTCAGCTGATATGAGACTCCAACACTGAACAAGAAACACGTACTATATATATATATATGTATGTATATCATCCGTGAAAGATGCATCATCATCAAGTACAAGAAACAATTAAAGAGCTTCATGATCCATCAGCAACTGCAGCAGCATCTATACTATACTTAGGGTGTTAATAAGAATGTGGGATAGATTTCTATTGAACAGACTTGGATCACCTGACATTTCTTTCCAGAAACTTCTAGCAGATCTTGTTGTACTATACTTAGCCTGTCATGTTGTACTCATCACCTTGCATATATGATTGATGATAACTCCCTGGAACTTCCATCTTTCCGATTATACGATCCATTCCTGCATCAACGCATGTACCAGCTGCTAAGAATGTTATACATTTTATAGCTATCAACTGACTTGCAAAAATGTCACCATGATCCGTCCCATCTTTGGTGACGTTTGAACTTGACCTCCAAGAAGGTTGGATCTAGATATGCACAAAAAATCCCAATCCCGAAGACAAGTCCAGGCCGGACCATAAAGTCTGATCAAGCTTTTGGGGCCCGGCCTGAAAAAGCCCGGTTAAGCCCAAAAAACCGGCCTGACAAAAACCAATTGGGCCCTTTTTAACCCCAAAGCCTGGCCCAAGCCTAAAAACCCGGGGCTTTTTTTGCTCGGGATTGGAAGGACCAGGCCTTGTGCATCTAACTCGGGTGCTGTTGGGCCATTGACCCTGCGGCAAGAGAGCAACAATTTCCATTACAGGATGTCCCAAATATATGCGAAGTTTACATTTTCTGCCAAGTTTTCATCCAAGATTACCTCTTCGCCATTACTAATCACTAATTACTACAAATTATTGATAACATTAATTGTGATTTCATTCCGTAGTTGTGGGTATTTTAGATATTCGACTAAAAATCAACAATTTCACTAAATCATGTTCCAGTCACGGGTTGCAATTATCTTGCAAGAAACCACCCTCATATTTCACTAAATAAACCAAACGGACACAGTAAATCCCACTCGAAAGTACCGTTTGAGGTGAGATATATACAGACATGACCTCTACCCCAAAGAGTAGATCGGCTGTTCCATGAAGAAACAGACGGAAATGCGTCTATATATGTCTAACTTTTTCACAAAATGTGTCTTGTAATATCGTACTTACTTGGATTTGCTAACATACTCCCATAGTATGACATCTGGCCCACATTCCCAGCGGGCTTTGAGCTAGCATCAGATGGAAAAACTGGCTCCACTTTCTTCGCTCGTTGATCCACAGAACTTATCCCAGAACTTACATTTGGATTCTGAAAGCACAAGTTATCATCAGCCGTTGATGCTGAATTCTGCTGCAGCTTGGGTGACTCAACTTCGGTTTCTACTTCAGATTCCCCATTATTAGGTGCAGAAACCTGTTGCTTCCTCTTTGATCGGGCTCGTCTGTTCTGGAACCAGTTGTAAACATTTGTTTCAGAAATTTGACCATGCTGCGATAATTCAGATGTGATTTCTTTTATTTTCTGTTTGCTTGGGGTCCCATTTCCTTGCTCAAAAAGACGCTCTAGAATCTGAAGCTGAACGGGTGTTGGGGTCCATCGTTGTCTGCCGGAAAATTTATGGCCACCAGATGTGATCAATGGATCGCTGTATAAGTTCCCAAGCCTAACTCCTGCAAGAACATGATCAAGGTCTTCATATTGAAGGGATACACGTGTTTTTTTCCGTTTGTAATAAAAATGAGAGTATTGATGGTTTTTGCATATACATGCAAGGCAGCAATTTGATCATGGAGCATATTCATATAACAAATGTAAAATTTGACTTAATACATAGTTTAATGTAAATATACTCTTGGAGGAATGATCTTGAATCCCCATCAATATTTGGGATTGAGAACACTTGATAATTTGAGCTCCAAGAACATTCTAGATACAAGGAAGTTCTAGATACTTCTACGCTTGTCGTAGCAGTCTACAAGTATCTATGAACCTTGTATATGACACAAGAGAGGTCTAGTACACTATAGAAGGTACTATACTAATCCAGAGATGTCTTTGGAGATTGCTTTCAATGTGTTCGTATGGCGTATGTTGGGATTGAATGTCATCTGTGTAGCATATCCCGACTTGAAGAGCTTGGCCATGATACTTGTCTTTTACGCATGACAAAGTCATTTATAAGTTCATTCTTTAACTACTTTATGGATCAATTATACTTGGGTTGCAACGTTCCATATTAGAGTGGACAATTTACAGAATCCATCCTCATCATGGATGTATTCAATTAACATGCTCATAGCATAATACAAGTTATGTTTATATGCCCTCACCTTCACAAGGACAGTCCCGTTGGTCTGTCCTAGCGGTAAAGGTGTGCGTGTAATCCATATGTGTGAGGTTCTAGGTTCGAGCCCTTGGGACCGCCCCTCTCATGGTGGAAAGCAAGCGCGATTTACCTCACTCATGATGACCATGGGACCAATGTGGCAAGGGCGCTCTAGAGGGTGGTGAATACCCTTTTTTACTTTCACAAGGACACAGCTTAGGTGTGGTCAAACCCATCTTAGAACAAATGCTCTGAAGGGAGAATCCATGCTATTTTATTTTCCTCTTTGATTATTTCAACTCTCTCTCAACATTGGTGATTCCAGGCAAAAGGGAGCCATGTTGGTCCCTGACATGTCCCTAGATGCCAAACGTTTTGGGGTATTAGTTCTCAGACGGCTTGCAAACTCATCCCTTGGGCTAAGTGAATTATAGGTTTCGCTTTTAGCCTTTCCATGCTTAAAAGCTCAGCAAACTTTTTGGCAGCGTCCCTTATTGCTCCTTCAAGTAGAGCACAACATAGCCCGCACTTAATTCATTTTCTCCATGTTGCAATCATTGCAACTTCATCCCAATTTAAAGTTAGGATGATCCCAAATACGATTTTGAATAATATTCTTAGCTCCATGCCTCCATAGACACCAACTTTCTCCCTTCGACTACATTCAAGTTTTGGATTATGGATAGATGTCCAACAGATCCTACACATAAGCTCCTTCGTTCACCTCTAGACCTTAAAAAGAAGCTATAGCTCCTCTAGATGAGTGATTGGTCATAAGCACTTGGACACAAATGGTGACAGACCTCAATGGTCCAAGACACCATGCGTCACCTATGTACCCTCGAGCTCCTTGCACCATTAGTTCCTCTATAATTTTATTTCAAATCCAAACCACCATGTTACTTTCTAAATGAGAAGACCCAATAGGAGCAATTTAGCAAGTCAACCTAGTTTGATAATGAAGGGAAGTCCTTCATTTGGTCTATTAGACCCAAGTGGTAGATGACTCCTCTTTATCATTTTCATCCTCTCTAAACATATCTCTTCCAATCTTATCATCTTTGGATGTTTTCACGTTAAACATCTTCAACCTTAACCTTGTTGAATTCACTTCGTTATTACTAACTTTTACCCAAACCCTTGTAATGCCAAATGATGAAGCTAGCTTTCACATGCACACAAAGGAGACACAAGCATGTAGCGTGAAAGTTAAAGACTAACTTAAGGATAGTAAACCCACTAGAGAGAGAGACTAAGGGACCGTTTACCAAACACTTACCCGCCAATTTATCACACTAAATTCTATTATGATCATAATACATTTTCAAACTAGCAAAAAACATGTGTCTTGATGTTAAATTGAATTCAAAAATCTTGAATAAAGATTCGACTCTCTTTGGAATGCATGCAGTAAATGTTTTTGCAATTTTCCTGCAAAAACATACTTTAAACATGGAAAAAGTCATTTAAGAAAAGCTGAAATGGTAGGAATTATTTAAAGTTATTTGTGCTTATGATGCTATGATTTTCATGTGTTATTTATGAATAATAATGCAGGGAAAAAAGAATCAAGTATCAGCCATACTTATATCTTGAGAGCTGTTTCTGTTTTTAACGAAAATTTAAGCAAGAATTTCCATCTAACTAAAAAGATTTCAACTTGAAACAATCAACAGATAAAAGATCATCAAAGTGTGGTTCAAAAACCATCTATGACCTAGTAATTATGATGAACTTATTCAACCTTCAATTCCATTTTCAAGTTCTGAGAAGGGTTCCAATGATTCATAACCAAAACCAATGCTGTTGTGATGATGAATTTTTTTTATTAATGGCGTAAAAACACTCTCCAAGCGTCTCAAAGATTCCTTATATCTTTCTCCCACCTAAATCCAACCTATGCTAATTGAGGAAGGAAAATTGGCAGGGGATGAATCATTATAAGCTTCACTAATCTTATATTTTAACTAAGTGATTAGCATTTGACACTTCATTTATAAGCAGCCCATATACTTGCAAAAACCCAAAATAACACTCCCAAATCAAACCAATTGTACCCAGTATATCCCACTAGGAAGTAGGACATAGAAGAGAGCAAAGGGTTGGGTTCCGTGAGACCAGCCTGTTTTCGTGAGACTCGTGAGACCTGCTGTGAAGGCACAAAACCACACTGACCCTTCAACGCAAAAACCCTGTGAATGTGTTGGTGAAGATTAGTTTTTTTTTTTTACCTTCAAAGTGTTATATTGTGGAGTTCAATGTTGTTTTGTGGTCTCATGGATCTCAAGAAAAACTGATCGGTCTTATATGATGCTAAGTAATTGGTAAAAGATGATAAAAACAGAAGGAAAGAAAGAAAGAGAAGCACCCCTTTGGGAAGAAATTAGAAAGGTGGGGTGGTTTTTATGATTTTTCCAAGTGCAATAATTGTTTAGAAACAAAGAGGCCAAGTACAATGTCTCGGATGCTATTTGTCCCCCTTTACTCAAAATACACAATAAAGCAATATGAAAAGATGATCAAAATGCCCTGATGGGAAAATTCATAGAATCAAAGTGAACCACAAAAACCCACTATATTTTGACCAAAAAAACCTACCAGAATCATTGAATCAGTTCATCAATCAAAGTTGCACGTTCAAGATTCACACATAAAGAGCGAACACAGGCAGAAATGGAAGCAAATTTAGGAACAATCATAGTACCCTAGTTGTAAAACTACAACAATCGAACACACATTCTCACCAAAACCCACCAAAATCAGAGCCTTAGATGTTAAAATCTGTAATATAAACATCACAGAAATCACAATCATACACACATATAGCAGGAATCAAGGGATACCTATGATGCAAACAACAGACTAAATGAAACCAAAATTGGAGACGATCTAAATGCCCTTGTAAAATATTTCAAAGAATCAATCAACAACCGAATGCATTCCACCAAAATCAACCACAATAATTACGTGAAATAGTCAAAATAAACGAGAAATCAACTCACACATTCACACTTGACTCGACAAAAAACAGAGACAAACCTGCGAGATCGTGATGGGAAGTAAGCGATTTGTGCAAATCAACAAGTTGTTCACAAATGGTGGCATAAATCGCGATTTGTTTCCGAAGAACTTCCATTTGTTCATCAGTCATTACTTTCACAAACATCCCACCATTATTATTATTGTTATTCCCTTCATCTTGCTCCATAATTCCTCTGTTTCTTTTTGGCCCAATTTCAGTTCTCAGATTTCACCATTAACCCAATTCTCCTCTCTCTCTCTCTAGAAATCTAAATTCACAAGTGATTAGAACAGAGAGTCAGCAGCAGTGGAGTAGAAGTTGAATATTAAAGTATGGAGGAAAAGTGAAGGAAAAGAAAATGGCGGACAATAAAGACAAAGACATAATGGACTTGGACTATGGTGCTGTGTCGCATGTGCGTACTTTAGCCTAATCAACTGTTTTTTTCTAAACTTCTCCTTTGTTGCCTTAATAACTTTTGTCTTTTTCTTAATCTTTTTATAAATTAAATTAGATTTATTTTTTAATAAACCATCTTTTTTGACAATTTTACTTTAAAAAATAAAAAATTCTAAAAAGAAAAACCGATCACACCAGATCCGAGTCATCAAATTACATTTAAATATTATAATCTTATAAATTATTTTCTTTTAAATATATATAATTAACTTCCATTACAAATATGATATAATAATTATAAATGTATAAATATGTAATTGATAAATATCTTTTTAAGAAAGTAAATGATATTCTTGTATACTTTCCTTATAATATTAGTCAGTGTTAATAAATTTCAGTATTTTCTATAGCTATTTTAGGTCTGTTTTCTAAACGTTAGACATAGAGTTATATCTTTTGTATCAAAAACGACTCTTTTACCTAGATATGAAGATAAGGAGCGGAAACAACTGACACCAAATCGAGAATTCGGCCTTCAAGGGCGAGTTCTGAGCCTCGTGCATACCTACAATTCGGAACCAGATAATTTATCTGGACAAGCTCGGTTAAGGATCTTTGATTAAGAAACACAGTTATTGGACGTTGTTCAATGCCGATTTCAATCTAGTTCAAGCCCGATGGCAAACCTAAATAACTACTAATTCACACACACATGAATACAAAATACGGGTGGGCTTAGGTCATCGGATTCGAGTCAGGTATTAGTTTTTGTTTATGATCAGTTAAGGACTAAGGACCGTGATTGTTTTTTAAAGCATCAAACTAGACCCGTCAACAATCAGTTAAAGGGCATGTCCCCAGAGCATTAAATTAATGTGACAACACTAAAACGGATTCAAAAGGAGAAGTAAATGTCTTTTTCTTAATTTTCCAAGTATTAATGATCTTTCATCTTTTTGTTTAACTGGTTTTATAATTGGTTACGTCTTCATCAATTTGGTCCCAGTATTTAAAACTCTGATATGTTATTATAGTTATAACTGATCCTAGTATCAAAATTTTGGGCATTATCATTTCGATCTTAGAGCAAGTTTGTTTTATGTCAGCCCAAACCGTTTTGTCAATCCTCATTCTTTTAATCCATGTCTAGCAATAATATTGTTGTGTTCTAACCATTATTGCTTTAGAATTGCAATAAAACAATTACAGTTCTTTTGGAGATTAAGCTCTTCGTGAACACTGTATAACTGGATTGCGTCTGACATGATGCCATTGGGACGAAACGATGTCGGTCGGCTGGGTTTTTTAGTTACAACTTTTGTTAGATTTTATTATAATTCAACGAATGTTTAATTAATTATTCAGCCAAATATAAAAAATAATTGTTCAAAGTAATAAAATTTAAAAAAGATAGAAAATCATCGACAGGGTCCGATTAGTATTAGAAATTACGTGTTTTAATCTTAATTTATTTTACCTTTTTATCTAGAGTGGCAATTGGTTGATAGTACCGTATCAACTAGCAAGTATGTAAACTTGGTTGGTAGACGGTATTGAAAGTCACGTACTACAATAATATCATGGTACTGATTGATTTAATAGTTTTAGTTTTTGAATTTTTTTATGTGTTGAATGTTAAACTTTGTAAATTTAACTATTTTGTTTGAACATTTGAATGTTTGCAGTTTATCCTTTGCAATAAAGAAAAAGTATTAAACATTACATGTGTTGCCTAAAAACTCCAAATGTCAGTCAAAGTTTGAATATAAAGAAAAGTTTTCATATATGTAACTTGAAGTTGGTACAATTTAAACCAACGGGAAAAAGTTTAAATAATATATGGTATAAGATTATAGTACCAATTATAATTGGTTGATACACGATATAAGTATTATTTTATGTACAAATTATAATTGGTTAATACACGATATTGAAGAAAAAACTTGATACTGTACTAAGTTCATCATACTCTTATTTCTCTTTTCTCTCTCCGATGAATCTTATTCCAGCGAATACCATGTGAATACAAAATACACAATATAATACCTAAAAATATCGTCATTGTTTAAGAAATACATATACAAATGATTCTCACTATGATTCCCGAGATACATACAATATGCACATTGTGATACTCATGGTATACTCGTTAATACCCAATGTGATACCTGTTGTTTACAACGTATTCACAACACCAACGATTGTAATACAAAATGAGGATATGGAAAAAGAGAGAGAGATTAAATAATTTAATTAAATATAAAAATTGGAATATCGTATTACTAATATACCCTTTTACTTTATTTTAAAAAATAACATTAATAATTTTAAATGATTTGCTCACATTGGATACTCATGATTATCACAAACTACTGAGTTTTCATTTGACACGAAGGATCATATAAAAAGAGAAGTTATGCGGAGAAGCGTAAGAAAATAGTTGAACCATTAATCACTTTTAATCTCATGCTCACCCATGGGTTGCACTTCTAAAAGGAATTGATTCAATGTATCTAGATGCACCTTATTAGTGTTAACATTCAATTAAGATTGATTCGATGGTGGAGATCTGTTCTTACGTTTCTTAAATTTCCCTTCTCATCAGAACCCCCCACAATTGATTAGGTATATATACATACATACATATACGTATATATATATATATATATATATATAGAGAGAGAGAGAGAGAGAGAAGAGTTACTTTGCAAACCACGTTATTTGTAATTATGAGAGTTTGATTAATCATTTTTATTGTCGATGATGTTAATTATAGATATTATCATCTTCATTATATTAAATTTAGAGAAATATATGAAACAATTTTATTAAAATTTCATAATCATATATGAAACTATTTCATAAAAAAATATTATATGAAACAATTTCATGAAAAAATTTCATAAGATTAAACAATAAAATCGACGGATGAAGATGGTTTGCACAGTTTGTACAAATATGAGTTGTTTGCATTTGATCACTACTCTCTCTCTATATATATATATATATATGTGTGTGTGTGTGTGTGTGTGTGTGTGTGTGGGTGTATATATGGGGTGGGTTCAATTGAAAACTTCATTTCATTGTAAACATGAGTACCAATCTCGGTCATTTATTAAAATTTAGAAAACTAATCAATGATTACAACATAAAATGCTTAATTGAGAAATGATTAGGGTAAAAATGAAAGTTTGGTTATTCTATCGTATTTGATTTTTGATTTTCTTTTTTTAATTAAAAAACATTTACCCTCTTAATTTTTAAATTAAATTATCTTAACAATAACTGATATTTTAATAAAAAAAATTGCATAAAAGAATCGAGCATTAAATTCTTTTATATTTGACAACGATCTCAATATAGCTCTTTTTTGTTTTTAACGTTTTTTACGTTAAATAGTATATATGTGTAATATTCATATTGAATATTTATGCATTATGAATATTTACACATGTTCATGTGTTTACAACTCTTTAATATTCATACATTAGTATTTTATTCATCATGAATATACAACTTAGTGTCACATTCATCATGAGTAGTTATGTATTTTCACGTGTATTCAACAAATCTTCGGTATTCATATATCATTAATATATACATTTTCATTATAACATTTATCATGAATATAAATATCATTCATCATGAATGTACGTTTTCTTTATAGCATTCATCATGAAAATATGTATATATACACACACACATATGTTCATGTGTCTATTATAATTTTTCAATAATAATACATTAATATGACATTCATCATTAATATACATTTTTACTAGAACATTCATCATGCATATACATATTATTAATCATGAATATTAATATATGTTTACGTGTATATAACAACTTTTCGGTATCCATATATCAGTATGATATTCATCATGAACATATAATTTCACTATAACATTCATCTTTAATATACATAATATTCATCATGAATATACACATATTAATCGTGAAATATACATATTATTTATCATGAATATTTATATATCTTCATGTCTATACAACACATTTTTAACATTCATACATTAGTGTCGTCACAAATATACATTTTCACTGTAACATCTATCATGAATATACAAACTATTCATCATTAATATATATGTATAATTAATCACGTGTATACAATTATTCTCTAGTATTTATATTAGCATGTATGATATTTATAATAAATATAAATTTTTCACTGTAATATTCATCATGTATATATATATATACATATTATTCATCATGAATTTACTACAGTTTCAACTCTACATATCTTAGTTTTCTTTCTTTGTCTTTTTATTAGGTTCTCAATTGATCTAGATGAGTTTTCGATTCGTCTCGATAGATTTCTCATTCCATCTTGATAAAAGTTAAAAGTGGTAGATTATGGTTTTACACAAAAAAAAGAATAATCACTAGGTTCTCAATCGGTCTCGATAAAAAATGAAGGTGTTATGTTACGATTTTAACATACAACCACATACCAATTCAATGGATGAGTTCTTGATTCGTCTTGATTGATCTCGATTGGTGTCAATCGGTCCCAATGGATTGTCGATCGATCTGGATGTGTTCTTGATTGTTCTCGTTGGCTTCACGGTCCGTCTCGATAAAAGCTGAAAGTGGTAGCCTATGTTTTTAAACACACAAACAAATAATAAATCAATCGAAGTTTTCGATATAAAATTAAGGTGGTAGGTTATGATTTAACACACATAAACACATACCAAACTAATGAATGGATTCTCGACCTTTCTCGATCGATCTCGATGGGTTCTCACTCGATCTCGATGGGTTCTCACTCGATCTCGATGGGTATAGGTTACGGTGATGAAGAACGCGGTACCTTACGATGTTGAAGAAAGTGTGAAGAATGTGATGTTTTAGTTAAGGACTTATAATATCGAGTTGTTATACATACTTGAACATGCATAAATATTAATAATTAATATCACATATGTATATTATTTCACGTAAAAGAACAGTTAAAAGGAAAAAAAAACTATATCGAGATGATATCATATCAGAGAGCATGAAATTCTCAGTTCTTTGATTTAATTTGTTTAATTAAAATATTATTAATTTTTACTTAATTTATTTTAAATTTTAAGGGAGCAAAAGTTTTTAATTAAAAAAAAGTCTATAAAGGTAAGCGGAATATTGAAATTAACTTTATTATTTATCTAAGTTTGTAATTAAATTTTTTAATATGCGTGTGAGTATATTTATACTATATTATAAAATATTTTATAAAAATTCTTAAAAATTGTTTTTTATGCATGAAGTACTGTATATTGATGTATATTACTTAAAATTCAAGATTACAAGTAAATTATGCATAAGTACAACTTATTAAAGCTATGTTTGAATTCGCGTAACTAACTGCGGATAAACATAACCAATTACAGGATAAACATCTTATTTTAAAATATAAAAAAATTTATAATATAATTAAGATAATTATCGAGTTATAATAAAATAATTAATTATTATCTTTATAAAAAAATTATATTATTAAAACAAATATAAATTACTTCGTTATTAA
Source organism: Cynara cardunculus var. scolymus (assembly GCF_001531365.2). Classification (NCBI taxonomy): domain Eukaryota; kingdom Viridiplantae; phylum Streptophyta; class Magnoliopsida; order Asterales; family Asteraceae; genus Cynara; species Cynara cardunculus. The sequence continues at coordinate 27,648,175 of NC_037532.1, read as the reverse complement.
ACCTAAATTGAATTATAATAAAAAAAATTGAATTTAAAAATTACAAAAAAATAGGAATTTTAAATAGTTAATTTAATACTAATATCGATATATTTTTATCAAATTTTCATGATATCTTCTTCAAATTTATATTTTATTCAAAAATAAAAACATTAACGTTTTTTCAAAATCACATAAGATCATACTGTAACATCGAATGAGATAAAAAATAAAATGAAATATTAAAATCAAGATGTATTTCGCTGCATTGCACGAGTACCCTTCTAGTATTATAAAGTATGTAACAAAATTTCTTAAAAACCATTTTTATGCATTAAATACTGTATATTGATGCATATTACTTAAAATTCAAGATTACAGTAAATTATGCATAAATACAACTTGTTAAAGTTCGATTTTTGAATTCATGTAACTAAATGTGAATAAACATAATCAAATAGATGATAGACATATCTTTTTAAAATATAAAAAATCTAAAATAATAATTAAGATAATTATTGAGTTGTAACAAAATAATTAATTATTATTTAAAAAAAAATTATATTATTAAACCAATTATAAATTACTTTGTTATTGAACCTAAATTAAATTATAATAAAAAAATTAAAATTAAAAAAATACACAAAAATGAAAAATTCTAAATAGTTAATTTGATACTTATATTTTTGTCAAATTTTTATGATATTTTCAAATTTATATTTTATTCAAAAATAAAAAGTCATCGTTTTTTTAAATTATATAAGACTATATTATAATACCGATTAAAATAAAAAATAAAATAAAAAGTATAATTTTAAATTTGTTCCAGGGGACAATGTCGGTAAGCACCGGAGGAGGAATGTTTCCATGTTGTCGGCGTGATTATTTCCGCTAACTGCGGTTTTTATTATTTATTATTTATTTATATTCTTATTTTGGATATTTGTTTAAAAGTAAAATAAAAAAACATCCTGGATTTACACTTATTACGGAAATGACCCATAAATAGAGTAGTTTTACAAGTTCAGTCCTTTTCTTTCAAAATCACTTACAATCTAGTCCTTAGAAATGGTATCATTAGCACAAGGCAAGAAACGGCCATCATAAGTCAGGGTGCCCAAACCAACTTTCTTGTTTTGAACAACCAACTCCCATATATTTTTTCTAATAAATAAATTATCGAACTTTCAAAAATTGGTTACTTGCATCCTTTTAATCCAAAAAAAGTTACATATAATCGGCTAGAAATATTTTAAAATAAAAAATAAACCTATATAATTTGTATCATTCTTAAACGCTACATCATTAAAAAGCCTTGCACCCAACAATCATTGCTCCCCCTCGCTGACTCATCGCCATCTATTCTCCATACGGTCCATTGTTGTTTTTGGCTCCTGCCATCGATTTTTCTCTTTTTTATATGTTTTTTGTCTTTTGATTCTCCCTCTTTTACACCTTTTAGTGGAGTGCGCATTGATAGATCAAAAAGGAGAAAGAATCAAAAAACAAAAAAAAACCAATTAAAAAGAGGAAGATCGATGGCAGGGGCCAACAATGGTGATAGAGAGATGATGATGACGGTGTGGGGTAGCGACGGGGAGTGATGGCGTTGGTGGTGCGAAGGGTTTGAATGATCTAGGATTTGGGAACGGTAATATTGATTTACGTTTTTTTTTACTTTAAAACTTTCCTAGTCGGTTACAAGTAACTTTTTTGGGTAAAAAAAGGCAGGTAACCAATTTGTAAAAGTTCAATAGTTCATCTATTAAGAAAAACGTTCAGAGACTTAATCATTCAAAATGAGAAAATTCAATGGGTTTTTCATTCTAAAAATTAGTTCAAGGACTTACTCATTCAAAATGGAAAAGTTCATTGGGTTTAACTGAACTTTTCCCTTATTTTGTAGCCTTGTCTTCACAATATGCTAAGAATGATCTATTAGTTGTAGTAAACAGTAGTAGAGTAAGTATGAACTAAAGTAACGCTGAAATTTTTGGACATTTCGTTGCTCTATATTTCACTTTCTATTCTAACCTTAAATATACCTATTTTTATCAAGTTACATCGTTGGGAAATGATATGAAGTGAATTTTATGTTAGGTCCTAAGAAAGAGGTAGTTAGGAGTCAAACAATGCTCAATGCGGGTTTTGCCGCATGAAAACCCGCATTATGGTCTTTGTGCAGGAATTTTTGGATAAGGGCGACTTTCAATGCTTGGAAACCTGCTTTTGTGCCTAGATTAGCTTTTAAGCCGATTTTTCTAGATTTTCTCCTTTTTCTCCCACCCCCTCCCCTCCTTTTCTTCTCTGGGCGATTTTGGCTCATTAGGGGCAGATCTTGGAAGGGTTTTTTATGCAAATGAAAGGGTATAAACCGATTGGTCCGTCTTGGCTTAGGAACATTAGAAAAGAAATTGATAATCGATTTGGTGTTTAATTCCTTACCCGAATTATACAATTAGTTCGTTCCATACTACAACATGAATGGTTTAGATAAAACTATCACAGAGCTTCATGGCATGCTTAAAACTACTAAGAAGAATATAAAATCCAAGTTGGATTTAGCCAAATCAAAGCAGGTTTTAATGATCAAACCTGAAAGTGGGATAGTCAAGAAAAGGAGGGTGGTTGCCAAAGGAAAGACAAAGGTTGGAAGCAGGGCCGACGTCAACATTTTGAAGGCCCTTTGCGAAGAGATAAATCCTTAAAGTGTCAAAGAATAAAATATTTATAAACAAGAATCAAATAAAATTGACCTTTACATCATTAAGTCAATTCTCAGAAATCTTCAATGACTATTCTGTAGATAAGAATAAAAAGTTAATTAATAACAAAATTAAAAGTAATCAGATAATAAGTACAAGTATAATATATAACACAAATAGTTTAATACCTTAATTGTGAACATAAGTGATATTTCATTCTTCAATACTAAATTGGTACCGCGCGCATTTTTCAAATGAATACAAACAACTAGACATATTCTAAACATGGATCTTCTAGCATTTTTGGAAATAAAATCATCTATGATATTTCATAATCAAGATCTGAGAGAAACTCATTTTCAATCGAAATCAAAGCCAAAGCATGCAATCTTTCTTGAGACATAGTTGATTGCAAATAAGATTTCAAACTTTTAGTTCTGAAAAGTTTCTTTCAACTGATGCAGCTGTAATGTGGATAGTCAGCAAAATTCTACATGCAAGACTTGAAATTGGACAAGTGTTTACCCTTTTTAAGAAATTTAGTATCGTATTGCAGTAGTTGTATTGTTTTCACTTGGGAATTTTTTGTAATATGTAACACCCCATTTTGGGGGCTATTTGTAAATCATGTTGTTGATCTCAGACGCATCTACAAAAGTTTAAAGGTAACAGTTTGTAGAAGAGGGGATGAATACAAACACAAATATTTCAGTTTTTAAAATCTTTTATTGATAAGAGAAGATCAATACAAAATTTATAAATTGTTTTTGGAATAAGACAAGATATAGAACATATCTAAAACAATCTAAGATGCACACAAGATACAAAAGAGTAAGAGAGAAAAGACTTGCTAAAGAAGATGCAATAACATTGCTTGAGAGTAAGCTCAGTTGATGTTCTTCACTTAAAGTAAACATAACTTCGCAGGGTTAAGAAATATGTTTTTCTTGTGTGTGTATGGAGAGGAGAGTCTCTATGGCTATGTATACCCATTGCATTAAATGCAAGTCAGACGGTATAAGGCACGTGACAAGCTTCTAGAGGTGAGCTTGTCCTTTGTCTTTAGATATACATGCTTTTGGCTGTATATGAATAATAGTCATTCACAAAGTAGGTAAGCATGTATGGAGACAATAGAGTGACTCCGTACAAGTGCTTTACTTTGGGAGGTATGAGTTTGTCCTTTGTGTGTAGGGCGATAAGACAAAAACTAATATTGATCAACAAGATTCATTTGATCGTTGATACTGGAATAACTCTACAGTTTCTTCAGTGTTTGCTGAATCTTGAGCAGACTTCACACATGTTTGTAGACAGGTTTGTTATCACTGAAACCACTTCAGATCACGAACTACTTGTCTCTATTTTCAGCTTTATCTTCAACATCACTTAAGTTTCTTATGTTGATCATCTCTCTCATTAATTTGATGATGATCCATTTTACCTTACAAAGTATAGTGTTTTTGTTTATTCAGTTTCAACGATTTTCACTGAGTTTGTTCAATGATCGCTGAACATGTATCGTAACTCCTTCAGAGACTGATATACTTCAAGAAGACAAACCAAAGATCCTTCAGCAATGTCGAAGACAGAAACTGAAGATTAGAGACCAGTACGTTCGTGATCTGAAACGATATTCAGTGATTACAAGCTCGTCTAATTATGTGTGAAGTCTGCACAAGTTTCAGTGAATGCTGGAGAGACTCTCCAACGTCGTCACAGCATTCAGCGATCAAATGAAGCTTTCCATGCACGATTGTTTTTGTCTTCTCCTCCCTCACACAAGGGACAAACCCATACCTTTTCTAGAGTATAGTATAATACGGAGCCTGACGGGTGTCGAGTCCGGCAAATAATAGCCTATTATCTCTAAAACACACTTGTAATAGCGATAAGTAGGGTCGTCTCCTCAGGGACTCGGTATTAACCGTAAACCCAAGACGTAATCTCGTGCAAATTCATTAACAATAAAACAATATATAAAAGGGGGGGGGGGTTGGAAGATTTATAAATAGCCTAAACATGCAAAATAAATTGGGAACTTTAAACAGTAATAAGAACGAGACTAGTAATGAGCATAAATCAACTAATCATTTGGATTATATATCATCGACTCGTTCAATCCATTTTCTCAAAAGAAACTACGTTGGTTAGGACATCGACACGCGTCAATATTATGTTCGTTATAAAAGCATGATCAGTCKCGAACGCTCTACGACTAACCTCTAATTAGCTAATCAAACCTAGTCACGGACTTAGAATTTAATTGCCAATTGCATTAACGTCAAACAAACCCAACACTAAT
>NC_037532.1:27632498-27643061 GCF_001531365.2 Cynara cardunculus var. scolymus | reverse complement strand
TCCAACTCAAAACGATAAGCATTCAACTCTAAAATCGCATAAATAGCTTCAAATGATATTAAAATTGACGTGAGTCTCAACGAATCCAAATTCAAAGTGATCACATACCCATTACTAGAAATAGAAAATTAGCTACACATACTAAGACAATTGTAAACTAACCTGTTAATTAAACGAAGAAATTTGCGATAAACCAATAAAAATCGTTTCAGTTGACAGCCCTCAATGGACAGCCCCTTTCGATCCTGCTGCTTCCAATCGTCTGTTGCCTTCTTCTCCTTCTCGGCTGCTGTCCCTCAATCGACCGACTGCTCTCCTCTCGCCTCTTCTTGCTGTCAATCGACAGCCCCTTTTCTGTCCGATTTCTTCCTCGACAGCCCCAATCGAATAGCCCTCTTGCTGTCCTCTTGACCGACCGACTGCTCTCCTCTTCGACTGCTCGATGACCTGCTGCTCTCGACCTTTCTCCCAATCGAACAGCCCCCTCTCGATGACAGCCCTTCTTCACACAGCCACTTTCTATTTCTCTCGAGACAGGTTCCAATCCAACCGCCCCAATCGACAACCCTCTCTCGATTTTCTCCTTCCACCCGACCAGTCTCTATATGCTGTGCCTCCCTCGGTTGCTTCTGTCCCGACAGCCCCTTTCGATAGCTTTTTCTCGCCCATGATCTCCTGCTCTCGCTGCCCACGATCTCCTGCTGCACGATGCTCACTCTCGCTCTTTCGATTTGGACAGCACCCTTGGGCTGCTGTTGTTGTTGCTTCTTCTTTTCTTTCTTTTTTTATTCTTCATGGGCTGCAGTTTGGGCCTGAATTTGGGCTGTTTGATGCTGATGATAAAAACCAAAATGCAACAATCAATTTTCTCCTTTTTTTTCAACTTAAATGGTCACATAAGATTAAATATCATCTTAAATTAAAATGGATATTTTAAACATCTAAATGACATTAATCGTGAGGTACTTTGACGTAAAAAAAAAAAATATATATATATATATATATATATATTTGTGTTTATCAGAGCCACTCTGTTGACTCTATAGTTCTTACCTACTTTATAAAAAGAGGACTACTCATATACAGCCAAAAAGACTGTTTATTGTAGCAAAGAACAAGTTTTCCTCCAAAAGCTTGACACGTGCTTTGTACCTTCTTAATTGCATTTAATGCAATGGGTATAAATAGCTGAGTTCTCTCTACTCAGATATCACTTCATCTCTAAGAAACTTACCCAAGAAGATACTTCTCTCTCTACTCTCTCCTAAGAGAAAGAACCACTTAGAACAAGTGAAGAGCACTTACATTCTTATCTTTATTTCTTTGTAGCAAATCTTTTCTCTTTGCTATTTGTTATTGTGTGAACATTAGATTGTTTAGATAGGTTCTTTACCTTATCTCTTCAGAAAATAATCTATAAAATTTGTATTGATCCTTCTTTATCAATATAAAATTTTTATAAGTGAAAGTTTAAGTGTTTGTATTGATTCACCCTTCTAAAAACTGATTACTTTTTACTTTTGTAGATCCAGCTGGGACCAACATCTTATGGTATGAGTTTTCTTCTTGAAGAATACTTGTTCTTTGAGATTATAATACATGTTCAGTGATCACTTAACAGACTCAGTGATGATCGTTGAAACTGAATAATCAGAACTAAGTACTTTTTGTTAGGTAAAAATGATCATCATTAAATCACTGAGAGAATATGCATCAACAATCTCCCCCTATTTGATGATGACAAAAATACTTGTAAAATACATGTCCCTTTTTACTATTTTTGGAATTTTTTTCAGTGACAGAGTTTATTATGAAAATTCACTTATTTATAAAAGATTACAAGAAAAGAATAAAATTACATAATATTAATAACTCAACACTAAGAGCATATTCATTGACAAGCAAAGTGTCAGAGAATGTAGAAGATAAATATAATTCACAAGTACCCATTTACTCTTTTCAGGGATTTTTTTTCATTGAATCAATCATAATGATGAAATATCATTTAAGACAAAATATTACAAAGGATTACAATCAATTTTGGTTGGCTTAAGAAATAAAAGTTGTACACTAAAAGAAAAGATAAAAGATATACAAGGTTTTTAATATTGAAAGGTTTTTAATCTAGATATTTGAAGTTGATATAGTCAGGGACATCTCCACGAATCTTTCTTCTGAGCATTTCCTTTCGAATCATGCAGTCCATCATCTCTCCAAAAAGGTCTTCCTTCAGTCAAGTTCGAAGATATTCTAAATGATCCATTGGGAATAGATGGAACTTAGATACTTGCTGAAACCTGTATTGACCATCATAGTCAATGAACATAAGTTCGTATTCAGGTTTCACATGCACTGTATTGGGAATAAAAGGTCCCTTTTCAGGCAGTCACCGATTCAACATTGAGATATCTGGTTTCTTCCTGTTCTTGAAGAGTTTATCCACTAAGATTTTTGTTTCATAATCATTTATGTGGGATGAACCTTCTCCATGATAAAAAAATGTTCTTTCTTCTTCGAGAGGTCTTCTCTAGCAAAGGTGGAATCTCAATGATATTCGAAACTTTATTGAAAAGTTCATTTAGAACTTCTTCAATGTAAGCCTTTTGCTTAAAATTTGACTTCTCGAGCCATTCATAGAAGCCATACCTGTTGAGAAAGGAGGGATACTTCGTAACATTGTTGTTCTCTCGGAAGATGACCATAGAAACTAGAAGGTCACCATCTTTCATTCGTCTGCTATTTGTGACGTTTGAAATCCTGTGAGGTATCATTCTTGTTTCGATCCTTTTTCTTCACCAGCTCAGCCCATGATCTTTCAGTGTCAGCACTCTTTGTATTTTCTGTTCAACTTCTTCCAAGAGTAAGGCTTGAGCACTGAGGGGATCATTATGCGTGAATATCCCTTCAGCGTGAGCTTCTTCGGCTAGAGTCTTGGCTAACTCCAGACTGTCTTTCAGTTGCTGCTGATGTTGTTTCAGCTTTTAGGGATTCTTCACGTTCAACTTCAAACTTACCACATCTAGAAGTACGAAGAGGAATTTTTACTCTGGATTGGTGAAGTTGACTTAAAAGGTGAGTCATCCTCAAATCTTCTTCAACCTCAGAGCATACAAGTTGTCTAGATGAATTCCTGGGAATGAGGTTGCAGGCTTTATCTTCATCTTCATCATCCTCATGAACTTCAAAAGAGGAGGGAAGATGGGTTGAGGGTTGAGAGCAAATGTTGCAAAGAGAGATAAGGGTTCAAAGGTAGGAGGTAGAGAAAAAGAAGATTTAGCTTTTGAGGTGGAGGGTGGAAACATGGTTGAAATATTTGCATCCTCAGGATAGTTGAACGCCCCAAAGAGTAGGGGCTAAGTTGTCTTCAGCAACCCTTTTCCTTTTGTCGGAGTAGGAGTAATGGTGAGAAGATTTCTTCCCCTAGGAAGCAAGTTCGCTGAAGGAGATTCCTTTAGCAGGTTGTCTTAGGATGACCTGGATGAAGAAATCATCCTCATCATTATCATCGTTTTCATCACCAAGGTCAGCACATGAGTCAAGGATCTCGGGATCCTCATCATCCTAATTTTCATCTTCTTCTTTTTCATCACCAACATTTGGAAATGCATAGGTGGAAGGAAGGTCTTCACGGTCAGCAATAACCACGACATCCATGACATCCTTTTTAGCAGCCTTCTCCCCTTTTTTCTCATCATCAATAGAGAGAGAGGGAGAGAGAAGCAAGGTCGTTGAACATCTACTCTATGAAGACAAGAGGTTCAACTTGTAGAAGGTTGGCTCAACAACCATGTCTAGCTGATGGCAATCAAAAACACTGAAGGAGGGTTCAAGGACAGATGCTGACTTTTATAGAAGCTGAAAAATCCATTCAAGGAGCTCATCATGTTTGGTAAGTTGAGCTTGAAAATCCTCAGCCTTGCTGAAGAGTTCAGCGATGGCTTTAGAGTTGTGATGGATTCCCATCTTCATGGAGTGCAGCTCTCTTTGACTTCACATACCTCAGCTTGGACAACAGAGAGATCGTGAGTCAGGTCTTCCTTTAAGGACATTCTCTGTTGAACCTCGTCCATCTTGTAAATGACAGTGGCAACGGCAAGGAAAAACATCTTGACATCCCCAACCATATCATAGGCGTCAGTCTCAGTGATTGGGGGTTCATACTCCATAGGACCTGCAGAGAGAGGAGAAACAAGTCGGAAAGCTTTGAGGTATTCAAAGAGTATCAGAATGAAGTAGAGAATCAACTTGGCATAAAGATAAAAGCATTTTGATTGGATCGAGCTCACAAATATTTAAACCAAGAGTTTATTGGTTATATTAGAGACCGTAGGATAGTATCCTAACTAACTCCTCCAGGAACACCACAACACAATGGTGTGTCGAAAAGGAGAAATAAAACCTTGTTGGACATGGTTCACTTGATGATGATTCATACCATTCTGCCTAAAGTGCTTTTGGGTTATACCTTAGAAACATTTTCTCGAATACTGAATAATGCACCAACCAGAAAGTCCGATAAAACCCTATATGAATTATGAACTAGGAAGATCCCAAAATTATACTATATGAGAATATATGGTTGTGATGCTTACTAATTAATCAAGAAGCTTCTAAGAAGCTTGACTAGAGGTCTGAAAAGTGCATCTTTGTGGGATATCCAAAAGAGACAATTGGACATTATTTCTACAATCCAACAAAAATAAAGTATTTGATGTAGACGTGGTGAGTTTTTAGAAAATAATTTTCTAACAAAACTCCTATGGATCCTCCCTTAACACTAAACAAGGACTTAAATGGGAAAGTTGTCAATGTTACAACATATAAAGGAATGATTAGCTCCTTGTAATATCTCATAGCTAGCTAACTTGATATCATGTATTCTCCTTGTCTTTATGCTCGTTATCAATCTGAATCGAAAGAATTGCATCTAATCACCGTAAAGAGAATCTTCATATTCCTAAAGAGTACACCCATTCTGGGTCTTTGTTATCCCAAAGACTCAGGGTTGATCTAAATGGTTATTTAGATAGTGATTTCTCAAGGTGTAAGCAAGACATAAAAAACATCACTGGAGGCTGTCAGATTCTAGGCTGAAAGTTGGTGAATTGGACTAGTAAAAAGAAAAACTCAATGTCCACCTCTACCGTTGAAGCTGACTATGTTGCTGCAGGAAGTTATTGTGCTCAGATCCTATGGATGATAAATCAACTCAACAATTATGACTTGGGTCTTTCACAAGTGCGTATCCATTGTGATAGTACCAGTGCCATTGCAGTAGCCAACAACCCAGTTCTACAGTCCTAGACAAAGCATATCAAGATCAGATATCATTTCATCAGAGATCATTTCATGAAAGGTGACATCGAACTTCATTTCATTCCAACTGAGTTTCAGCTAGTTGATCTTTTCACAAAACCCCTTGATGAAACAAGGTTTAATCTTCTTATCAGCGAGCTGAGAGTGCTAAATGTTGATGATTAATTCATCAGTTATTAAGCATATCTAGTTAGATAAATAAAGTATCAATGTATTCTACCTCTCGGTGAACTCTCTGAGATACATCTTGATCAATGAATGTAAGTGGTCACTTCCATCATTGAACGCATTTATCCTTATGATATTTTCTTAATGGTCTTTTCTCAACAAAACTCACTAAGTGCTTTCCTCTTACTTAGTGACAAAACTTCTTTCTTAAAAGATGTATCTGAGACACCTCCTTATATCAGACTCATGGGGAAATAAATACTCATTTTTGGAAAATTACTATTTTATCCTGGACATCAATAAATGTAATTTTCGGATTTTCAATGAGAATTTTACTATTATGAAAACAGTTGTAATTACTATTCTGACACATGATGCCTATTTCTATTCTTATCCAATAAAACACTAGACGCAACATTGTCATAATTACCTCACTTTTGTGCACCATCATCTTTGTGCTCTTTCCTATTTCTCTCTCATTTAACCACTATAAATACTTCCCTCCCATACACATTTGGTCTTTACAATTTTAAAATTATTAAGCCAAACTTTCACTGAAAGTGATCGCCTGTTGTTCCAAGGTATGTTTCTTATCTGTCTCTACTCCCACTTTCTTTGTCTTTTCAGAAGGGCTACGACACTAGGAGAACCCTTAACGTCTACCTAGGCCTCCAAACCTACATCCTCAAAGAGGACACTATTTGAAGCCCCTTTGGTTCTCTAAAGAGATCCAAAACAATCCCAAAGGGTTAAAACCTCTTATCTAAGTGGAGCCTCTCGATATGCTATACTCATTGAAAGTAGCCTCATACCTAGGGCATCTGCAACCTAGCCTAGCTTATCAGCAACTTCTTTCATTGCCATTGTTGTATAAATAAACATCACCTTACCATCCACTTAAGTGTCTCAAGACACTTAATGTGTATTTTTGAGTTTGTCTACAACCTATATTCCATCAGTCACAATCACAAACTCCTTTGATTTCTCCTCCATTGCCTCTATCACCTCTTCTTTGGTCCATATTGTATGATAGTGTTTATCCCTATTGATGTTGAGGCTAGAATCCTCACTGAAAATGAGGAAGCTGAGTGCGTCATACGGTCTTTTCATCTCCTTAGTGATAATGAGTCGGGACTTGAGGGAGATTCTCTCCAGTTCCCTTAGCATACAAAAGTCGATCCTTTCGACAACAAAGTTGAAACACTTGTCGTTAATGCTCCTGATAATGCTGAAGGACCCTCAAATACACTCAACTTCCTTACCCTTTCTTTCTTCATAACTAACATTAAACATTCTCAAGCTTAACTTACATATGTTGATTTATGTTCTACAAGTCCTATTGCATCAGCATCCATGCTCTCAGTCATGATTCCTCTAGTCATCTCCTCTATTCCTCATGCCCTGGACTAGCCAAATGTGGTTGAGGAGGTCAATAAGGTGATCCCTACCTTGGACAATCTAGCTGATGAAAATAGTCTTCTCAAATCCAAGGTGGATGATGTTGAGGCTTTCATCTCTTCTGCTTTGAAAGATTCAGTATCTCAACTCTCTTTGTTGAAGGAAAAGGTTTCAGAGATCAAGTCGAGTCTCTTAACCAACACCGCTGCCATAGCTTCTTCAACGATCAATGACTATAGCAGGTGTTCACTCAACTGACTTCTCAATATGACAAGTTGCAGATTATCTTGTATATTCTTCAACAACCTTAAGTTCATCATCCTCCTTCCTCTATAGCCTTTGATCTCACTACCATGGAGCTCCTCGAAGAGTAAGCTATTCTCCAGGGTAATTATGTGGTTGATATCGAAGCTCAACTAATGTTACTCAACGGGAATATGCCTCTCACTCCTAGTGATGATGACAAAAAGGGAGATGAATGTTGACCTACCAGTTGTGACAGAGAATGTATAAACTCCTCCAGTGAGTCTATAAGCTCTTAGTGATAGAGAATGCACAAGCCTTAGTTCCTGTTGTGCAACCATAGCCTATCCTCATCGTTGGTGATGATGATGAAGATAATAAAGTGATACTGAGTGGTAGTTTTTGGGCACTCTAACGATGATAATGATGATGAGTGGTAGTTTTTGGGCACTCTAACAGGGGCCTTTGACAAGGGCAAAGGTAAGGTAGTTAAATGCCAGACCCCTGAGGATCTACTTAAGGGGGAATCTGAAAACAACCATCTCCCTGAACAAACTTCAGCCTCAGCCTTCACTTTCATCCCACATATCCCTGAAACACTTATCTCCCTTGAAGAAAAACCATATCCACTTCTTGAACCCTTGGTTGTCATGGATATACTTTGGGATTGCTGAATCACAAACAAAGGATAGACCAAAAAATATAATAAATATAAAAAGTAGTGAGCCATCATAATATTTTCAAATTCCTCCGAAAGGAAGGGTGGTAAGTTGATCATTTTCTCATCAGGGTTTGATCGTACCTATGTTTTTTTGAATATATTTGTCTTGGAATTATTGGAAGAATTCTTTACGGAAGAAGAAAAAGTTTTTTCCTTGACCTTCCAAAATCCCTCACTTCCAGCCAACAACAATAAACTGACCTTCTTCCCTATTGAGAAACCCTTCTCATGTCTCCCCTAAATTTATCTCGACAAACCCTGAAGCCTCCCTCTTCCCTATTGAGAAACCCTTCTTATGTTTTATCTACTTTGTTTCTTAGAGAATTTTAGTGCTCTAGTTTCAAAGTAAGATTATTTAGATCATTTTTATTCCTTTTCTTATTCCACAACAGTCTACAAATTCAAGTGTACTAATCTTCTTCTAAATCAATAAAAGAATTTAAAAGGTTAAATAATTGTGTTTGTATTCAATCCCCTCCTTCCACAAACTGTTAATAACCTTATTAACCCTATTGGAACCAATACATGCTTTAGTGTGTTGGTCATTTAATTGAAGTCATGTAATTTAAACTATAATGCATTAGATCCATAGGCAATGTATCAATCGTGTTTGTTGGTCATGACAAGAGAGAAGTTTTGATGTTCTCTTCTTGATATCACTAGTTTGAATCATGTGAGGTGTTTTGATGTTCTCATCTTGAAACCTTTAATTTTTTTCAAGCAAGGAGTTTGAATGTTCTTGTATTTAAGCCATTGGGTTCGGTGAAGTGAGTTTTTTTATGTTCTCGACTTTGGCCCTTTTGGTTATGGAAAGTGAGGAGTTTTGATGTTCTCACTTGGACCCTTGGTTTGAATCAAGAGAAGAGTTTTGATGTCCTCATCTTGAAACCTTACAGAGTAAGCACTTAGGTCGTTTGATAGCCTTCAGGTGAAACTCGACAACGTTGATATGTGGCTTACTTTGTGTTTGTCATATTCAAAAGATACGGGTCTCCCCCATCACCAAAAGGTATTATTCTTGCATTGTGTATTATCCATGGTTTCGGTGTTGTTTTGGGTTATGTAGTGATCTATATGTTATGGTTTTGGTATCTTGGAACTTATCCATGTTTTGGGGTTTGGATATTAGAGTTTTTATCCATGTTTTTGGTATTTAAGTGTTAAAATCTTATTCGCAATTTCAGTGAGTATTGAGTTTTGGTTTAATGTTAAATGGGTGCTTCGATTCACGAGTGTTTATTACGAAAATGATGGGTTCTAGGAAAGATCTTGGTTTGTATTTAATATATTTCATGTTGAAAATTGTGATTTGAATAACAGTCTTTTCATTTTAATGATGAAAACAACTTGAACTCACTAGACATTAAGTCTGACCTATTTTATTTATAGGCATGTCCAAAAGGTCCTCGTGGGGGCGGTGTTAGCGACGCTTGCACAAAGCTGAGTGCTAGTTAAAGACTCATGGGGGACTTAAATCTTTGGGACGTCTTCATATTGTTAGAGATAGCAACTTTCTGTAAGGGTTATAATAACACCGGTAATTTGTTCGAAGATAGATTCTAAGTCGTTGACATTGACTTATTCACATATCAAGCAATTTAATTTTTAATCTCTATTATTCACATATCAAGCAATTTATGGAGTGGGTAGAGATTAAAAATGTTGAAGAGTCGTGTGACAATCGGATCTTGGTTATCACCTGAGGTAATAAATACGTGATTATCTGATTAAATGATTACGTGATAGCATGATAAATTTGTTTTATTTGATCATGCTAGTGTGTGGAAATTATGTGCATAATATAGATGCATGTATAAAATTATGTGTATATGTAGAAGTATATATATATATAAAGAGGTTGGTTCAAATACTAACCCTTTTTTTGTGTTAACTATGCTAACCAACATCAACCAATCATGTTCCATATTTTAGTTAGGTTCAAATGTAACTCACATATTAAGTGTAAGGGTATTTAGGCAATTTGTCATTTTTATGTAACTCCCCAATATTTTAATTGGGAGTTACAAATCTTAAAATATCACTAATTGATCTTCATGTAATAATGACATGAAGTTTCACATTTGTTCATCTTAATGATTTTTACATTTCATTCTTCCTATAATGGTTTTGATATTGTAAATTTCAAAAAAGTCTCTTTTGTAAAGATTTCATTATAGTCCGAGTAATATGGATAATCATAGAATAAAACAGATCGACGACAATGAGAATGAAAAAGATAAAAGCGTCTACGAATACATTCGGAATTCGAATTCCGAAAATGAAGAAAATGATCAAACCGTTCACGCACATATTCACTCAAACGCCGACATATGTGTTCACTCCTGCACATATGGGTTCAATTGGTTCACACAATATATCCATTTGGTTCATACACATGTTTCAATTGTTCATTAAGTTCACACATTGTTTTGATGAAGATTATGAACCTAATTTTTCAATTGTTCATTAGGTTCACACATTGTTTTGATGAAGATTATGAACCTATTTTTTCAATTGTTCATTAGGTTCACACATTGTTCATTAGGTTCACACACATGTTTCAATCTTATCTGGATGTTGTCGCTTGGTAATCCTCCATTGTTTTGATGAAGATTATGAACCTAATTTTTAGCTACTGATTTAAGATATTGATCGATGAGATTGACGGTTTCTTTATTGATTGGAAGTTACAAAATAGGATACGTTAAGATCATTCA
>NC_037532.1:27615484-27631258 GCF_001531365.2 Cynara cardunculus var. scolymus | reverse complement strand
AATTGTTGTTAAACGTTAATTTTTATTAAACATAAGACTGAGGGTAAAATGGTAATTTTATGTCATTCAGACAGTTGATTCAGAACAGTTTCCAAACAACCTTTTTCTATCTGACACTAAATCATACAGAGTCTCTTAATCATTCTGACCACTTAATCATACTGCACTAAACCATTCAGCAACTGCCAAACAGCCCCTAAATCGGACAAAGCTTGTCCGGATTATTCTTAAATCGAACAAGGGTTAGGCGATTAAGCCCTAAACCGAACAAGCGTTAAGCGGTTTAGTTTTAAACCGGTCAAGCATTGAGCGATTTATGAATGATAAGTATGGTAAACATTTTGAACGTAGAAGTATGAATACGACCATGTGGTGACCGGATTATTTTAAATCGGTCAAGCTTTGGACGATATGTTGTCCGGACTTGTTATCCGGACAAAGGTGTTGGAATTTATTCTAAGTGTTAATCGGACAAACCTTGGGCGATGAGTTGTCCGGATTTAGTAAACCGGCCAAGACTTGACCGGAGATGAAGTCCGGTCAAGCCTATGTTGACCGGATTTGTATTAGGACTTGTGCTTGATTGATAAAAATTATTATTTTATCATAAAATGGAAGTTTGACATAAATGATTTTGGATTGATAATAATTCCATTGGCTGCGGTCTATTTTGAATTGTTTTTGTGAAATGTTTTGATGAGGAAATAAGGGTGGCATATCAAGGAGAGGTGTACCATGGGATAAAGGTGGCATATCAAGGAGAGGTGTACATTTGATATAAGGGTGACATTTGTATGTGTGTTGTATGATATAACTCTTTCTATTATATCCCTTAAGACTACCGTGGTTTGGAATCTTTATTTATTTGTCATTTAAAGATTTAGAATCAATGTTCTTATTGGAAATCGTAGTCTGGATGTTATTGAGGAGAAAATAACAAGTTTGGCCTGAAACTTTAATAAACCTTGTTTGATTATAAAAGGTTTAAAAGTGGCATTATATGAAACCTGGTTGGTTCAAAGGTATGATATTTGAATAGCTGAAAGGATCTGGTATTATGTTTCTATTTGTTCATATATTTGTTATATATATGAAAAGTTGTTTTCCATAAAGGTTTTGGTGATTTTCACCCTGCAATAACATAAATAGAGTATCTCACTAGATCTTTCGGTCTAACCCTCGTTTTATGATTTTAAATATGTATTGCAGGAGGTACCGACGGTAAGGGGAAGGGGAAAATGTGATATTTTCTTATATGCATTTCTACATGAAGAAGTGTTTAATGATGTATAGTTTTGATTGATGAACGTTGATTAGTACAAAAAATGTATTTGAATTTTTGGACCTTGTATTCTGTAATGATAAATTCTTGTACTAAGGGACCTGAATGGTATATAAGCATGTATTTCTTCTGTATGAAATATATGTTACATGCAATGTGTAGTATAAAGCGTTACAAGTCGGGATCGTTTTTTACGCTTCTCACTATTTTCCCACCATCTTTCGTCTATATTTGTAATCCTGTTTCACACTATCTCATTGTATCTCTTCATTTAATGATTCACATACATGTATCAAGACCCCAAAATTTGGTCCTGAATTTCCTTAAAAAACAATAACAATTTTGGCATGCAATCAAGAACGAAAAACACCCCAGATTGATTATATCCTACAATACAACCTTTCCTAAACATGCCAAACTCATCTCTACTCCATCTACTTTAACTCACTCACACTCATATATACGTAAATTATCGATTCCGTCGATCGTGGGATATATTTTACACTTTACGATTTCCGTAATCATCTCCCATATCCTTCACTGTTTCTTCCACGAGATCTCGAATGATCTGACATTCAACCTCTTTTGTTAGAGCATCAATGTCCTCGCTTACCAATTCTGACCATGGCATAGACCGCAAATCTCTAGCCACCATGGTGTCGAAGAAGTAGAACGATTTGTCGATAGGCGGATGTAAATACTCGCGTAACATGCCCCACACCTGATTCAATAATGTGTTGCCACGTGGCAGTCTCGCCACTTTCCTACCGAACTTGGATATGTGGATCGGAGGGGCTAATATTGTCGAAAGTATTTCGTTTAGTAAATCGAGTAATACCTTGTGATGCGCCTCTTTCTGGTCGGCTTGTTCCTTTGGTTCAATGTGGTTCATCTTGTGTTTGTGTGATTCCTCTACTTGCTGGAAGACCCGGCTGGTAATCGGTTTTGCAAAGGTGTCCCATCTGGATAGAGATTTATCGAACGAGTTATCGTATAAACCAGAAGCGATTAGCAAGTCTCGTACATAAGCTTCATCTTCGTCTTCAAGCTCTACCATATCAGACTCGAAAGACTGGTCTTCAGTCACCGTCTCCTCTGATCGACCAGTCTCGAGTTGATGCAGTTGCTTCCTTAGCTCTGTCAGATCAAAACCCGAATCTTTTTCGTTAGATTTGGCAAAAGCTAATCTAATTCTAACATCAAAAGTGGAAAAGGGCACTCGACATATCCGTCATAAAGATCACTATCCATCCGTCAGAAAGAAAGAAAGGACCGCCCCCGGGGGCGATTGGGTGACGGGGATCGCCCCCGGGGTAGATCCACGCAAAACGAGGTGAATAGTGTTGTATGCATGTGGGACCCACCAAAAATGATTTTTTTAAATTATTTTTTGTACTTTTTTATCAAAACGAAAGAGATCGCCCCCCAAAGTCATGGATCGCCCCCCGGAGGCGATCCGGGTGGACGTTTTTGCAATTTCGTGAAAAAATGGTTATTTCGTTAATATATCGGATATATTTTGGTCATTTTGGTGATTTTCCCTTTCTAAAACATGTTGGAGGTACATACTAAACAAAGTCATAAACAGTGTTCCGATTCTCTTACCGTTGAGGTTAGAACTGATGTCTCTGAAAGGTTGCGGCAGATCATTATCGTCTGATGTAACTGCACCTGGTGTTGTTGAAGGGCTGACACAATATGCAGCCCTATAGAAGTCCTCATGGATACTGCTGCACACGGATGCTGGGCTAGGTGGAACTTCGGTTGAGTTTTCCTACAATGGAAACACATGAATTTGTCAGCAAACACATAGGACGGAATCCTTTGGTTAAATGACCTTCTGACAGGTTTTTTTCTTAAAATCCACAACCTTTTAATATGTTTTAGAGTGTCAAACTTAATATAAGGTCGTAGATTTATTAGTTAGCTAATTAACCTTAGCTTGTATGTAGGACAGAACATTTGAAAGAAACCAAAAAAGTGTCTGTGGTGGGTGTCCTTACGGGTCTTTCGGCAAAATTCATCGTAACTGTCGGTCCATTCATGATGTCTTTCACAAAACTCCGGTCATTGTCACGGAATTCAGTAGCGGAATGTATCTTTCTGGCAAACAACCTTGCCCTGAGAGATATACTGTACTTGAAACTTGACACTCTCTCCTTCAAATTGAACTTATCTTTCCTTTGTTTTTTCACCTTCATTGTTAACTTCTCATTAGTTTCATGCTTCCTCCGGATGTGAGCACCAGTTACAACATGCCGATCTTCGAGAAGAAGCTTTCCGAATGATGTTCCAGATACTGGAGCTGATAAAGATCTGACTAGATTTATAGGAGATAAATCCCTTTGGAGAATCATATTCATATCATCAGGCCCACATCTGAAAGATTTGCTTTGAATATCGTTTTCATCTTTCAAGATATCGCTAGATTGTAATGTTCTGTTTAAGATGGATGATTTTGAAGTGTTTTCAACATCCATTAAAGTATTTGAATGTGATTCTCTCTTCAAAACATTCCTTAGTCTTTCTGATAAAAGTCTTCTTGTATCTCTGCTGATGAACTCAGGAGAACTGGCTCCACTGCACTGAGATTCACCTCTATAAGATCTTGTTGATTCAGATCGAAGCAAATTTGCTCCAAGATCCTTAGTAACGCTCTCTCTGACCTGTTTGGCGATCCGTTGTGCTATTTGTTTTGGATCTGATGGTCTCTCACTGTAAGGTGTTTCGATTCCGCCGCCTCTAACTACTCCTCCCCTCTTGAAAGTTTTCCCTTGCAACTCAAATTTCAGCCTTTCTTTTACTTCCTCTAGAAAATCTTCAATATTATTTCTATCTTCTGAAGCACCTGAGGAGCTGGCGGCCCATGGCTCTTCAGGATAACTAATGTTGTCAAAGCCAGGCCTCAAAATGACTATCCTTGTTGGTGTAGAATATGCTCCAGTTTCTTGATCAGGTCTTAAAAGAGATGACTTGAAGTCTTCACTTAATGTTTTCCGCCTCATGGGAAATGATCGCTTGTCATCTGGTGAGAGAAACTCGTATGAATTACTGCGATCATGCAAACCAGCTTTCAAAGAGCGTGATTTCTTTAGATCTTGGAGTTTCTGGCCCTTTGTTCCTGAATTTGCATATAGAGCCATCTTTTCGTTGTTGAGATTCTCTTGAGCCATCCATTGGCCAGGGGTGGAGCCATGTTCAACGATTTTTGAACATTCTTTAAACCTTGCTGATTGCCATGCTTCAAATTCTTTCTTAAACTTCTGCAGTTCCTCCTCTTGAGGATGTTCCCGAGGCATGAGTTTCTTTGAGCTACCACTCCATTCATCAGGATCGCTGTCTTCATCAACATGAAAGGAATCCAATCTTGTCTGCCTAAAAGATTTTGAAGGGGAAATCCCAGAGCCCACGGAACTACATCTGGTTAGTTTTTCTTTTGACAGATCATTTGCTGGGATTTCCTTTTTCTCCTCGGTTCGCTGTGTTACTGATTTTGTATCTAGTGGCAACGTATCCACTCCCATTAGACGGGCCACAATGCTGGGGGAGTTTGCTCTGTTTTTTGCCCTTTTTAACATCTCATCATTTATTAACTTCTTCATTGGAGCCTCGTCTGGATAACAGCTCGTCTCAGACCAATCCTGTGGCTCTTGATACTTATGCTGAAACGTTTTAAGGCAGTTTGCAAGTCAAAATGAATGAAAATTACACATGAGATAGACTCAAATATGCATATGCATAAAAAGCCAGTGAGGTTATTTGAATAACCAATATGGTGCATACTTGGTTTGGTTTACTTTATTTGTATAAAGGATTTATGCACTATCAATCTTAGGAAAGCACAAACATCTGCCCAGGCAAAATTACGAGATTGCTGAGGTTAAAGGAACAACTAAGGATCCCAAATGGAAGTCTCCAGATTGCTAATTCAAAGTAATACAAACAAGTGCATAAATTACAACTTGACAGCCCAGGAAAAATTACGAGATCGCTAAGGTTTAAAAGAAAATAAATAACAAGCTTACCTGTCCATCTTGTGGGGGGTAATGGCTCTGGCATGTTTCTACAGAAAGCTCTAAACTGTTGCGTGGAGCCTCTAATCCTGCAGAGGATTGAAATCATTTAGCTACCTCCTTGATAATACTATTTCTACCTTGTGATATAGCTTGCTAACAGACAGATGAGATGAATTTTAGGAAGTGGATCAACTACAACTAATGAGTTCAGAAATATCACAGAACAAAGTCTATGACTTCGAATGGACAATGGAAACTGGAAAGGGTGATGCAGTTCACTTGCAACAACAGCATACACTCATTGTCCCTTGGTGATCCAGAATAGTAATAAAAACAGCAACAATAATACAGATGGTAATAATAGTGGTAGTTGTACTTGTTAATGTTAGTAATGCTTACCACCAACATTTTTCTTTTGTGTTCCAAACTTCCTAGCCATCCTTCCTTGCTTTAAATCGGTGAGGTGGAAGAATCCTCCCATACAGTAGTGTCAACACCACGAAACTGAACGTGCTTAATGTTGCAGGTTTGACTTAGTCCACCAGCACCAAGGCAGTTGCTGCCAAAGAATGAGGAGCGGAATGGTTCATTTCACTACCTGTAAAGACACCACAAAGATAACTCAATATCTTGGAGTGCAAGTAACCTTCGAAAACAAAATAAGAAATTAAAACAAAATTGGTGGAACATCAAATATGCAAAGGCCACGATGGGGCCTACGAGATCATCCCACTCAGAAAACTGGTTTATCATGTACTTAGGAAACACAATTGCAGGGGATCTATGTGCAATAAGGCCGATGAACAAAATATGTAGTTAACAAAGTCAAGAAACACTTACTCATCCAACTTACAATCTTATAAGCCAGATGATCCCACATGACCACATGTGATATGCGAGATTTTAGGGCAAGAAAAGAATCACACAACTGCTTAACTTCATTCACTGACAACTTTATGCGGCAGGGATGGTCTTCATTCAGCTCGACATGTTGATAGTGGAACCCAGAAATTTCATTGTTCTTCGAACTCATTAAACTTACATGGATGTCAATTTAAATATAAATACACAGAAATATGAACATCTGGGTCTAAGTAATTTTATAAGACTCTCTCTCTGAATTGTTATTGTGATGTCTAGGTTTTCTTACAAACACATTCATCTAGCAACTGAAGTGCATTATAATTAAGCAGAGTCTGGCCCTACATGTTACGTGTGATAACCCCTTTCGGTCTATGGTTACAGTTCTTACCAAAATGGCACTTGAGTACAAGTGCTGATTCAACATGATTAAGGTCATTATCACGTACCTTGTTACAATCAAAAATCAAAAAGTTAATGATTTCTATTTCTTTTTGTGTAATTACCTTATTCAGTAAAATGGAAGTTACTCCACTTGTACCAGGGCAGCCCAAATAGAAATCCCTAGAAGAAATTTAAACCAGGTAACTGGCTTTTTTTTAACTCTTCTTCCACATTCACCCGTCCTTCAGTAAAATTAAGTAGTAGTTTCAACCCAGAAACTGCAACAATTTCGTTCCTTTAATTGATCAATAACATCTCTCCACTTTTATCTATATTCAAAGATGCTTTTCAGACATTTGACTAACATACCGGAATTTTAGACGATACAAGCAATCATTTTCCAAACTTCTTGAGGACGGAAGGAGAAGTAATTACCGTACTTAATACAACTCTTAACTCAAAGTTTCATCATAATTCATAAACAAATAAACCGTATTGAAGAAGGAAATCATCATACACACCAATCAGCTAATAACTTCGATTCCAGGTCGGCATGGATAAAGATCAAACAATAACAACGACCACATAATCCAACAAGCCAAAACAATTCCAATTCATGCAAAATCCTCTGTTGTTACCAGAAAGAACATGACGACAATCAAATCATAGTAGAACCGCAAAAAGCAATATCAAATACACAGCAATTCACCAATCAATCATCACTAGATAATTCATTCGATAAAAATCATCATAAATGATGAAAAATCAACAAACTAACTCCTTCGAATTCATCAAAAATCCGATGTCATCATTGCCAGAAAAAATCAAAAAGAAAATTCTCGGAATTACAAAATACCGTTATCATCGTCCTGATCAAGTGAATCAATCATCAGCATCCAGAAATTCCTTCAGATCCGAACCAGAAATTCAAGCTTGTAAATTGTAATAATAATCATCCTCATCATCATTCATTTGAGGAATTTGCGAAGACCGAATTGATGAGAGAGAGAGGGGGGAGTAGAAGTTATTGACAGACGAGCGTAGCAGAGAATCTGAGCCCTTTTAGTCGGATGGAAATAATTATGGCGAGGGGAGGAAAAAGTTGTGCTGCTTTGCTTTTTAGCATGAGACTTCCCACGACCAAAAAGCTCTACATCGTGTTGTCTTTTTTATTTTATTTTTCTATTTTTTTTCCTTTTAAAACGGTTTTTTTTTCTTTAACGAAATAAATCATTTCAAAATATACAAAAATATGGTTATTGTTATTTAAAATCACTATAACAGTACTCGTGTAATACCGTGAGATACATTTTTATTTTAATGTTTTGTTTTGTTTTATTTTTTATATCTATTGATATAATACGATTTATGTGTTTTTGAGAAACATAATGTTTTTATTTTTGAATAAAAATAAGTTTGAAGACATCAAAGATTTTGAAAAAATATATCGATATTAATATCAAATTATCTATTTAAATTTTCTTTAATTCAATTTTTTATTTTAATTTAATTTAGGTCAAACAGTGAAGTAATTTATTTTTGCCTTAACGATAAACTTTTTATAAAGATAATGATTCTGTTAAAACTTAATGATTATCTTAATTATATTTTAAAGTTTTTATATTTAAAATGAGTTGTTTATCCTGTATTTGGT
Organism: Cynara cardunculus var. scolymus; assembly: GCF_001531365.2. Classification (NCBI taxonomy): domain Eukaryota; kingdom Viridiplantae; phylum Streptophyta; class Magnoliopsida; order Asterales; family Asteraceae; genus Cynara; species Cynara cardunculus. The sequence continues at coordinate 27,623,061 of NC_037532.1, read as the reverse complement.
TATGTTTATCTGCAGTTAGTTATACGAATTCAAAAATAGAGCTTTAATAAGTTGTATTTGTAATCTTAAATTTTAAGTAATATGCATTAATACACGGTACTTCATGCATAAAAAATGATTTTTAAGAGTTTTTGTCAAAATACTTTATAATATAGTATAGATAATATTCAGTTTTCAATTTTTTTATTATTTGTCATCTAATTATGTGATTCAGGGATCATTTACAATACAACTTATCAGGTAAGCACTTACCGGATGTCATTTACCTTATTGGACAAGCATAGCAAGGTTCGAGCATCTTATCCAATAAAAAACATGGAAAGGACCGATAATCTTACCTAATAAGTAAAGGAAAAGAATCTTACCCCATAAGCATTACTGAGTAAAAAACGTTTACTAATAATTCATTTTGGTGGCTGAGAATATTGTCTTATAAAGTAAGTAAGAATGATAAAAAAAATTATAGCAATTAAAAATATTTACAAAAATGGTCACCTGCATTCTTTTAACTCAAAAAAAGTTACATGTAACCGACTAGCAATGTTTTACAGTAAAAAAATATAAATCAATTATATTGTTCTCAAACATTACGTCATTCAAACCATTGGCACACAATTCCCCTCATCACTCATCATCGTCCCATCATTGTCTGTTCTTTCTAACGTCCATTATCGTCGTTAGACTTTGCCATTGATCTCCATCTGTTTAATCTGCTTTTTTTTTTTAATTCTCTCTTTTTTTAGAACAATTTAATAGAGCACATATAGACATATTAGAAAAGACGGAGGATCAAAAAAAACAAAAAAATCAAAAATAATGAGATCGATGGTATGGGTCAACAACAGTGATGAGCTATGATAAAGAGCAAACGACAATAAGGCAATCAGGGGTTTGAATGACGTAGGATTGGGAGCTGTAAAACCGATTTGATTTTTTTTTTTACATTAAAACATTCCTAGATGAGGGGTTCGATGGTTTAGTTATTAAAAAAAATTCAAGGTCTTGATCATTCAAAATGAGAAAGCTAATGTTCATTCAAGAAAAAGTTGCAAGGACTAAACCATTTAAGATGAGATAAAAAAAATTCATTAAATAAAAAATGTAGAAACTAAATTATTTAAAATGTAAAAATTGTTCAACTTTGTTAACTTTTCAGTATTTAGGAGGTGTTTTGGATTGCTTATAAAAACAATTTATTGACTTATTTCGGTGTGATACTGGTAACACTTTTGAGTGTTTGGATAAACAACTTATACTGGTGTCAAATCGGTAATAAGGAATTTTTAAAAAAGTTAAACTCTTCTAACTTATAACAAATTGATAAATACTTTATAAAAAAAACATAAATTGTTTCAAATAAACAATCCCAAACATCTCAATAATTATTATAACTTCAAACAAGATAAAGGTATTAAAATGGTATCATCTATGACCACTTCTATTATAATGATTTAATATCTCATAATCATTTTTAAAATGCATCTCTAATTTTCATAAATAAATAAATAGAAAACTTTTTAAAATTATTGTGATTTTCGTGAGTGTTATCGAGTGTGTGAGGGAGTATTTAGTGTTATGATGGTCTTGAAGCAATAAACCTTTGATTTGGTTGAACTTTGATAGTCAAAAGCCGTCTCGTTGATTTAGTACTAAACACTCGATGCTATGAGCTGCCTTCATGTTGCTTTTGTTTATATTTTTAATTATTATTATTATTATTATTATTAGAGCAATTACAAATTTCGGCCCTATGTTTATTAATTTTTTTAGATTGGGTCCCCAAATTAACTAATTACAAATATAGCCATCATCGTTTCATTTTTATTATAGATCGAGTCCCTTTGTCCTAACTCCACTAACTATTTACTTGGTTAAGTCAGGGGTAATATTGTAATTTTATTTTTTCTTCTTTTTAAAAAAGTAATATATATGTACATATGACTGACTCTAGATGACGACCATCGTCTCTTCACTGACTCCAGATGAAGGCCATCGTCCCTTCACCCCTTCACCAACTCAAATGAAGGCTATCGTTACTTTGGTTGCGTTTGGTACATGGGACAAGATAGGACATGAAGAGACAAAATTCATTGTCTCACATTTGGCACGACATGGGGAACGACAAGAATTCATTGTCCCACGTTTGACGAGGACATGGGATAGTGATAGAAATATGACAAGGTGGAACAGCATGGGACAAAAAAACTTTTTTCTTGTTCCACAAAAATGGGTGTGACAAGATGAGACAAGAAAGAGACATAAACTAAAAATATTACTAATCTACGCTCGTTTAATATTTAACTTTAATATGGTATTTGTTTTAGTGGTCACCAACTAGTCAAAGGCGATTATGGTATTTGTTTTAGTGGTCACCATCGTTAGTCGCATGCCGTCGTCGCCGTCGCCGCCGCCGCCGCCGGCTACCGAGAGCCACCATCAGCAACCTCCTCTTCCACTACAACAACCTCATCTACCACCTCCACAACCACCGTCGGCAACCGACCACCATCGTCCCTTGCCGCCACCGTCAACCACCTCCACCTCATCCTCTACTACAACAACCTCATCCACCACCTATATAGCCACTGTCTGTTATCGATCATCACCATCTGTTGCCACCACCACTACCACCGTTGGCCACCTTTACCTCCTTGTTTTTGTAAAACTGATTGTTTTTTTGCTTTTGGTTATGTAGATATTTTTTTTGCAACCTTGCCAAAATCAACTCTTTTTGCTATTGGTTTTGTCGACAGATCTAAAAACCCTAAGAAGAGTATGATTATGATATTTTGTATATAAGAAGAGAAACCATGCTTGAAAGAGCAATTATAAATGTATAAATTCATTAGAAGTAAGCTTTTGTTCTTTAAAACTCCAATAAAATAAAAATCAATAATCCAATTCAAGTATTGTTGATGATTTGGTGACCGGTGAAGAAAACAACCGATTTGGGATGGAAGGCCACATGTCAGTTTATAATTGGGTGCTTAAAATGAAATTTTAAGCAATCAATAAAAAGACTAAAATACCCTTAACTTAACGAAATTAGGTTGAAGGACCTAATCCATAACAAAAGTGAAACCATAGTGACCATCACCGTAATTATTTCGTTTGTAGGACCCAATTCATAATTTTAATATAACCACATGGACGAAATCTGTAATCTACACTTATTATTATAACTAGAAAAGTAATCGCGCAATGCAGCAAGACACATCTCGAATTTAATGCTCTATTTTATTATTTGTCTCTGTCGATGTTATAATACGATTTTATGTGTTTTTAAGAAAACAATAATGATTTTATTTTTAAATAAAATATAAATTTGAAGATATCATAAAATTTTGAAAAATATATATATCAATTTTAATATCAAATCAACTATTTAAAAATTTTCATTTTTTATGTAATTTCTTTAATTTTTTTATTATAATTTAATTTAAATTTAATAATAAAATAATTTGTTTTTTGTTTAATAATATAACATTTTATAAAGATAATAATTAAGTATTATGTTAGAATTCAATGATTATTTTAATTATATTTTAGATATTTTATATTTAAAATGAGATGTTTATCATGTATTTCATTATGTTTATCTGTAGTTAGTTACACGAATTCAGATATGAAGCTTTAATAAGTTATACTTACGCACAATCTACTTGCAACCTTGAGTTTTAACTAATATGCATTAATAAATAGTACTTTACGCATAAAAAGTGGTTTTTAAGAGTTTTTGTCAAATGTTTTATAATATAGTATAGATAATAATAATAATAATAATAATAATTAATTTTACTAAAAACCTAACATTTTACAAGGTTGTAAATAGCGTGACGAATGGGTCAAACCTTAAGTTTTAGGAGTCACGACGAGATCAAGCTTGAAGTTTTAGGAGGCACGACGAAATTATTTATCATTTTTAATTTATGATATTTTAATTAAAGGATTATATGATTTATACACCTTTTTATCTCTTTACACCTTTTTATTTAAACATATAAATTTAGGATCATGAAAAAATAAATATGAACTGTTGAAGTGGACGAATGATATCAAAGATTATAAAAGTATATATATGCGGGCCGGTACGAAGCGGCGCTTTTTAACAGAATGACGATTTTATTCCATCCCAATTTTTTATTATTTTATATATATATATATATATATATATATACACACACATATATGGTTGGGTTCACGTGAGACCAAAGGTTTTTTCTGAGACTCATAAGATCAATTCTCAACCATTGAATTATATCTACATTCAAACAATCTAAATATTCATAAACGCCACGAGACTTCTCAATAATCACAAAATTTTTATCGTGCAACTTTAGACCATTAAATTATTTACTTATAAAGTTGATCAATGAACATAAATTGATCTTACGGGTCTCACGAAAAACCTTTTGGTCTTACGTGAACCCAACCTTATATATATAGGGGTCTAATAAAATGAGAACTGATTAGTTTGTGGTAACTGTGAAGTCCAATCTCAACCACAAATCAACGAATAAATTAGGAAATTAATAATTATGATAGTTTAAGTTAAAATTATAATTAGAGGTCATATTAGGTATTTTTTAAAATTCCTCTCTCCTCTCTCATCTCTCCGGCCTCCGGTGAAATCGGTATCACAGTATATCACAATGGGTATCACATTGTGTATTATAATGGGTATTACATTGTGTATCTTTGTTTTTAAGGTTTGAGTTGGTATCATAGTTGATATCATATCACAATGGTTATCACATTGTGTATCTTTGTGATTACTTGATACCTGCCGGATTAATGTTTACCGATGCGGAGATTGGAGGTCGGACAGATGAGAGAGGAGAGAAGAGTTTTTTAAAAATACCTAAAATGCCCTTTAATTATAATTTTAACTCAAACTACCATAATTATTAATTTTCTAATTTATCCATTGATTTGTGGTTGAGATTGGATCTCACAGTTATCACAAACTAATCAGTTCTCCCTTGAATGAGCCCATATATATATATATATATATATATATAATTATTCTTTAATCACAATTATAATTTTCTAGATATAATTACCAAAAATGTTTTACTTATTATATCAAATTAAATCGATGGTTATATATCTTTTATAAAATGTTTACTGAGAAGAATCATTATCTTTATTTATTTTGTCGGATAACATTGTTGGCCATCAAAATGGATTATGGTAAGTGTTTTTTACCCGGTAAATGTTTATCGGGTGATAGTCTTTTTTCCTCACTTATCGGGTAAAATTCTTGGTCTTTACTATGTTTTTTACCAAGTAAGATTCTCGGTCATTGTCATATTTACCAGTAAGGTAAGTGATATCCGATAACAACTTACCTGATAAGAGTTGGTAAACGTTTGTGTTAGTTTGTTTTTATGTATGAGTTGAGTTGGATTGAGATTTTTCAAATCGTAAATATCGGATTAGATTATTTAAATGTTTTCAAACTGATCAATGCAATCCAATTACCAGCACACCCCTAAAAACTTTGTTGGGATTTCTTAAAAAGAATTAGATACTTAACTGAAAAAAGAACAAGAAAATTATGGATACACAGTTGAAGAAATGGCTTAATAACAAAAATTAAAAACCAATTTGTGGTGTCGTAACAAAGTTTCAACCACACCACACCAAATCAAACTAACCCAACCTAACCCGTAGAGTTTGGATTGGGTTGAGATTTTTCAAACCGTAAACATTGGGTTGATTTGTACATATGCTTTCGAACAGGCCAACCCAACTCGTGTTCTTATCTACCTATTACATGGAATTCAAACACTCAACCATTTTAACTACACTTATAATTAGTGTGTTACTGCTTTTGGCATGTAGCTCAGTTGGTAAAGGAGCTGAGAGACTTTGTCCAAATATAAGACGGTTCCTGAATTCGATATGTCCCCTCTCCTCGTCTAGTCTTAAGCCGCTGAGTAAGCCCAAAAATGTCCCCTTACATTAGTGTTCTTGGAGGCAAGTTCCGTATACAATCAATTGAAGTTGTCAATAATCAATTTTTTTGTCCAATTTTGTGATTTACATTCATTAACGTTTCAAAGTGGAGTTTATTTATTTTTGTACAATCAATTAAATAGAAAATTACCTATGATATAAAAACCAATAATGTAGCATGTCCGTTAGAAATGTCACAAAACTATATCTTTATTTCTTAAATACTTATCATTTTTCTAATGAATCTCTCCTCATATATATATATATATATATATACACACACACACACACACACATATATATATATATATATATAGGGTTGGGTTCACGTGAGACCAAGGGTTTTTCGTGAGACCCGTGAGACCAATTTATGTTCATTGATCAACTTTATAAACTAATGATCTATAAAGTTGCACGGTGACAATTTTGTGATTATTGAGAAATCTCGTGGCAATTTTGTGATTATGATTGTTTAGATTATAGATTTAATACAAGGGTTGAGAATTGATCTTACGGGTCTCACGAAAAACTTTTGGTCTCACATGATCCCAAGTCTATATAAAAAGAGAGAGAGAGAGAGAGAGAGATGAAGGTTCAAACGAGAATGCTAACTATTAAGAAAACAAAGAAAATTGTCGTTAATATACAAAATCATATGTGATTTTACATTAAATGAAATCGGCCGACTTTTGAGTCCACTTAAGTTGCAGGGCAAAGTCGTCCGGATCATGTATGATTTGTTACTTGAATCATATATGATTTTGTATATTAACGATATTTTTGTTCTATTTTTTATTTAATTTCTTTAATTCAGTTTTTTTATTATAATTTAATTTATGTTTTATGAAATAATTTATTTTGGGTCTAATAATATAATTTCTTATAAAGATAATGATTAAGAATTCTTTAAGAACTCAATGATTATTGTAATTATATTTTTGATTTTTTTATATTTAAATTGAGTTATGTTGATTATATTTATCTGTAGTTAGTTACATGAATTCAAAAATAAATCTTTAATAAGTTGTATGTATACAAAATTTACTTGTAGTCTTAAATTTTAAATAAAAAATTATTTTTAAATTTTTTTTTAGATGTTTTATATTATAGTATATATATATATATATATATATATATATATATATCGAAAAGATGATTTTAAATTTTCTAAAAAAATCTAAAATTATAATAGATTTTAACAAGAAATTACGAAGCAAGTTCGTAGCTGATGGAAAGAAACAGCTCAAAATCAGTTTAGGTTTTAAAGCTGCGCCACACTTCCATTTGGAACCAATCTCATTAACTGTTTCGAACGCGGCGCGGTCCCACTGGAACTACCTGTACACACGTACACACCAGATTCCTTTTTCTTTCGTCGGATAGCTTGTTACAATTTTTGTGCAAACAATAAATAAAGGCACAGGCTAATGGCACCCCTATACTTAGGTTATCATTTCATTTTTTATTATTTTATTATTTTTTCTGTCTTTTTGTTGTTGTTTTTTTATATTAATTATTTTATAATAAATAGATACTATTACAAATATTATTTTTTATTCTATAAAAATATTAATATTAAAAAAATATTGATTTTTATCATAAATTTTATAAAAAAT
>NC_037532.1:27606649-27612234 GCF_001531365.2 Cynara cardunculus var. scolymus | reverse complement strand
CTTTTCTAATTATTGAATATTTTAATAAGTTCATGAAAACATAATCAATAAATGTATTATCAAAATTAACGATATTAAAAAAACTAATCAAACAATTAATTAAAAAAAAAACATAAATGCCGGTTAAAATTTACCAAAACCAATATTTTAACTTTTTTTTAAAATCAAAATCAAAATTGTTGGTATTTTTTTAAACAACACTAAATGGTTGTTTATCAAATACTTATCACATAAGCGTCTACCGACAAGTTTTACCACCTTCATTTACCTTGTTGGGTGACATTTCTGGCCATCAAATTGAATTATTGATAAACGTCTCTTACCCAGTAAGTGCTGACCAGATAAGAACATCGGTTGTTGTCATGCTATGTTCTCAAATCTCAAATGTTATGATAGTATAATTAAATTGCAAAATTTAGAGAATTTGTTAGGGCATCTTTAACAGATAACACCAAATCCATAGATGAGATTTTTCACTACATACCCTTAAAGCTTTTTTCTCAGCTCTTTTCGTTGATATAAATGAATGTTAGACCAAATTTGGTGTATTTGGTGTCTTTATTGGTGTGTCAAATTAAAAAAAAACATTTTCACATACAAAAATATCTTTGAATTTTATATTTTCTTTATAATAAATTTAATGAAAAGACAATTAAAAAAAACAAAATTTTATAAGAAAGAAACAAATAAACACAGAAATATATAAATCACAACAAACAAAAAGAAAACAGATGTTAGTATTGACAAGAACCCATAAACCCTAGAGACACGAAAGGTGACATATGAATACTACATACATATACCTTTAGAAATTAGAATACAGATATTTTCATATATTAATAAATATTAAAAAAAATATTTTATTTAATAAATAATGGTAATAAAAATTATATTACTTTTTATTCCTTAAAGAAAATAGTTTTTATTAGATTATATTATCTCAAAAAAAAAAATATAAGGTTTTTAATTATATCCATTCATTATATCGAAGATTACCTCAAGTTTCGTCTTTGAAATGATAAAGAAGGAAAAAGTACAAGGACTAAAGTTGTTAAACTTGGGAAAAGCAGAGGAATTCTATCTGCTCAAGGTTGTTCTTAGAGCAGTTCGGTTTACAAGATTTGATAGAATTTAGAATTTGGGTTTTATTCCAATTCTACGTGTGGTTTAAAGGAAATTTTGAAATTGAATTATCAGGTTTTCAATGAAATCCTATAAATATTGGATTTAAAAATCATATGGGAGTAGTTGGTATTTTAAGGTTTTTAAAATATATTAAAACATTGGTTTTATTTAACAATCAATCAACAAAAGGTGTTTTATAAATTATGTAGAAATCATACTGATTTCCTTCTTGATGCCTCACTAACTCTATGTTTCTAATCGCACGGAACTTGAATCCTTGGGAAAACGCTTATAGGACTGAGAGGAACGTAATGGCAACAATATCATTTGATCATCAAAAACGGGTTATGGCAACCCTTCTAAAATTTGGGACGTTCTAATATCCATCCAAATCCGAATCAGATACAAAAACATCTCTTATACCCACCATAATCCTTTTTTTCTTGCTATGTATAACCTCGTTTGTATGTACATACGTATATATTACGCTCATGATTCTACTTATTTCTTACGTAAAGTACATATATATAACTGTATTTACATTCAGTACGTAACAGAAAGTCAAAAATAAGCTGTAAACACCTAACCAAATTCTTGTGTCCTGTAAACCGTAGGGTACATGATTGGAAATGTGGGACTTTTAAAGCCAAAAATGCTACTCATTCCTATCTTCTTTATGTCATGTGGTTGGCAAATGATCACCACTTTCATGTGACATTCATGAGTGACCCCATTTTCTTTCTTTTCTAATGACCCTTTGATGGTCACCTTCATTATCCTCCTATTTTTGTGTATTTTGGACCATCATTCTCACAATTATTAATCACCACTTTATTTTTGTTTTAAATGTTTACACACTACAATTCTTAATACTTTAATTACCAATTTATGACGTTTTTATTGTAAGTAATAAAATTGTAGTTAAACTGGTTTTAGTTATGTGATGATGTGATGCTCTTTAAATCTGTAGTAAGAGTTTGGTTTGCATTTGTGTCATGATATTGATGTCTTATGTTAACGACAAATTACTTGTCGGGTTTTGAAAAATGGGGTTTCTTTCGTCTTTCTTGAATCGTAATTTGAAGTATTTAATCGTCAGTGATATTGAATTACGAGGTTTAAGGAGTTTATCGGGTATCTAAACAGATTTCTTTCTTCTTTTTTAAATCATGATTCGAGAAGTATTTAATTGTCACTCATATTGAACTACTGGTTTTTCTTAAAGGAGTTTTGTCGGATATGTACCAGATTCTTGAATCAAAATAGTTATGGTGGTCATCACTTAGTGTCGACATGAGTGATGAGTGGAAACAGTGTGTTTTCAAACTTTATGGTGACTAATCAATGGACTTTAACATATAAGGTTCTGCTCGTAAATATGAACAAACGATATCTGGTAATGGACTGATTTGAACTTACATACCCTTAAAAGTAAAGAAATGATACAAATATGAAATTAATTATGATGTTTTTAGTCAGATTGATAACTCGAGGAACGTAATTTTTGATGGAAAAAAAATACAAAAACTTCTTTTTGTTGTTATTAGTAAAAATGTATATATTGATGCTCGAATTTTTTTTACTATATCTATACTATATTATAAAGCATTTGACAAAAACTCTTAAAAACAATTTTTTTATGCATGAAGTACTGTATATTGATACATATTACTTAATATTCAAGATTACAAGTAAATTATGCATACATACAACTTATTAAAGCTCCATGTTTGAATTAGTGTAACTAACTGCGGACAAACATAACCAAATAGAGGATAAACATCTCATTTTAAAATATATAAAAAATTAAAATATAATTAGGATAATTATCGAGTTATAATAAAATAATTAATTATTATCTTTATAAAAATATTTTATTATTAAATCAAATAAATTACTTCGTTATTAAACTTAAATTGAAATTATATTAAAAAAACTGAATTAGAAAAATACACAAAAAATAAGATATTTAAATTGTTAATTTAATACTAATATCAATATATTTTTGTCAAATTTTTATGATATCTTAAAATTTATATTTTATTTAAAAATAAAAACATCATCACTTTTTCAAAATCACATAAGACCATATTATTATATCGACTGAAATAAAGAATAAAATGAAACATTAAAATCAAGATATATCTGATTGCATTGCACGAGTACCCTTCATATATATATATATATATATATATATATACTAGGTTCGATCCCGTGTATTACACGGGATAATTTGAAAAAATTAGATCATGTCAGGTACTTATCTTACAGATATGAATGATCATCGAAAATATGATGCTACTTCAAACGTGTACTCTTGAAATAACTCTGAAATATAACTTCGAAGAATAACTCTGAAAAATGACTTTTCAGACTTAATTTAGAAAATGAAACTATATCAATAATTAGTTAAAATAAAATTAACCCTATAATAAAATTAAATTTAGAAATGAAACTATATCAGTAAATTGAACTTTAACTTAGAAGTAAATTTAGAATTACTCTTTAGACTTGTACTCTTGAAATAACTGTAAAGTAAAACTTCTCAGACTTCATAGCTATGTATAGGCAAGTCAGAAGCTCTGCATGCACTATGCAGAGACTCTACATGCACTATACAAAGGCTCTACATGGTGCTACGTCTGAAAAAGAAGATTTCAGAGTTTGGGTGAGCTAACTCTGAATAATGATTCTTCAGACTTGTAATATGGAAATAACTCTAAAGAATGATTCTTCAGACTTATATTCTTGAAATAAATCTGAAGTATAAAATCAATCCCACTAAGTCTTGAGTATATGAGACATTTAACTTTTGAGTAAGAGCTCTGTCTCTTGATGTCTTCTACATGAGAGCTCTTGGTCCAACCCCCTTCAAAAGACTAAGTCCTAAGGACTACACTAAGAGGCTCTGCATGTACAGTAAGAGCTCACACTGTACATGAGTTTATTTCGATGCGGAGTGCACACTTGTACTTTATTTTTTAAAATTGTTTATAGATACATGTTTAGGCCTTGATCTTCCTTAGAATACAACACGGGCTCTGTATATATGAGACACTTAATTCTTGAGTAATTGCTCTGTCTCTTGATGTCTTTTACATGAGAGTTCTTGGTCCAGCCCCCTTCAAAATAGTAAGTCCTAAGGACTACACTAAGAGGATTTGCATGTACTATGTAGAGGCTCTGCATGTACAGTAAGAGCTCTGCATGTACACGAGTTTATTTTGATGCGGAGTGCACACTTGTACTTTATTTTTTTAAATTGTTTCTAGATACATGTTTAGGCATTGATCTTCCGTATAATACAACACGGGCTCTGTCTATGAGACACCTAACTCTTGAGTGAGAGCTCTGTCTCTTGATGTCTTCTACATGAGAGCTCGTGGTCCAGCCCCCTTCAAAAGACTAAGTCCTAAGGACTACACTAAGAGGCTCTGCATGTACAGTAAGAGGCTCTGCATGTACTATGTAGAGGCTCTGCATGTACAGTAAGAGCTCTGCATGTACAGTAAGAGCTCTTATGTACATGAGTTTATTTTGATGTGGAGTGCACACTTGTACTTTATTTTTTAAAATTGTTTCTAGATACATGTTTAGGCCTTGATCTTTCTTAGAATACAACACGACCTCTGTATATGAGACACTTAACTCTTGAGTAATAGCTCTGTCTCTTGATGTCTTCTACATGAGAGCTCTTGGTCCAGCCCCCTTCAAAAGACTAAGTCCTAAGGACTACACTAAGAGGCTCTGCATGTACTATGTAGAGGCTCTGCATGTACTATGTAGAGGCTCTGCATGTACAGTAAGAGCTCTTACTGTACATGAGTTTATTTTGATGCGAAATGCACACTTGTACTTTATTTTTTAAATTGTTTCTAGATACATATTTAGGCCTTGATCTTCCTTAAAATACAACACGGGCTCTTTATATGAGACACTTAACTCTTAAGTAAGAGCTCTGTCTCTTGATGTCTTCTACATGAGAGTTCTTGGTCCAGCCCCCTTCAAAAGACAAGTCCTAAGGACTACACTAAGAGGCTATGCATGTACTATGTAGAGGTTCTGCATGTACAGTAAGAGCTTTTACTGTACATGAGTTTATTTTGATGCGGAGTGCACACTTGTACTTTATTTTTTTAAATTGTTTCTAGACACATGTTTAGGCGGAAAAAATTAATAACCGTCGCAAATTAACCGTCCAAAGGGACACATGTCACTTAAATAGACTTATTTGGACCGTAAGTGAAAATTGCGTCTAGATACATGTTTTAGGCGGGAAAAATCAATAATCGTCGTACAGAAACATGTCACATGTACCAGAAGTTACTTATTTATTAGGGTTATATTATATTATATATATATATATATATATACTAGAAGAGTACTCGCGCAATGCAGCGAGATACATCGTGTTTTTAATATTTCATTTTATTCTTTATCTCAGTCGATGTTATAATATG
>NC_037532.1:27574172-27604899 GCF_001531365.2 Cynara cardunculus var. scolymus | reverse complement strand
ATTATATTTTAGATTTTTTATATTTAAAATAAGATGTTTATCCTGTATTTGATTGTGTTTATCTGCAGTTAGTTACACGAATTCAGTTATGGGATGAAATCGGATAGAGATGAACGGGTTTAAGAGTTTTAAGAGTTTAAGAGTTTTTAAGAGTTTTAGCCAAATGCATTATAATATAGTATAGATATGTGTGTGTATGTGTTTATTAATAAAAAAAATACACATCCAATAATAAAAATTTAAAAGAAAAAGTAAACGTGTTAGTTTTTTTTCTCTTAAATTATAAATGTGTCAATTTTTATTTTATTTAGTTAAAAATACAACTTTTAGTTATTTATTTTGGGTTTATTTAAGAGACTGTTACCTTTTTTTTTTTTTGAAAGATTCATTTATAAGATTATTATATCTGTTTGAAAATAAATGTCTATATTTTTATTTTATTTTATCCTATCTACTTTATAATATAAGTGATACTTTTTAATTATATACTTAATTATCAGATGGAGAAATCTATTTCTTCTTCTATTATTAATAGTACAATCACTATTTAGTTAATTAAAAAGTGTAATCATTACATTTTAAACCATTAACGTTTTCATTCTGGATGTTTATTTTAAGGGGTCGTTTACTAAACGCTTACTTGGAAAGTGTTTACTGAATAAATTTTCTTATCAGATGAACATGACAAGGGCCAAAAATCTTATTGGGTAAGAATGATGAGAAGGATGGAGAGTCTTACCCGGTAAGTGAAGATTAAGACTCTTACCCAGTTAAGTGCTTACCCGGTAAATTGTTGCATTTAATACGTTTTGATATTACTAAAATCTTACTCATCAAAATAAATTATATTGTTGACTCCTATAGGTAAGCATTTATCGAATAAACATTTGGATAAACAACCCTTAAGACAAAAAGAGTATCCATTTGTCATTTACAAAATCAATACAAAATATTAATAAAACTAACTATGGAACACATATGAAGTGTTTATCAAAGTAGGCTCAAGTGATTTCTAAAGGTTAATTTCTCTTTTGGATGGAGTTTAGCACTTAACTCTTTTTTTTTTTTTGCCACATGGCGTAATACAATTGGTTCTGTGATAATATACTTGCAAAAACATACGGGGATTCGAGTTTGGCAGCCTTATTGTGGACATTGGACTCTTAAGTCAGCCACCTGACGGGATACTGTGTACCTGATTTTCTTCTGACGTGATACTCGTGGGGCAGAGACGGGTCAGCTTATGGGGTTGGTTACAAACTCTTTTGCACAAACACTTGGTTTTTCGAAGAATTAAAAGCTTCTAAAATGTTTGAAAAATAGTTAACATCGTAAGGTCATAACTTCGAAGAGATTGTTAGAGTTCTTAAAGAAACGAAGGTTATAACACAACACTGATTTTATACTTCAACGAAAAAAAATTGTCAGACAACAACTGGAAATTAGTAAAGAGCCACCAGGACATCAGACTTTACAAACTACCACAATCCTGTCTCGAAAATGACCATTTTAAAAATTGCAAGTGATAGCTTGCGGGTCTAATATGGATGTTGGGAGACTGTCTGCTATAATCGTCCGGATTCCTCGAGGCAAAAACCTCATAAAAATTTTCTCAAAGAAGAGTGGAATGTTTTTCTCTTTATACAAACAGAAAACTGAGTTATTCAGATCTAAGAATACGATTCAAGGTAAAAACATAGTAAAACATAATCAAAAGGTTCTCTTTGGTATTTTTCAAAAGTGTTTTGAGTTCTAAAATATGTTTTACAATTTATAAACTCATCTAAAGTTATATCTGATTTTAACACGAGAGGTTGTTGATCAATATATCTGATAGCATGAAAATTCTTCATCATCAGTCTCGAATTTGATCTTCAATTAAAATTGTGGCATATGTCTACCAATGCAATCTTCATGAACTGACTTTAGCGACAACGCGACATAGGTTTTCAAACGAAATCCCATCCTTTTGATATAAATGGAATATGATAATATTATTTTAAAACACAAAATATTGAAAATCTTAGTCCGAAAGCATATGTTGCATTTCGTTTGTTAATCACAAAACAACAAGATTGTCGGATGTAGAATAAGTTTCATATATATACATCTAACACCATCTTATAAACTCCTTTTCTTACAACTGATTATCTGATTCCAATTACGTCGAATGATGACTTATAAAACGTAAATTCAAATGCACTTTTAATCTACTTTGAACAATTTTTGAATTATATAATTAATTTGACGTATTTTTGTAAACTATAGTTTTAATATTATTCATTTAACTAGTTAGTAGTTAGGGCCCGTTTACTAAACGTTTACCCGGTAAGTACTTATCGGGTAATTTTCCTCACCGGATGAACATGGCAAGGGCCAAGAATCTTACCCGGTAAGAGCGATGATAAGGATTGAGAGTCTTACCCAGGTGACGACTCTTACCCGGGTAAGCGCTTACCAGGTAAATTGTTGTATATGATACGTTTTGATGTACTACAATCTTACCCAATAAAATAAATTACAGTGTTGACTCTTAACGTTAAGCATTTACCGGGTAAGCATTTAAGTAAATGGTCCCTTAGTAGTTAGTAGTTATGAATAAAATGTAATCCAAATTTAGATGTGGATTATGACCTATTTATTTCATTTTTGTGTCTTGCCATTTTACGATAATAGAAACAAACTAATATTAGCCCATAAGCCCAGCCCAATTGGTACCCAACACTATTAATTTTGAATTAATTTTAGTTTATATTTTTGTTGTACGGATGAGACAGGTAAAATATATAAATACTTAAAAAGGGTTCCATTGAGAATGAGAGTTAATGAGAAAAACATAAGAATGAATCTCCATTCTTTGATGCACATTAGAATGAGATACATCGAGATGCACATGATCATTCCATGCATCAAGCATGATTCATGGGTGAGTTTGAGATTAAAAATGATAATGTTCAGATCATTTCTTACCCTTCTCATCTTAACTCTCATTCTCTGACGATCCTTCGCCAATTAGATAATATATTTTATTTGTAATATTCAGAGTACACTACACATTTGGTTCAAAAAATAACATTTTCTATTTTTGCAATCCAAAATTATAATATGACCATTGTGGTTTGCAGAAAGTCTGGATTTGGTCACTCTTTTTAACGTTCGTTAAATGAGGGGTATTTTTGTTTTTTTTATCAAACTTTTTTTTGTCATTTACCGATAAAAAACCATTGGGACCAAATCATAAAATCGATTTTGATTGGTTGAAGACATAAAATTTGATTAAAGAACAAAAATGGCTATCATTTAATGGAACTTTTTTAATGATCGTTAGAAGGAGAGACCAACTTGAGATGTTTTTGTAAATGACGATGGTCATCTAGTAATTTCAAAATTGTAATGTTATTTTTGACAAACCACAAGGACCAAATTTGAGTTTACTCTAATATTTAATTTCAATAAAGTTAAATTAAAATATAAATAGATAATACAAAATTTAATTTGGAAAACTTTGCTCATTAAACAAAATAAACGGTCAAAGTTTTAAACATGTTATTTGAAATAAAATAAATATATAATAAAACAATTCTTTATATAAAAAGTTCAAAATATTATCAACACTTGAGTTGTGGCACATTGATAGAATTTTAGAGGGATGTAGTGGAAAATCGCATCCACTTTAGGTTTGAATTCAGGCGTTGCCAAAGACTTTATGGTAGTGGAGATTTATCTGCAATGACTCCAGGCTATTCGTGATCGCTCGGGGATTAGTTGATACTCATAAGCTGACATGAATACCACGAATATTAAAAAAGGAAAAAAAATAACCTCACAGATCATTCGTTGTATGCACACAATAATGATAGGAAATAAACTCCAACTAGAAATTATTAAGAGCATCTTCAACAACTATGTTATAATGGAGAAAAGAGGGATTTTAATAATTTTTTTGTTGCAACAGTTATGCTATCTTATTTGTTTAATATTTCCCAACAATAAAAGGAATTGAAAATACATGTTTAAAAGAGACATAATACTTTATTAAATGTATTTGATATATTAATAATATAATCAATGTTAAAATTACTATAATAAAATAGTTGTTGAAGTTGAATGTAATTTTCTTTAACAGATTTTGACTTTTAATACTTAATTTTAGAAAAAACATAGCATAATTATTGAAAAATGGTATAAAACCTCCGCGCTTTAATTACTCATAAAATGTGAAACAAACAACATAGAGGGGTGAATACGTCATTTAAAGAACTTCACTAGTTTCGTCATATTTCTATTTTCAAAAATATAGACAAATATATAAACAAAATGAAAATACTTACAAATATAATGAGATTAGAGACGATGAAATTTGCTTCAGGATTTATTTTTTATTCGGACATTTTATTTGGTTTTAACTTTTCAAGAACCATCCGGATCTAAAGCCATTAAGGAATTAAAAACTTTACCAGTAAATTATAAAGTTAATTATTCTCTAGGGTGTTTGGCCTTTTCCCCAATCGGGCCAAAAGTGAAGCTTTCTATTGCAACATCGGGGAGCACACTAAGAGTTTCATTCACTCTATCATTCAATTCCCTGAGGGCTCCCTTTCGGTCCGTTATCTCGGTGTTCCCCTTATCACGACTCTTATTTATCACAATGATTGTAAGGGTCTCGTCGACAAAGTTAAATCCAGGTTAAATGACTGGAAAAATAAATCTCTCTCCTTTGCTGGTAGGTTGCAGCTCATTCTCTCGGTCATGTCCTCGATGCAAATCTATTGAGCCTCGATCTTTGTTCTCCCTATTTCCATTACCAAGGAGATTGAGCAGCTCATGCAGGGGTTCCTGTGGTGCCATGATGAGCTTAAAAGAGGGAAAGCAAAGGTTTCCTGAAATAGCGTATGCCCTCCCAAATCTTACGGCGGACTTCACATTAAGAGTCTAACCAGCTGGAATCTTGCCTTTATGGCCTTCCACACTTGGAGAATCCTTACCAATAAGAACTCTCTCTAGGTTAAATGGATCCACTCCTATAGGCTTAAAGATCGAAATTTCTGGGATGCCCCAATCCGCAGCGATGTTGGTTGGGGCTGGAGAAAGATCCTAGGCATGCAGAATAAGATAAGAGACTTCATTGTCTCCCAGATTGGTAATGGTGCCTCCACGTTTGCCTGGTTTGATAACTGGCACCCAATTGACTCTCTCTGCCGACAAATCTCTCCTCGTAATATCCTCAACGCTAACCTCTCTCTCAATGCCAGCATTAAGGACATTATCTGTCATGGTAGTTGGATATGCCCCACCTGCGGGACAGTCCCAACTCCATTTGTTCGTGATCATCTCCCCCCTATTCTTTCCTCTTCTGTCCCTGATAAACTTCTTTGGAGAAAAAAGGATGACTGTCTCACTCCTTTCTCGGTCATGAGGTATGGCTCTCTATCCACCCCAATGAGCTAGATGTCGATTGACATCACATGGTCTAGTTCTCTCAAAACATCCCTAAACGTGCTTTCATTCTTTGGGTTGCCCTCAAGCAACGTCTCAAGACGCATGATAAGCTTCTGTTCTAGGAGACCTATTCTAACTTGTCTTGTGCGTTCTATCATAACGGGTCTTGTTCTCATCAACATCTTTTTGTTGAGTGTCCGTTTCCTAATCAGGTTGGGAATGACCTAAAGCCCAAGATGAACCTTTCTGTTATCCCGGATAACTGGCTGATATTATCGGCATTTTCCAGCAAGCCACCAAAGGCAAGACCATTTGATCTATCATTCGAAGATTATTGCTTGTTGGAACCGTCTACCACTTCTGGCAAGAAAGAAATAATCGTATCTTCAAGAATAAGAGAAGATTGCATGATATGGTGGTTAAGACAATCACTGATGATGTCCAGTCCAGGCTCCTTAGCTTGACCATAAAGCCCACCCCGATTATTGTCCGGGCTCGGCTTGCCTGGAACCTTCCCTAGTGGTCGGTCTCTCTCTTTTCTCCCCTTCTTTTTCTTCCTTTCTTTCGGGGAGCCTTGGTTCTTTTCTGGTGGATGTGGTTCGCTCCCACTCGAGTGCTTAATTTTGTTGTTTTTAGCGTTTAGCGTTTTCTTTTGATAGGATGGGCCTCCCCCCTCTATATAAAAAATTATATATATTAAAGATTTATCATTAGACATTAAGAAATTAGACTATTACAAGGAAGAACACTCATTGGGACTACTACAAGGAAGAACACTCATTGGACGCTTCATGTATGTTTGTGAAGCGCCTATGAATGTCCATTTAATCTAGATAATATAAATGTTACAAGAAACATGATCGTTGTTGCATTCACGGGCGTTCTACAAGGGGCCCACATTTCTACATAAATTATTTTAGGTAATCATCTTTTTCTTATGATGTTTCAATTTGTACAAAATGGTCTGTAACCAACAACACCCAAACTGACACACATCGACATGTAAGAGGCAAAATGAGGTATACAACATCCATTTAGGTGGTTGGCTTAAAAATGCAGTGCCTACAACAAGCAAAACTTTAATTAAATTAGAACTCTCACACTATGATTGTCAGACTTGAAACTTCATCTGTTTGTCAAATATACCACCATGAAATCCACGATGTTACATTTTTGATTTTTAGTCCAGTTATTGGTGTAACATCTTTGCATCAATCGTTATTGATCCAAATTGTAACATAAAAAGCGTTTGAAAGTTAATAGACATGAATCGAGTTTCATTGCTAACAAGATGAACATGTACTTATTTAAATAAAAATGAAGTGGTAAAATTGGGAAAAATGAAACTTAAGGGATAAAAAAAGAAAATATAGTGAAGAAAGTAGCTTTTTGTGGATGATTGCGTTTATATATATTTATTGAATGACATTCATGAGTCATTACCATCACACCCAACCAACACACTACATAAAAGCGTAATGGGTTGGCACGTGCGCCCCCTTACCTTCGGATCTCGACACGTGGCATCAGAAGAAACACAATGGAAAACACACCCAAAGCACACGGATCGACCCTCTCTAAATGTCGTCTCCACGTGTGATATATTATTGTAATAATAATCAAATTTAATGATTTACGTTTTAAATAAAACAGTATCAAAATTTAATAAAATTTATTTTCGTTTTTTATATAATATTATAATTGATTGGGTTCATGTGAGATCAAAATTTTTTCGTGAGACTTGTAAGATCAATTTATATTCATTGATTAACTTTATAAACTAATGATATAATGGTCTAAAGTTGCACGGTGACAATTTTGTGATTATTGAGAAGTCTCGTGATAATTTTGTGATTATGAATGTTCAGATTGTAGATCTAATCCAAAGGTTGAGAATTAGTCTTACGGGTCTCATGAAAAACCTTTGGTCTCACATAATCTCAAGTCTCTCTCTCTCTACATATATATATTGTTTCAAATACAACCCGTCATATTTGTACAACCAATGCAACCCAATAAATTGAGATATTTATGAAAATAATGAGAGTTTATTTATTATGATTTGAATATTTATAGAAGATGAATATAGTTTATTAATTATGATCGATATTTTATATTAGAAAACAATCAAAACTTTTATGAAATCACATATTAATCAAATGAAATGGACGGTTGAGATTGAGTTGTATTGGTTGCACAATTGTCAGGGGTTGTATAATAACCAATATATATATATATATATATATATATTTCACTTTTGAATTTTTTTTATATAATTTAAATAAAGTTTTTAAACTTTTTCTATTGATATAAATGGTTACATATGAGACGGGGGAGTTATGGTTTTTCTCCCGCCTCAATTTTGCAGATAGAAAGAGTGTGAGAACTGAACCCACACGTTCTTAGTTTGGGATTTTCCTATAATTTAATTTATTGAGTTTACTGGTCAATTTGTGAATTTATTGGCGACTTTATGATGATTTAAGAAAAATAGTTATTTAATGATTTTTTTTTATAAAAAGTAACCAGATTTTCGCATTATATGATCTATGGAGTTCATTACCGAATTTTTTGAGTTTATTGGTTATTTTATAATAAGTTATAAAAAAACAACGGCTACTTGATGAAATTCTTAGAAAAAATAATGTAGAGACTATTTACTAAATGCTTACTAGTTAAGCGCTTAACGGGCGTCAGTTACCTTAATGAGTATTATCACAATGACCGAGAATTTTACCACCTATGGAGCATAGCAAGGACACAAATCTTACTTGACAAGTTAAACAGAAGACACTTAACGTGTACGCATTTACTGAATAAAAGACGCTTACTAATAATTCATTTTTATGACTGAAAATGTCACCCGACAAAGGAATAAGAGTGATGACTCTTGTCGATTTGCACTTATCCGATAATCATTTGGTAAATAGTCCATTACGAATTGTTTGACTGGTTTTCAATTAAGTTATACATGAATAAAGCTGTCAATGTAAATTAATCTTTTTATATAAACTGAGAATGTTTTTATTTCAGAGAATTTTTTTGTAATTGAAATGAACATATTTTTTAACGAGGAGTGTCAAGTTTGGAAAAACCTTGACTTTCTATATAAAACTTCATTTAACAACTTGCTGAATAACCTATTTTTTATATTATTAAATCACTAACAAATAATCATGTATAACTGATCAAATAAGTTGTAAGTGTGATTCAAATTCACTTAGTTTGGGATTTTCACGTATGAGTTAAATGGTAAAAGGAAAAGAAAAAGAAAAAAAAGGAATCCCGCCTAAATCCGGACTTCAAAAAATCCATTGTTTGAGTTTTATTTGTATGCAATGCACACAGGAACACGAATACACTTGACTACACCCAACCAAAGCATATCTTTTCACGCATTTTCTTTCCTCTTATATTATTCTCCTCTTCTCCTTCCTTATCCATCCCCCCCTCCCTTTTAACTCACTGAGTTCATCACGATTCTCACCGAGTTCCGTCGTTTTTCGCTATGAAAGGAGGCAAATCCAAGTCTGAATCCAAAAAGCCCGATAGCAGGTCAATTTTCCGCTCTTTTCTACTTAAGATCTCTATTTGTTGTTGCAGGTAATCGAATATGTGATCAATTCGGTTTTTTTTTTTTGTCTTGATTGTTTGTGATTTTGTGTTTTAGGCTTGCGGTGAAGAAGAAGGCAGCACCGGCGAAGAAAGCAGCGCCGGCAAAGAAGGCTAAGGAGGCTAAGGATCCTAACAAACCGAAACGACCTGCTAGTGCCTTCTTCATCTTCATGTAAGTTTTTTTTTCATGAGATCTGTAGGTTTTTTGTTTGTTTTCGGTGATGTTGAATTTGTTCGTGTTGGTGATTCGTGAGAGTTTTGATCATAACAGGGAGGATTTCCGGAAACAGTATAAGGAAAAACATCCAAACAACAAATCCGTGTCCGTCGTGAGTATCGCTTTCTCTCCGCCGTTGACTTTTGACTTTTGTTGATTCCGATTTGATGTCCTGACTTATTTTCATTCTTTGGTCTGTGTTCGTAATTCTATAGGTCGGTAAAGCTGGTGGTGACAAATGGAAAACATTGTCCGCAGCTGTAAGTATAATTTTTGGCAAAATCAATTGAATTCATGTAGTTTTGCTTCAGTTTAATCTGAATTGATTCCTGATCCGTTTCCTAATTCAGGAGAAAGCTCCATATGTATCCAAGGCAGAGAAGAGGAAGTCCGAATACGATAAAACACTCCAGGCCTACAACAAGAAATTGGTAATTCGAAATTCATAAGAAAATGGAAGACGAAAATCTGAAAATTGTAGAATCTCAAATTTTATGATCTTGAAACTGTAGTCGGAGGGAAAGGACGCCGAAGAAGAAGAGGAGGAGGAGGAATCTGACAAATCAAAGTCAGAAGTCCATGACGATGAAGAAGATGACGATGATGATAGTGGAGAGGTAAATTCTCAATCAAAATCAAATAATCATCCACTAAATTGATCCAAAACACTAAAAAATCAGTTTCTTCTGATGATCATGAAAATGATGATTTGCAGGATGATGAAGATGACGATGAGTGAAGAAGAAGGTATGCTGGGAAGGGGAAAAAGGTTGTGTAGGAGTTTGAAAAAGAAGAAATTTGGGGCAAGTTCTTAAAAAAACTGCCTTTTTTATGAATCCTCTTTTTTTAGGGATGGTTAATTTGGATGGTAAGAGTGATTAGAAATGGAAAGTAGGTTCAGCTGGGGAGGGCTGAACTTCATATCCTATGTGTACTTTTGGTCCTTAAATTTGATCTTAATCATAATTCTAGCTTTAGATTATAACTTATTTCCCATTATTTTCTTGTATATTAAGCAATCAGCTGAATCAGAAGACTATCTGAATCATACTTTTTTGAAAAAATTCAATTGAAAAATGTATAAAAGGAATTTATATAAATAATTTGTAATGTCGATTCATAAATATATTTTTAAATATATATTTTTTCAACCATTGGCATATAAATATTTTGAGTTTTATTTCTGATCTAAAACGATATCTATTAGAATATTAATATATGCCAAAAACAAGAAGAATTGATGCAAAGAGGGTCCAACCACTAAAATAAGTTTGGTCCTGTATATATATATGTCTATTATTGCAATTGAGAAATTACTGGTAACCAACACCACCCTATTTAAAGAGTGGAGGGTACATGGATTTATTGGCTTTTTTAATTATGGATGGGTAAATATAGTCGTATATATCGTTGAATATATTTATATTTACTAATTTTCTTTTTCAACACTGATGAGAAGCACCATATCAATTTTCTTCTAAAATGTAATTCATAGGTTGGTTTAAGATTAAAAATGATCAAGAATTCAAGTAACTTCTTACACTTTTCACCTGAACTCCTATTATCACACCATCATTCGTCTTCATCCAAAACTACGGGTTTGGAAGTTTTTTTAAACTATATTTGAGATTTGAATGTTTTTGATAGTAGTTCATGTATCAAAAAGATTAAATCAAATATAATTGTGTGTGAATGTTTTTGATTTGGATGTATATTCCAAATCAATAAGGTGATCTGATTTGAATGTCTATTTGATTTACTAAAAGTTATTTAAACGTAGATTTGTATCGTCTGTATGTATCAAAAAGATTCATACACAATTAGCAAATTTTCACTTTCAAAATTTGATGAGCGATTTTTATTTTTACAACATAAACTGCTTCTAGTTCGCAAAAAAATAAGAATTATAATACAGGCCCTTTAAGCTTTGCAGATGCATTTTAGGCCATTACTTGAACACGTAGAATATGCAACTTTTGTCGTTAAATTGTAACAAAAATCGTGTGGAATAATAAGGAAGCGGTTCAGTTGATAATTTTTTATAAAATTCAAAATCGACTCAAACATCTAAACAAACCATAACGCCATCATTTGACCAAGCACGTGGCGTACTAAGGCTGTTGTGGGGGCATCATTATGCAAACATATCCTGTAATTAAGATAGGGACTTGAAAAGTCAACTTTATGAATTCTTGAATCCAAATGGATCATCGACAAACATACTACAATACAATAGACCGTCTATGTTGTGATATCCACAAGAAAACATACTTATACATTGTTATTTGTTAATAATCTGTTTTGTTCGAAAATACTGTGGTGAGAGCATAACAACGCATATTCATTTATTTATTTGAGTACAAGATGTTTTTGACAATTCAGAAATTATTTCTGTAATTGCTAATATATTGCAACATTTAAATGTATGCAGTTGACCTAATTTTATATATGATAAAAATGATATATTTATGCTTTCAAACAAATGCAAATAAAGATCCATTTGCATCTGATTATTTGTATCAAATCTGTTGCTACCTTGATAAAAAGAAAGACCAGAACAAGACGACGACACGAGATGATCCCTGCCTTAAGGTCACAACGACGATTCTCTAGATCGCTTGAAGTCTCGTCATTGTTCACCTCTAGGTTCAGATATAGTTGCAAAGAAGGGTTCATTTTGGTAGCAATCAACCAAACAAACCAAAGGAAACTTATTAGCAGAATGAGAAGATAAGTGGGCATGTTTTCTTTGTCACCAGAGCCTCATTTTATACTCAAAACTTATTGACCATTTGTTACCTTTCGTACACGTTCTATTTATGATCACTGTTGATCCTCACAAATTTTTCCTTTTTAACAGTTATAGTAATGATTACGAAAGGTTGTAACCTAAATGATTCCCTTTTTGAGCGCACATAAAGACACAATGAAAGACTATATAACTGATTCATTTGGATAGAATCAGATCTGTAACTGATTTACTAGATGAGTTCTTTGCTTTTCTAAGCAAGAAAATATACTCGGTTTAGTTGTGAAATGACTTCATTCTTCATAGATATCTTCTTCAATCTCAATGGGACTGTTTTCCAACGATTCTTTGTGTTGAATTTGTTCATTGTTATTGTATTAGTCCTTAAAACAGATGCATCCATTAATTCATTCAGAAGACTGATCTGCAAAAGTTTAGAATCATGCCACTCACAGAAAATGCTACTTTAGAAGCTACCATACTGGATTGGATCATTAGTAAATCATGAGACATGACATGACATGACATGACAACCCTGATGGGAAAATGCAATTGCTTTTCCTTCCACCGGTTAAGTCCCAACCCAGCAGTGATATATCTAGAAATTTCTTTAAGCGAGTGCACCTTTACGGTTGCTTCCCAAAATTGTGGTTTGACCTGGGGAAAGTTGGCGCAGTTTGATCAGAGGAGTCAATTGTGTCTATTTGGGGAATATTTCAAATGGAATCGGCCTTGATCTTTAAAATAAATATATGTTGTCTTGAGAATGAGATAAAAAATGACAATTTTTAAGATGAATTGGTGTTGAGAAAGAAAATAAATCATGAAAAAAATAATGAAATCAAAATGGGAGAAAATTTTATAAAAAGTTGTCTTGGCATAGTGGTAATAATGTCTATAATTGTACCTGAGGTTGTGAGTTCGATTTTTCCAACTATACTTTCGCTGTTAATATTTAAAAAATAACATTGTATGGCCTGAGTTAATGCTCTAGGCCAGCCATCCAACCTAAAATTTAAAAAATATAACTTTTACTCAAAGTAAGATTCAAACCTGTAACCTTAAAAAAATACAATTTTCACTCAAAGTAAGATTCAAAACTGTAATCTCTTACACACAAAGGGCTAATCCAACCATACCACCCATGTTTACTTCTGTTATAAATTTGATTTGAAAGTATTCAAGGACACCCCTCAAAATTAAAGGAGACACCTTTCAGACTTCAAAATTTTCTCTTGCATAATCGAGGTATAAAGGATCCCCCACTCCCTTCTTAGGTCCTGCAGCCCGGGCCTGAAAGACCAAATCTTCCAAGGACCGGGTTCAACAATGTTTATGGTGGGCTAGGTCTTATAAGACCATCCCAACTAGTGATGGCTAAACCGGCCTGGGACTGGCCAAGGACCGAAATCTGGGACCGCTTATGGATTTCGGGTGTTTCGCGAGATCGAGACTGACCGGGACCAGTTATGGCCCGACCTGGTTTTTAAAAAATGTAGCCGTTATTTTTCAAAAAACTAGCCGTTTTTTGGCCCCTTTTGTATTTTTTGCTTTCTAAACATTATATATAAAAGTGTCTTGGTTGAGGGATTACATACCAAGTTCTCGATTCACAAAAAACGTTTACAATTATCAGTTTCTCGCTATATTTTGTAAAACAATGTAATTTTAATTATAATAAAATGCATTTTTAAAGTGTATTTGAGTGACCCAATTACAAATTTTATAATGTATTAAAAATATATATCATTAAAAAAATAAAAATACAAAGTAAAAATAAAAAAAATTATTTTTTAATGATCGGGACCGGCGGCCCATTACCGGTTACAATAAAGCTTGACCGGGTTCAACTTTTTCGACCAAGACCGATTATTGCCGGTTGTGAGAAATCTTGGGAGTGGCCTAGCCCAACCCGAGACTGGTTTTTGGCCATCACTAATCCCAACGGACCCAACCCAATAACCGGTTAAATCCCAATCATTGTTCATCTTTGAGATTTGGGTTTCTTTATTTTTATTCTAAGGAAATACATTAATTAGGTTTTTGATTTAGAGTTTTATATGGAACTTTCCCTTGGAACAACTTTTCATGGTGCAATGTGGAGTAAAAAATGGTGTTTATGTTTATTTATGTAATTAATGGTGACTATGTGGATATTAAGTTGGGGTTACGTAAGAGATAATGTTACTAAAAACGATTAAGAAATGAATTGAGTTGCGTTTGGTGTGCGAACACAAGCCACAAGCAACGAGGCCGATTAGATTACGATGTTGACCTTATGTTCCACAGGTTGACCACACTTAACTCTTTGGTGAAATAGGTCGTTGATGAAATTTTTATGGTGTGCATTATATACATTATGAAGGGGAGCTATTGTTAGTGCACTGTAATGTTACATAAGTTTTCACACACACTTTTTTGAGATGCATTCATATGTAATATATTGGCATGACTATGAGATGTGTATGTTATGCATGTTTATGAGAAGTTTGCATGCTATTTGTTTTCGAGTTCTTAAACATATTAGCATATGCTAAATTACAGTGTCGGTTTTATGGTTTTGCACTTTTGTGGTGCATATGGGATTACAGTGGAGACACCGGATATAAGGAGAGGCATAGTTTTGATATCGGTGACTAGCTAGGTGCGGTTCACGCCCAAACTGAGCCTCAACCCAGAGAGATGCTTGTTGACATAATGTTCCCTACCATACTAGGATTTGAAAAGACCTCTTTGGGAACACATGTTTTCGATAACTAAACACATACTACTATATGATGTTTAGATGTTTATGCATGATTAAGTGTGTAGTTTTATGCACGTAAATAATAAACTCATTGACCTATTTAGCTGAAGATTAGTATGCATTTCAAAAGCTGGGAGTTAAAACCTGGATAAGGGAAAGCACAAAACTTAGATAGGGTTCCACTTTGCTATGTAATATATATATAGTTGGATTCACGTGAGACCAAAGGTTTTTCGTGAGACCTGTAAGACCAATTTATGTTCATTGATCAACTTTATAAGCTAATGATCTAAAGTTGCACGGTGGCAATTTTGTGATTATTGAGAAGTCTCGTGGCAATTTTGTGATTATGAATGTTCATATTGTAGATCTAATCCAATGGTTGAGAATTGGTCTTACGGGTCTCACGAAAAACCCTTGGTCTCACATGATCCCAAGTCTATATATATAAACACTTGTTATGATTATTGTACTTGGGTCATGTCACTTAGGGCCATCTACCAAATGCTAATCGGATAAGCACTTACTAGCAAAGGTTACCACCCTCACTTAACTTTTCCAGTGACATTCTCGGCCATCAAAATGGATTGTTGGTAAGTGTTTCATCCCGTAAGCACTTACAGGATAAGAGTCTTTCCCCTCAATTTCCGGATAAGATTGTCGGTCTTCGCTATGTTCATACCAGGTAAGATTCTCAGTACTTGTCATGCACATCCGATAAGTAAGTGACATCCAATAAGCACTTACCAAGTAAGTATTTGGTAAACAGTCCCTTAGCCTGATATGCAACAGACTAATGTTGGAGAACTCTATTACTTTGGATATTGTAAGTTAACATTTCCGTTGTGGTTTGTGGTGTTGGTTTGTATTTTGGTGCTATGTTTGGCAATATGAGGTACATTGGAGATAATGACGTGCCATTGTTCAGGTGGAAATAAGGGTGTTGTTACGTAGGAAGTTGAATCACTAGGTATAAATTTCGACACAAATTCGAAAATCCGAACAAGGGTAAACTATCGTGAAAAAAAGATAATAAACATCTTCAACAAAAAAAAAAACAATTTAATAAAATAAATAAAATTGGTAAAAATAAATGAATGAACTTATAGAAAAAATGCATGAATGCCACGTTATACCGTAACACTTGATTACGTGAAAAATGACACATCAAAATCAATCGAACGTAGGTTGAAAACCAGCTTATCAAGGGAACAAACATATATATATATATATATATATATATATATATATATATATATATAAAGAAAACACATAACATCAAAGTAATCGTTAGAACCCTAACGACAGCATCTAACGTTTATTCTTTTAGATAACATATAAATTAACGAACTTTGTAATTAAATGAAACAAGTACATCTTACCCGATCGGGCTTGCCTGTGATTGAGATTCGTGAGACCCGAGGTGCCCACACAACAGTCAAGATATCATCACCTGGCCTCCAATGTTTTTTTTTCCTGAGATCTTAGAACGGAAAAATCATCTTTTTCCAACCAATCTACTTCAAGACTTTACTGCAAAGATATTTGCCAACCCTAGTTGATAATATCAACCAAGGTATCACACCAACCTGCAATTTAACAATGAGTTATATAATTCAAACAGCAATGTGAGGTTATGTGAATCAGTTCCTTTTCTCTCTTTAACATACTTTTCACAAGTTGGTCTTCACAGAAACAACCGTTCTATGCTATGGTGTAAAGGTGGGGTCTGCGTACATAATACCCCCAGGTCCTTCCTCCGGATGGGATATACTGGCCTTTTGGTTCGATTTGGTTAAGCCCCTACGCCGGACAGGATAAAACAAAAATTTGTTGTCCCAAGTTTGATGTGACATTAGATTGTGACAGGACAGGACTAGGTGAAAGTGGAAACAAAATTCAAGATGGGACAAGATATAAATTACCAAACTACCCCATGTCAAATTAAAACCCTAAAACCTTCCATAATTCTTTCACCTGCTTACCACACTCTTGCATTCTAGTCTTGTTTGCATACCAAACGCACCTTGGGCTAATCTTGGGATGGTTATTGCAGGTGTTGGTACATTTTTTTTTCATGTGCTATAAACTAGTTACGCGCCATAGCTGCTGGTCGGAAAACGTAAAGTATTCATGTGGAGGGGACACTTTGCATGTATCTCGTGGAATAGTTGGGCCAAATGTGTCATTGTCTACCAAAAACAAAAAGATAATGTAGCGAACAACTGAGAACCCCTTGGAGAAATCAAATCCTGACATTTCTACCAATTGTTCGTGCTGCACTGGTTGGACATATGCACAAATGATTGTACTTTGTGTCAAAGGTTATGGTTTCTCAGATGAGGAATGACTAATTGCTTCCTAATTTCATCATGAGGCTGCACCGTATGATGGTTTGTGTGTGTGTGTGTGTCTATATATAGGTGCTGTGATCTGATTGCAGATGCTTAAGCTCCGTTTATGGATATTGAAGTACTCTATCCACCCCAAAATAAATGTTAATGAAAGACAGAAATGTCTGACTAATTTTCAAACTTAAATATCTTTTAATAATGACAAAATAAGAGAATCTTGTGGACTAATTCTAATGCAATCAATATTTTACAATGATTATTGGTAGGGGAAATGATAACCACGGATTAAAACTTTTACCAAAAAGGGAAATATCACAGTAATTTCTGGGATTTCGTTAAAAGGAAATTGTTGTGTCCAACTTTGACTTTTCTGACTCCCTCAAAAAATGGCTATACAACAGGTTACAGCTAAAAAGCTCACAAATAGCGCCACAGAAGCAAATTATATTCCTTGACCTCTCACAGACTTTATCTAGATAAAGAAGGATCTTTTGCAAACTTTATACCAAATCAAACCAACGAGACCAGTATATCCCACCTAGAGGTAGGGTAGAGTAGAGTAGGGTAGGGTTGGGGGGGGGACTCGGCCCCAAAGAGTAGAGTGACTGTTTCTGTGATCTTGCAAACTTTATCTTGATTAAAAGAACCATAGTAACAAAGGTATCCAAGTTATTGCTAACTCACCATTATACTATCACTGAAAGAATTTCCAGTTCTCCAGGATAAGAACCTCCCTGCATTAATCAGTCATTGAAGGTGAATCAAGAAAGTGCAATACTTATGCATTCTTTCGGTTTACAGATCGTGAAAGCAGCAGTATGAAAGATTCGTAAATGACCAACATCAATGGTAGAAGTAAAACATGTGACGTCTTTAATACGTTCCAACAAGAGAGTCCACTTTGTCAATCTTTTGTCCTTGAGTCGTTTATAAATTTAACATTCAAACAAATGTGATGTTCCTAAATTACCAACCTCTTTTAAATAAAACTCCTTTTGTCCAATAAAATGCGATATTTTCTTTTGGGTTGTCTAAGAAAATGCAATGTTTCCTTTTTCCGCAAGTTTTCCATCCAAATTGACGTGTTTTCCCATTAGTATTCATTACTTGATATTTGTAACTTAAATTTTCGTCCACAAGTTTTCTTTACCTTGTGCTTATTAAGGGGGATTTTAGACCAGCGGGCAAACAACTATATTAAACTATTTGCAAGTCAAAACGTTGCATTTCTTTTCTTGTATCTAACCAAGGGCAAAATTGGTCAAAAAGATCTTTAAATTCCTTCTAGATTGTAAGGTGGACTGCTTTCGTTTGGTATGGATGCAATAGAACTCATCACAAGAAGGGAAAGAAAGAATTACCAAAAGGCTGCACAAGTTCTTTGGACACGGCAGCAACAGGAATCCGCCAAAACCACACAATCAGAGTAAGATATATAACAACCTGGCCAATGAAGATGCTGATATTTCTAGCAAACTCAATCTGGTAAACTTGATATCAACAATACCAAAATATTATCAAGATCACCTTTGAAATCATCAGAATTTTCTCGTACAAGGCGAATGATGTTTTTATCTCCTTGCTGGCTGACTCTTGACCTGCATGTCATGTGCAGTTGTTAAGGTTGCCAATAGTCTATTTAAACAAAACACAAAGAAAGATAAAAAAGAAAAGGTTCAAACTTTGAGAATGGCCAAATGATACACGAATTTTAAATTATTCGACCACATCATTTTCAAGAACATGTTCCCCAAAGAGTTCTTAAACTGAAGTAATGTTGGTCATCCTAACAGAAGTGAAACAAATACAAATTGATGGGGTCACGTGGTAAAAGTCAAATGAGAGGCATAAATCATCCAAGGTACAATATATATATATATATGTGTGTGTGTGTGTGTGTACGCATATCTATATATATCATATTAATGTATATTATATTAATATACATAAATATATAAATTATATTTTAAAATAAAATAATATAACCTTCTACTTGAAAAAACCCTTGATGGATATTTTTTATCATTCAAAATCAACTGTTCAACATAGGAGTAAATAATCATTTATGTTATTCACACTGTTTATTAAGCACAACAACCGAACAACAATTTAGCCGAATCCATAGAACAGCTTAACCATACAGGGCTTAATGAAAAACCAGCCGAACAGCCCCTTAGTCAAGTTCCAATAGCTGCTGATTAACTAGAAATAATAAGATTAAAATAATACTATATCGAACAGACAACAAATTCCATACATTTACAAGTTGACACAGCTGCCGTATAGGCATTTCTATATGTGCAACAGAATCAAACAAGGCCATCAACTGACAATTGCCATCAGGAAAGAGAAACACAAGCCTTCGAAAATGGAGACAGGAAACCAAAAGTATGTCATGCCATGGCAGCACCACACCTTAAACAGCTGCTATGGGGTTGACGTGAGGTAGGAGACGTGTCTTACCACCATGGGGCGCCTTTTAGAACACTGCTATTTTATGGGCAACCATCTTTTAGATCTATCACTTAAAAAGACTTGAATACCTTTGATACAACTTCAGCAGTGAACAGGAAGTAGAAACAACACTTGGGGAGCAAAGGTTACCCCAAAATCATAGTTTCAAGTATTTAGGATCTATGATTCAGAAGGAGAGAGAGGTTGACGAAGACGTACACATAGCATAAAGGCGGAACGGGTAAAGTGGAGGGCGGTCATGATAGTCTTGTATGACAAGAAAGTCATGTTAAACCTAAAGGGAAGGGTAACCATCAAACCAGAAAGGTTTTATGGGTTAGAGTGTTGGGCTATAAAGAAGGTGCATGAGAGGAAAACAGAAGTTGCAGAAATGAGGATGCAGCAATGGAGTTGTGGCTGGACCACGTTGGATAGGTCAGCAAACAAGGTTTCTCGAGCAGAGCTAGAAGTTGCGCCTATCTTGGATAAATTGGGAGAGAGAAGAGTGTGGTGGTTTGGGCACGTTCGTAGCCAGAGGCAGGCAGAAGAGAACATTGGTAACCTATCCAACATAGTTCGGTTTAAGGGGTGAGGCAGGCCGAAGAGAACATTCGATGAGCAGCTGAGGTTGGACATGGAGGCATTGGTACTTCCAGAGGAAATGTCCTCAAATAGAACTTCATGGAGACGGCGAATTAGAGTAATTGATTACTTGTAGGACTCCATTAACAATTGCGTTGGGGGAGGGGGTTAAGGGGGAGGGTAGAGAGTCGATACATAGATTTGTAGTGTTGTAAAATACACATAGGAGGGATCTTTCGAGTGTTTCACATGCTTTTTAGCTCGAATTTGCTAGCTTAAGTGGCTCTATCGTCTTTCTTGTTCACCCCCTCTCGTTTTTTTCGTTTTTATTTCCTCTCTCCATTTTCATTTGTTTCAGGCTCTTTTGCGATCTTTCATAAATCTCCTTCGAAAAAATAATAATAACTTGATGATTTTATTTTGCAACACTATGACTTCTAGCCTTGCTTTCCGAATCCTCTTCTCAAGGTGGTTTTTTTTTCAGAAACAACCTCTCTGCCTCTTGAGGCAGAGAAAAGGTCTGCATACGTCTTACCTAGAGGGATATACTGGGTTTGTTTGGTTTGATTTACTTAAAAACCCTTGAATACAAAGTCTCACTTTTTGACTGATTAGCAATAAAACAAAACAGCATCGACATTTGCATTGATATACCAGACGAAATCTCCAAATCCGGCAGATATAATATCTTTGTGGAATAAATGATCAGAAGTTATTTTCTAGACCCATGTATGTTTCCTCTTTCTAGTTTCCCCATTGAACCTTGCAAGTACAGTAGCCAAATAATACAGCAATTGAGGCAAATGGGAATTTACCATAGATAGTAAACTGCCGGCTAGAACAAAAATTGCAGTTGAACTTCAGAATCTCAGATGAAGATCTAAAATCAACAGTACCAAATGAATCAAGAATGGAAGTATAAACTAATCAACTCAAGCTTTATTAAGCAAAGTCAGAAATATGCTCAGAAGAACGACGTAATTGTCAACCAACAATTGAACGGTAGTTTAGCTTTTCAGTTTGCTTAGATCTGATTGTCCCAATGTGCAATGGCGATATTAGATACTCATCCAGCCTATGGAACTAACAAGTTCTCATTTTCATGTGGACCGAAAATTATCGAGCACTTTTGCACTTGCAAACAGGCATTGCTGATTTCTTTCCCAAGTGAAAAACTAGCTATTCTTCTTTCTTCATCCTCAATATTTGTGGTAAAATGACAATACCCTGTTAAGTCATTCTTATGTGCAGGTTTATCCCAAGATTGTAGGCTAACATAAATGATGGTATGTTCATCAAGTGGCAAAATGACAGTGGATGAACAACAACGTAGATGGTACCCATCATAAAACTCTGATGTACATAATACAAGCAAGTAAAATCTTCATCTTCCACTAGGAATTAGTTTCTTAAAATTCATGGCCACCTAGCACAAGTATCAAACCACCAGTCCAATAAAGGCCAAATCTTTTTTTAGATGACATGAAGGACAATCTTATCATGGAACAACTGATCTCCTTGTGAAGGAAATAACTGTAGAGGGAATAAATAAAGAAAGATAGGAGAATAAAAAATGTTGACACGAGAACAAAAAGAAAGTAAATATCATACTTTTTGCAAGCTCTCTCTCTTTAGCTGCAGCCATTCTCTTAAGCTTTGCAGATTGAGCAAATGTCGAAGGCCTGCATTAAATGACGGAATTCCTTTTCCATGTTAGACTGTTATGGGTGGATGTATGATTGAATTAAGAGGTGTAAATCTAAATCCAACTTGTGTATAATTAACTACTAAAAATTGGTATAGTCAAGGAACCTCAAGGGGTGGTCAAGTTTGCAAACTGAGTTGAGACTTTCACTGTAGAGTGAGAGACCTGAGTTCGAGTCTCTTGTATGTGAGCCACGCCAATTGCCCATAAGAGAGAGCTTCAGCAGGTCAAGCATATTTGCTAGTGGACTCAGAGTCTCAGACCCTGTAAACTTAGTCGGCCAAAGGTCGGACACCACAGTTTTGAAAAAAGAAAAAAAAAGGAAGGAAGTTCAAAATATTTCTTAATGACATGTAAACTCAAATGTTACACTTTTTCTACAATAAACTGACATGGTAGCATAGTTCATGGTCAAAAGAATCTATCAGGTTAATGTGTTTGGAATAAACGGCGAAGAGAAGCAATACTCTCTTTTAGGCATGTCCTCTACTTAAATGAATTCAGTAGCACAGCTGGTCCCCCCTTACGAAAAATATGCACTTTGGCATTTAAGAAATGGAAAAACGGGAGTCAGGTGCATTACAATTAGGCTTGATGGGGAAGTATAAATAGAGAGCACCAAATATTAAGCAGCAAGGATCTAAACTTGAACTTTTTAAGGGGCTATGTGCAATTTTTTTGGGGGACAACCAGAATTACAGTTGCCTACTTCTCCCAGTCCCCTTGGGAGAACTGACCATCTGTTAAGCTAAAGGGCCTGTGAATGATTCTCTCGTAGGTGTCAACAATGACCACTCAAGATTTCGTTGGTTACAGGTAAAACTGAAAGACAAACAGATGCTAATCGAGGCAGGAATTGGGCTTGAGTTATACATATATTTTCTATATGATTGTCTTCCAATGAAAAGCAGAAATAATTGAGTGAATTTCAGAGGGTGCTCACTCTGACAAAGCGGCTGCCTCCTTCAACAGTTGCTTGATTTCAGCACGCAATTGGGCATCCTTCTCACTCATGGATGCTTTCTGACATAAGACAAGTATCAATTTTATAACAAAAACATGATCTTGAGATAGAAGTATGTTGTTAGGGTAAATAATAACAGATTAAAACATGATATCCATAATAGGTATGTTGCACTTGCATGTTGTGGAACAGCCATTGTGTCTGAACAGGATTTGGCAGTTCCAAAATAACGGAACAACTAGGTATGACAAACATGCTGTGACCATGATCAAAGATACCACATTTTCCATCGCATCAACTCAGACCATCTTAAAGGCATTCTATTTACTCTAGTATCAATGTACTGAGCTACTTACTTTAGTGTTCAAGTGTTCTAATTTGCTTTTAGTAACTTGATTCAGCTATATTCGTGAGCAAGACATGTAGATGTTGACTAAACTGGCTAGCATACAAATTGTTAGGATGACAAAGTCGACATAGAATGCAATAGGTTTGGCTATAGGAAAGCCCAAAATGGCATAACCGAGTTATACATTGGCTTAATTTTTTTTTACAGTCCCAAGAACTTTTGCTGGTTCTATTTATTTACTAATTCATTTTTCGGATGCTTCAATTTGTATTGCAGCAGAGTAGAATATGTTGCATCGGACACCCCACCCTTAGTCAGTGTGTCACCTTTTTCATGATAAATGATCCTCTCATGTATCATCATCATTGGCTAGCAGTGGATCAGAAGAATATCTATATGATCAAAAAATCAACATCTTTTGCCCCTCTACAGTGTTCCCCCATACATTCTTTTTCTACTAAATCTATATCATCGTATATGTGTGCATAACATCAGAGGAGGCAGGACATGGCAGAAGATTAGGATTTTATAACTACTCCCTTTTACCAAAGATTCTTTCTTTGGTCCTTCGCAATTTTTTTTTTTTATTTCTTGAAACAGTCAAAATTTTATTAACTAATCAAGACTGTACAAACTAAATTACATAGGCTGCAAAGTGCAAAATCTGAAAATGTTGGTACTTTGTATCTAAACAGGTTGAAAGATAACAACGATACATCCTACGAATACTTCAATATTCAGTAATTAACAGGAAAATGAATAACAAAAACTCGAAAATGGTGGCGATTCCACTAGACATAACAATTGACCACCGATATTGAATCAATAAACCACGTTTCATAGAATTAACTCCATTTCCAGCCCATATCGATGTGAAAATAGAACTTAACAATCAAAGCCAATTCGATAATTAAGAGTGAAATTGCAAAAAGACATTCAAATGAAAGCGCATTGGAAATTTACCTTCTTCATATGCGCTAAGGACTTGTCAAATAACTGGAAAACCAAGACAACAATGAAGATGATTGGAGCTGCTAATGATTTAGTGTGCTCTACTAGGGTTTCTTCCATCCCTTCCCTCTTTTCCCTGTTACAATTCCAGAATCTGATGCGTAGATTTTCTGTAATTTGGTTGTTTCTCGGAACCTTTTTAACGAATAATCTCCCCTTCTTCTTTCTTTTTTGTTACTTTTACTTTACATGTTCAGTACCTCTACTTATAGTTTTACCTAATTGAGTCCTTGTATTTGCAACCTTGCAAAATAGGTCACTATGATGGTTGAAAGTTGTCAATTGAGTCAATTGACCATTGGAGTAAGCATTTGAAGATGGTTTTTATATAGTGGAAATCTGATGTGTCAAATAGATCAAGTCTTTTTACGACTTGACCATTGCGAATGCTCTAAGGATAGAGATTTTTGTTTGGTAAGAGCGATGATAAAGACCAAGAGTCTTACTTGGTAAGGGACTGTTCGGTTACAACTTAATAGGTTGTATAAGCTATATGACTTATTTGCACAATCATATCTAGGTGTTTAATATGGGCTTATTCGGTTAGCCCATGGCTGAATCGCTCAGTTTGAAGACCTTTCTCCTATACACTCAGCCATTAAATTGCATTAATTTTCCCCAACTATTCCTCTCCCCAACTACTCACATTAAACTCATATACACAGTTTCTTCCCCATCGATGATCCTTCCAGGCTTCCATCAACGCTCCTCCCAACTACACGCCTACTCCAGTTCTAGCTTCCAGCCCTCGTCATCACCGACATTCCACTGGTTCCAACCATTGTCGGGTGTTGATCTTCCAACCTTATTGTCAAAGAAACCCACACTTGAAGAAATATTCCTCAACAGATCTGGTATGATGGTAACCATGGAAGTTTGATATTGGAGACTTAGCACAGAGGTTTTAGATCTCATCAACAGATCCTTTTCTTTCTTTAATTTGCGCTTCTTCTTCCATTTTGGGTTTTGGGTTAATGGGTTTTTGTATGAATCAACAAATGGGTTTTGTGTGTGTGATAGAGAAACCGCAATCAAAGGGTTTTTAGTTTATACGATTTGTTCATGTATTTGAAACGTAATGGGTGATTTATAATCACTATCATCAAATTTATCCACATGGCACATACAACACAAAAAGAGAGATCTTCGGTATAAAATAGTTTTATGACATGCATTGATTTTACATGATGTTTGCTGCATTGTGAATGACGTTTTACGATTATGTTATGCACATTTTAAAAACTCATGAGTTCACGAGGTCTTTGGCTGACTATTTTTATTTTAAAATTTATGTATTTATCTCAGTATCAAATATCCCAAAAATTTCAAACGGAGAAAGATCTAAAACTCGGAAAGATTAGTTGAAATGTTGAAGTTCTCATTGTACATGTATTTTAAGACGGGAACAAAGGGATTTAATAATACGATGTTTCTACCGTAATGTAAAGTTTCAAGTTTAAGTTCCGTATTWTGGTTTATTAGCATGTTTACGTTATGAGTGACAACTTAAAAAAATACGTCACATATAATATATCATTATTAAATAAAAAATCGTTAGCTTCAGTGACTTGTTAACATATTTTGCAATTTCTTTTTGTTGCCAAGATCTGTAATATTTTTTACGTCACTTAACTTTATGAACTTAAATTGTACTTGATACATTTAAACTTTTTCTACCATAAAGGTTTTTGATTATTGTTATTGGAGTTTTATTAGACTATGCAACCAGCCAACCACTAATACTAAGAAAGGCTTCATCGATGGATTTTTCGTGGTACAAAATTTTGACGGATCGACAGTAATAATTTGATGGACTTTTTCAGCTAGTAAATTTGTGGGTAATCATAATCACTGGCAACCTTTTCTTCGACGATAAGAACCGTAGGTAATCTGTTGATAATGACTAATTAAGTAATTAACACCCTTAATTAAGTAATTAACTGTATTAGATATTGAATTATGGTTAAGGATTGATAATAATTATTATTATATAAAAAAGTAAAATAATTATTTAAATTTAGTCAATGTATCAACATATTAATTAATTATTGGCAATTCACATGGATTTATATACCACATCCTATGGGACTTCTATGTAACCAATAAATCTTTACATTTACATAACTATTTACAAGAATTATATTTTATGAAGTTTGTTGGGAATTCAAAAATATGTATATTGTGTTTATTGGAAATAACTCAAATGAGAATATAACGTAATCGTATCATTACAAGAGAGATAAGGTCGTTGACAATGAAATAGACTTGGATTGGAATTGACCATTGACTTAATGAGTTACAAGTATTATGCAGTATTTTCTAAAGTAAATGGAACATTTGAGAGTTTGTTCGAAAGTTAATGTAAATGATGTGGATTAAATCGGTTCCAAAGTTTATTCTCAACCTTATCTGCAACTGATTTGGTAGCTACCTACAAATTTCAAAATATACAAACTTAAGGGCCGAGATTGATTTGTAAAATATGTAACATTTAGGCGGTTTATATTTGTGTGTGTATGTATGTATATATATACATACATACATATATATATATATATATATATATAAGGTTGGGTTCTCGATGAGAAGTAGAGTTAACGGGATTTGGAATGCATTGCAATGGCATTGTGAAACTCACAAATAATGCTTAAATTCTTCTTTTGGATTGGCTTTTAAATAAAAATAAAGTACAACGATGAATACACCATGTGTGGGACCACAATATTCAAGTTGCTATAAAATATCGTATTTTTTCTATCTCAAAATATATCAATTCTATTATTTAAGTCATAAAATCAATGATTAATTTCAATACATAAGTCTACTTCATTGATTGACAAAGTTAGAGAGATAAGACAATGCAGGAACATTATCCACGTCCAAAATATACCATATGAAGGTACTCTTTACTTTCAAACAAACTCTCAAATTTTCATTTACTTTAGAAAATATTGATAATACTTGTAACTCATTAAGTCAATGGTCAATTTCAATCCAAGTCTACTTCATTATCAACGACCTTATCTCTCTTGTAACGATACGATGACGTTATATTCTCATTTGAGTCATTTCCAATAGACACAATATTCATATTTTTGAATTCCCAACAAACTTTATAAAATATAATTCTTGTAAATAGTTACGTAAATGTAAAGATTTATTGGTTACATAGAAGTCTCATAGAATGTGGTATGTAAATCCATGAATTGCCAATAATAAATTAATATGTTGATACAATGACTAAGTGACCGTTTACCAAAAGCTTACCCGGGTAAGCACTTACCAAGTAACATTACCTTACCGGATGAATATGGTAAGGACCAATAATCTTACATGGTAAGAACGAGACAAGGACCAAGAGTCTTACCCGATGAGTAAGGGTGACGACTCTTACCACGGTAAACGCTTACCGGGTAAATTGTTGCATATGTTGTCGTTTTGGTGGACTAAAATCTTACCCGGTAAGTAAATAATAGTGTTAAATTTTACCCGTAAGCACTTACCGGGTAAGTGTTTCTTAAACGACCCCTAAATTTAAATAATTATTTTACTTCTTTATATAATAATATTTATTATGCACGTATGTAATTATTATTATGAATCCTTAACCATAATTCAATATCTATACAGTTAATTACTTATGGGCCGTTTATCCAAATGTTTATCAGGGAAGCACTTACCGATAGGAGTCAACATTATGATTTATTTTGATGCATAAGATTTTAGTATATCAAAACATATCAAATGCAACAATTTACTGGGTAAGCATCGTCATTCTCACTTACCAGGTAAGACTCTCCATCCTTCTCATCGCTCTTACCCGGTAAGATTCTTGACCCTTCTCATGTTCATCCGATGAGGAAATTTATACGGTAAGCACTTACCAAGTAAGTGTTTAGTAAACGGCCCCTTAGTTAGGGTGTTAATTACTTAATTAGGGGTGTTTGTTATGTGGTATGATTTAGAACTAAACAACCAAATTAAAATGTAAATGCGATTTAAACATTTTTCTAAACCACCAACCAAATGTCCATACTATGCACTCTAAATCAAATGTGTGTGGTCATTGGTTACACTACAAAACAAATGGGCTTTATCGACCGACAAATCCGTCAGCAATCCATTAGAAAATGCCATTATAAACAGATTACCTACGCTTCTTACCGCCGAAGAAAATGTTGCCGGTGGTTATGATTACCCACAAATTTACTAGATGAAAAAATCCATCAAATTATCACTGTCGATCCGTCAAAAATTTGTATAACGAAAAATCCATCGATGAAGCCTTTTTTTAGTGTTAGTGGTTGGCTGGTTGCATAGTCTAGTAAAACTCCAATAACAATAATCAATAACCTTTATGGTAGAAATAAGTTCATAAAGCTAAGTGACGTAAAAAAATATTACAGACCTTGGCAACAAAAAGAAATTGCCAAATATATTTTATACATTAATAAGTCATTGAAGCTAACTAATTTTAATTTAATAATAATATATTATATGTGAGTTATTTTTTTAAGTTGTCACTCATAACGTAAACATACTAATAAACCAAAATACGGAACTCAAACTTGAAACCTTTTCATTACGGTAGAAACATCGTGTTACTAAATCCTTTTGTTCCCTTCTTAAAATACATGTACAATGAGAACTTCAACATCTCAACTAATCTTTCCGACTTTTAGATCTTTCTCTGTCTTTTGAAATTTTTGAGATACCTGATATTGAGATAAATACATAAACTTTAAAATAAGAATAGTCAGCCAAATACCTCGTGAACTCATGAGTTTTTAAAATGTGCATAACACAATCATAAAACGTCATTCACAATGCAGTAAACATCATGTAAAATCGATGCATGTCATAAAACTATTTGCCTACTGAAGACCTCTTTTTTTGTGTTGTATGTACCATGTGGATCAATTTGATGATAGTGATTATAAATCACCCATTACGTTTCCGGTACATGAACAAATCGCATAAACTAAAAACCCATTGATTACGGTTTC
This sequence comes from Cynara cardunculus var. scolymus, assembly GCF_001531365.2. Taxonomy (NCBI): domain Eukaryota; kingdom Viridiplantae; phylum Streptophyta; class Magnoliopsida; order Asterales; family Asteraceae; genus Cynara; species Cynara cardunculus. The sequence goes on along the minus strand of NC_037532.1, from coordinate 27,575,708 downwards.
ATGCATACACATTTCATCACACACACACACACCCCCATATATATATATATATATATATATATATATATATATATATAGGGGCACGTTCAAATGAAAATCGTGCATTTCTAAGAAACCGTGTAAACTAATTTCGACCAATAGGAAAATTTTATTTTTTTCTAATTAAATTTAATCAGTAAGGGTATTTCGGTCATTTACAATATTTTCAATTAAATATGAAAATTATTAGTAAATCTTAATTAAGGAAACGTAATAAAGAAAATTTTATAAATGATAACATTTAAATATTTAATTATATTATAATTTTAAAATTTGAACTAAATATATTGTGATGCGATTGAATCTGTTGGTGAATCTTGAAGATTGTAAGGCATAATGTAATGAATTCATCAAATCAGGATTGAAAAAAGAAATTAATACAAATGAAACAAATTTTATGAAAGTGAAACTGATTCATGTCATAATTGAACAATGAGTAGTGAAACATTTTCATGGTAAACCCGTTTCATTGATGGTGTAGTTGATCAATTTAGTAGGTGAAGTGGAAAATGAAACGGGTGCATAATGTATTTGGTTCGTCATGAAATAACTGCATGATGAAACGGGTACATGATGAATCTGTTACAGAATCTTGAAGATTGTAATATGCTCCAGAATCTTGAAGATTGCAAGGCTTAAAGGAATGAATTCATCAAATCACGGGTGAAATAAGAAAATTAATGTACATGAAATAGGTTTTAATGAAGGTGAAACTGGTTCATGGCGTAATTGAACCAAGAGTAGTGAAACGGGTGCATAATGTATTTGGTTCGTCATGAAATAATTGCATGATGAAACGGGTACATGATGAATCTGCTCCATAATCTTGAAGATTGTAATCTGCTACAGAATCTTTAAGATTGTAAGGATTAAATAAATGAATTCATCAAATCAGGAGCGAAATAAACTAATCTATGTACATGAAACAAGTTTCATGAATGTTAAACTAGTTCATGGCATAATTGAACAATGAGTAGTGAACTGGTTTGATGGTGAACCCCGTTTCAGTGATGGTGTAGTTGATCTATTTAGTAGGTGAAATGCAAAATGAAACGGGTGCATAATGTATGCTGTTTGTTATGAAATAATTACATGTTAAAATGGATTCATGATGAAACCGGTGTGTCTTGAAATAATTTCATAATGAATAAGATGCATATTTACATGGGTATGTGAAGGACATTGAAACAATTTCAGGATAAGAAATAAAAAGGCTGCTGCATTAGCGAAATTATTTTCTAACAAATAGAAAATTTTAATTTCCTAAAATAAAGAATAATGTCCTTCAATAGAATGTTACAGAATATGTATTTTTGTTTACCATTTTGCCCTTATTGCTGATATAAAAATAAAATTTTAATATATGTATTTTTTAATTTTCTAAAATAAAGTAAACTAATCTTAACCATTGATAAAAAAAATGGATGGATGAGATTGGTTTACACAAATGAGGACGGTTTTCATTTGAACGCTCCTATATATATATATATATATATA
>NC_037532.1:27565696-27570217 GCF_001531365.2 Cynara cardunculus var. scolymus | reverse complement strand
TGTATATATATATATATATATATATATATATATATATATATATATATATATAAGGTTGGGTTCTCGATAAGAAGTAGAGTTAAGCGTGAGATCTCTGATCACATTTAATCTTAAACCCACCCATGAATCGTATTTAATATAGGGAATGATCCGGTGCATATCAGTGCATCTCTTCTTGGTGCATCTCATCTTAATCTGCATCCAAGGTGGAAATCTCTTCTTATGCTTCTCACCGGAATCCAACCTTATATATATATATATATATATAGAGAGAGAGAGAGAGAGAGAGAGAGAGAGAGGCTCATTCAAGGAAGAGCTAACTAGTTTGTGGTAACCGTGAGATCCAATCTCAACCACAAATCAATAAATAAATTAAAAAATGTATAATTTTAGTAATTTTGAATTAAAATTTTAATGCAAGGACATTTTAGGTATTTTCTCTCCTCTCTCCGTCCCCCGTCCTCCGGTGATACCTAAAAATATTGACTATGTTAAACAAAAGACACATTGTGATACCCAATCACATATAAGATGCATTGTGATACCACTGTGTTGCACCTCCAATCGATCACACAAACGACCATAGTGTGATATCCAAACACATATAAGATGCATTGTGATACTATTGTGGTATCACTGGAGGACGAAGGACGGGGGACCGAGAGAGAAGAGAGGAGAAAGGAGAGAGAAAAGAGTTTTAAAATACCTAAAATAACCTTGCATTAAAATTTTAATTCAAAATTACTAAAATTATAAATTTCCTAATTTATTTATTAATTTGTGGTTGAGATTGGACCTCACGATTACCACAAACTAATTAGTTCTCATTTGATTAGGTCTCGTTATATATATATATATATATATATGTGTGTGTGTGTGTGTGTGTGTATGAGAAACCGCAATCAAAGGGCTTTTAGTTTATGCGATTTGTTCATGTATTTGAAACGTAACGGGTGATTTATAATCACTATTATCAAATTTATCCACATGGCACATACAACACAAAAAGAGAGATCTTCAGTATGAAAATAGTTTTATGACATGCATTGATTTTACATGATGTTTACTGTATTGTGAATGACGTTTTATGATTGTGTTATGCACATTTTAAAAACTCATGAGTTCACGAGGTCTTTGTCTGACTATTCTTATTTTAAAATTTATGTTTTTATCTCAATATCAGGTATCCCAAAAATTTCAAAAGACAGAGAAAGATCTAAAACTTGGAAAGATTAGTTGAAATGTTGGAAGTTCTCATTGTACATGTACTTTAAGAAAGGAACAAAAGGATTTAATAATAGATGTTTCTACCGTAATGTAAAGTTTCAAGTTTAAGTTCCGTATTATGGTTTATTAGCATGTTTACGTTATGAGTGACAACTTAAAAAAATACGTCACATATAATATATCATTATTAAATAAAAAATCGTTAGCTTCAGTGACTTATTAACATATTTTGCAATTTCTTTTTGTTTGTCAAGATCTGTAATATTTTCTATGTCACTTAGTTTTATGAACTTAAATTGTTACTGAAGTTTTACCAGACTGTGCAACCAGCCAACCACTAACACTAAAAAAGGCTTCATCGATGGACTTTTCATGGTACAAATTTTTGACGGATCGACAGTGATAATTTGATGGATTTTTTCAGCTAGTAAATTTGTGGGTAATCATAATCACCGGCAACATTTCCTTCGACGATAAGAACCGTAGGTAATCTGTTGATAATGACTAATTAAGTAATTAACACCCCTAATTAAGTAATTAACTGTATTAGATATTGAATTATGGTTAAGGATTCATAATAATAATTACATAAGTGTATAATAAATATTATTATGTAACAAAGTAAAATAATTATTTAAATTTAGTCAATGTATCAACATATTAATTTATTATTGGCGATTCACATGGATTTACATACCAAATCCTATCCTATGGGACTTCTACGTAACCAATAAATCTTTACAAGAGTTATATTTTATGAAGTTTGTTGGGAATTCAAAAATATGTATATTGTGTTTATTGGAAATGACTCAAATGAGAATATAACGTCATCGTATCATTACAAGAGAGATAAGGTCGTTGATAATGAAATAGACTTTGATTGAAATTGACCATTGACTTAATGAGTTACAAGTATTATGTAGTATTTTCTAAAGTAAATGGAACATTTGAGAGTTTGTTCGAAAGTTAATGTAAATGAATGAAACATGTGCGGGACCACAATATTCAAGTTGCTATAATATATCGTATTTTTGTTCTATCTCAAAATATGTCAATTCTATTTTTTGTTCTATCTCAAAATATGTCAATTCTATTTTTTAAGTCATAAAGTCAATGGTTAGTTTCAACTCATAAGTCTACTTTATTGATTGACAAAGTTAGAGAGATAAGAGAATGCATGATTATTATCCACTTCCAAAATATACCATATGAAAAGTACTCTTTACTTTCGAACAAACTCTCAAGTTTGCATTTACTTTAGAAAATATTACATAATACTTGTAACTCATTAAGTCAATGGTCAATTTCAATCCAAGTCTACTTCATTGTTAATGACCTTGTCTCTCTTGTAACGATACGATTACGTTATATTCTCATTCGAGTCATTTCCAATAGACACAATATACATATTTTTGAATTCCCAACAAACTTCATAAAATATAATTCTTGTAAATAGTTACGTAAATGTAAAGATTTATTGGTTACATAGAAGTCTCATAGGATGTGGTATGTAAATCCATGAATATTAATATGTTGATAAGATGACTAAGTGACTGTTTACCAAAAGCTTATCCGGGTAAGCGCTTACCAAGTAACATTACTTCACCGGATGAATATGGTAAGGACCAAGAATCTTACCCGGTAAGAACGAGATAATGGTGTAGATTAAATTGGTTTCGAAAATTTACTCTCAAATTTATCTACAACTGATTTGGTAGTTGCCTAAACGTTTCAAAATACACGAAATTAAGCGTCGAGATTGATTTATACTACGTGTAACGTACATTTACATAGTTTGTATTCAAAATATTCTCTCTTTATACACAATATACATACTAAATTGATACCGTCTTAAATAGACACGACAATAAATAATGAAAACCGTTAAAGTATAGAATTCATACCATCTTCTGAAATTATAATCAAATAGGCCCTAAAGAACCCCGATCGTATTCATAAAAGAATATAATAAAATGGTCCCTAAGTATAAAAACAAAATCAAAAACATAACTGTTTCATTTTTTTATAGAACTTTTATGTGGAACAGACAAAAACAAAATGGAACATGTCTGTTCCACCCTTATCCCATTGAATAAGGTGGAACAAACCTATATTTTGTCAATATAATCTCAAAAATAAAACAAAGTTTTCTTCTAAATTAAACATCAAATACATCTCACTCTTTAAATTTTATTTTATTGTATTTTCTGTTCTTTCTTTTAGTTTCCGGTTCTCAATATATGTAATTTATCAAATATTAACAATATAAAAAGGTATAAAATAAAAATTGGACATGAAATGTTTTTTTAATTCAATGTAATTTTAATCGTCTTGATAAAAACTATTTAATGATATATTGTATTATAAAATTATTTATTTTATTATAATTTAATAAATTAATCAAAATATATAAATAATTTATTAATGATAAATTGGTCATTTTATCTCTTTATATTATCCATTCGAGCATACACTTTTTTGAGCAAAACATGATAATATGTTCATAAGTCATATAATACAAATATAAAAAAATTATCAACTTCGAGATAATGAACAAGTCAATTGATCACGAGTTCAAGCCCGTAAATGAGCATCAAGCTCGAGTTCAATAAATCAAAAATTATTCGAGCTCGAGTCCTACATTGAAAAAGTTATTTGAGCTCAAGTCGAGCTCGAGCCTGGTATTTTGTAAGACGAGCTCGAATAACATATTACTCGACTCGACTCGACTAAGCTTGTTTACCCCTAGTTGTTAGTTAAGCTATAACACGGGTTAAGAGTTGTGAAGTGTGCACTCATATAAGCTAACTAGAACCCATGATCGCTGAATGACACTATATGCTGGGTGGGTCAAAGGGTCGTGCCCCCTTGCTGGGTTCTAGAGGCAGGGCCGCGAAGCAAAAAAATAACGACAATTAAGAGAGTGGGTACTAAGGATTTTAGTATAAGATGGTTAATGGGTATTTATGATTGTTTGCAAACACTAATAAATGATATGTTTGATGGTTAGCCGTTAATGAGAATAGCCACTAATGTGTTATTAGCTTCATGGTAACCAACTGATACATGGTTTTTCATTAATTTTGTAATTGGGTTTTTATTTCGTAACCATCCACTACTTATTTTCAACAATCATTTCTATTTAATGGAGAATTATTCTCAGTATTGATATATGAATAATTACGAGTTTCTAAGTTTAAAAACATGATGGTTTATGCCAAAATCACTACATAGATTTGAGATCATTCTTATATAAACTAATTTTGTACATTCATACAAATTTGAATCGAAATA
>NC_037532.1:27529672-27562836 GCF_001531365.2 Cynara cardunculus var. scolymus | reverse complement strand
ACAGATTCTTAGGAGGCTTAATTAACAAAACAAGATCACTTCTTTTTCGTTGCATATCGTGTGGTCCGATCCCACAACATATCGCATTCATCATGGACGGGAACCGAAGGTTTGCCAAGAAATGGCARCTGGACGAGGGTGCGGGCCACAAAGCCGGGTTTCTAGCACTCATTTCGGTCCTAAAATACTGTTACGAGATGGGAGTCAAGTATGTAACAGTCTACGCATTCAGCATCGACAATTTCAACCGACGCCCAGATGAAGTCCAATACATAATGGACTTAATGYGTGAAAAGATCGAAGCCTTCTTKAAAGAAGTTGATATTGTGMACAAATATGGTGTTCGAGTGTTGTTTATAGGCGATMTTGACCGTTTACATGAACCAGTTAGGATCGCGGCTAAGCAGGCAATGGAAGTCACCGCAGGCAACACCAGAACCTACCTTTTGATCTGTGTGGCATATGCGTCGTCGTACGAGATCCAACGTGCGGTTACGTATGCATGTCAAGAGAAGAGMGKTGGGGTTCYGGAATTGAGTGTAAACGGGAATGGAAACGTGAGCGGGATCGGAGACCAGGCGATAAAGGTGGGGGATTTGGAGAARCATATGTATATGAGGGTGGCTCCRRATCCGGATATTATGGTGCGGAGTTCAGGTGAGACGAGGCTAAGCRACTTTCTGCTATGGCAAACGACCAACTGTGTGTTGTATTCGCCGAAAGCGTTGTGGCCGGAGATGGGGTTGCGGCAGGTCATTTGGGGGATTTTGAAGTTTCAGAGGAATTACTATTACTTGGAGAAGAAAAAGAAGTCGGATTAATTAATCAAAATATATAAATAATTTATTAGTGATAAATTGGTCATTTTATCTCTTATATTATCCATTCGAGCATACAAATTTTCAAGCCAAACATGATAATATGTTCATAAGTCATACAGTAAAAATATAAAAAAATTATCAACTTCGAGACAATGAATAAGTCAATTGATCATGAGTTCAAGCCCATAAATGAGCATCGAGCTCGAGTTCGATAAATCAAAAATTATTCGAGCTCGAGCTCGGGCCTGGTATTTTTTTAAGACGAGCTCGAATAACATATTACTCGACTCAGCTAAGCTTGATTACCCTTGGTTGTTAGTTAAACTATAACWCGGGTTAAGAGTTGTAAAGTGTGCACTCATATAAGCTAACTAGAACCCATGATCGTTGAATGACACTAGATGCTGGGTGGGTCAAAGGGTCGTTCCCCCTTGTTGGGTTCTAGAGGCAAGGCYGCGAAGCAAAAAAAATAATGACAATTAAGAGGGTGGATACTAAGGATTTTAGTATCAGATGGTTAACAATGGGTATCTATGATTGTTTGCAAACACTAATAAATGATGTATTTGATGGTTAGCCGTTAATGAGAATAGCCACTAATGTGTTATCAGCTGATGGTATCCCACTGATACATGGTTTTTCATTAATTTTGTAACTGGGTTTTTATTTCGTAACCATCCGCTACTTATTTTCAACAATCAATTCTATTTAATGGAGAATTATTCTCAGTATTGATATATGAATAATTACGAGTTTCTAAGTTCAAAACATGATGGTTTATGCCAAAATCACTACATAGATTTGAGATCATTCTTACATAAACTAATTTTGTACATTCATACAAATTTGAATCGAAATATAATTTAAAAAAATAAATGAACTCTTATTTAATCTAAGGTTTTATCGTTGCTTTTCACTCACTATTTTGGATACAATGCCTAGATTTCCCAAGACGATATCTGTGGAGGATTTGCCATAAATCAATGACACATAGTCGAAACGTTTTAACTTTTGTAACCTTTTACAAACTCCGATATATTTTCTACATCCAACCCATAAAAATAAACATCATTAAAATTAATAAATAAATAAAAGAAAACCCAAAATGCATTTCATGTTTTAATGATTGAAAAGTGAAAAACATGTGAAACATCAAATATAAACTAAAATTGGTAAACCAATATTATTTATATATATACCTTTGAACAATAATATCTATTCATTACTCCCATTTTCTCATCCAAAAAGGGTATTCTCTTTGCTCTTTCATTATATTCTGTTTAGTGAATGCATTTTTTTTCTTTCGTAATAATTGATATTAAACTGATTTTCTTYCTCAGGGTTAAATCACATAACTCAATTACGTGGGACTACTCTTTTACTTCTTTCCCGATTTGATAAAGAATTTCGGGTATTCAAGTTTTGGTAATTTTGTCCTGATTAGTATATATGTAATCAACGTTTTCGTCTATAGACTATAATGCTTTATTGTTTATTTTTTTCGTAGAGATAAACTTTGTTAGAAAACGTACTTTGTTTTCGTTAGATTTCTATTTTTGAAAGACATATGTAGAGGTCTATAACTTAAATTTAGAAGCAAAAAAACCCGATATACAACTTTAAATGTCAAAATTTCATTTTACTTTATCGCTTTTCAGATTTAGACTTCAAACTTTAAATGTGCATTTATTATAAGTAAAATGATTCATTTTACTTTATCGCTTTTCANACGACCAACTGTGTGTTGTATTCGCCGAAAGCGTTGTGGCCGGAGATGGGGTTGCGGCAGGTCATTTGGGGGATTTTGAAGTTTCAGAGGAATTATTATTACTTGGAGAAGAAAAAGAAGTCGAATTAATTAATGCATATTAGAAGTCTGGAATAAGTTGTGTTCATGTTTCAGTAGATTGTGGGACAAGTATGATGGGGACGCTTCAGAACTCGGCGTCATGTCTTTTTTGCAGTATAATCGAGTAGATTTCATCCAAGTTTGTGTAAATAAGGCCGTTACAATCTAAATACCCTTTTTGATGTTGCAAAAAAGGGTTTGTGTGACCCTCCGGTGCGCTATGCCGCTCTCGACCATCATGATCGAGGTAAATTGCAATGTCTTAGGATCATCTCTAATATATATATATATATATATATATATATATATGATATGTACCTTTTTTTCAGCTAATAACTTGAACAGTTTACCCTTAAATTCTCAAATCCATCCTTTGGTTGGATGATTCACATGTTATCAAAAACTAGGGTTTCCTTTTTGGTATTAAAACTCCATAAATAAATAAAAGAGTAAATTATGTTTTTCGTCCCCGTGTGATTTGTCCTTCGTCCCTCTACTTTTGAAATTATAGTTTTCATCCCTATTGTTTGCAGTTCATTGCTATTTTTGTCCCTGAATGTAACTTCTACACCTTTAAGTATGAGGGACTAAGGGGTTGGTTAGTTGGTTTTTCATTAAGTCCTAAATGGATAAATATGTATGTATTTATTAAGGTGTCTATATAAATAGTGAAGGTTTTGTTTGGTGTTTTTTTCTTAGACAGTAGGAACGGTCTTTCTAATTGGAAGGGAGAGGTTTGGAAAAAACTTGAGTTTTCTGCATAAAGCTCTCACCTGTAAGCTTATTGAATAAGCTACTATCAAACAATTATGTATAGCTGACCGAATAGGCTGTGAATCTCATTAAGCTGCTAACAAATAGGCCCTAAAATAACAATGAATTGTAAACTACAAGGATGAAGACAACAATAAAGTTTAAATTTTATAGGACGGACATAGCAATAAATTGTAAATTAAAGGGATGAAAATCATAATTTCAAAATCATAGGAACAAAAGTAGCAAGTTTCAACAAACCATATGGACGAAAAAACCTAATTTACTCTAAATAAAACAAAAAATATATAACTTTTTGTTGACTTTTCTAGTCAAACAGCTACTAGCAAAATTCAAATTACAGTTAAAAGAAGTTAGAAGTCTTTCTGTTGATACAAAAGGATTCAACAGTTTCGAATCACCCAAAAATATATAGTTACCGAACTTATATATAATATATCACCGATGAACAATGTGAGAGCTATATATATATGAGAAATGATGCAATTAGCTTAGCCAGCAACAGCGAAGAGCGAAAAATCTTTCGAAGGTCAAATTAAGTACCTGTGGCTGTCAGAAATCAGTGTGGCGGTTTGTGCAGCCGTGGTCTGTTGCAGAAAGCCCGGCGATTGGCTCTTACGTATCTTATGATCACTATACTGAGCGTTGCCCAGAAAATAGAAAGTGGCAATTGCCAATAATCATCTCGAACTGAATAAGATGTAGGATCAATGAATATCTAGACTCGAATAAATAGAAATTAAGTGTAGTTATAAGGAGAGTAAATATGTATAAAAATCGATGGTAGCCATAGATTTGCTCACCTCGCATGATTGACATCAATGAAAAAAAGATCCCCATCAAGACCACTCCCAAAACAACAGGAAAGGGCTGCAAAATGAGTGAAAACATAATCAACAACAGTATCTATCATCAGTAAGAGATTATCCTAGTATCGGTGAAAAATATATTCCATATAACCAAGAACTCCGGAACCTATACTAGATGCTGGTTCATCAAACTATACTCACCGCAATATTCTCTAGCCCTCCTTTTTTCAGCTTAGGAGCCAAGTCTCGCGAAAGAGAAACAATGTAATGCCCTTGCACCAAATCAATTGAATCCTACATGAGAAAAACTAGATATATGAACAAATAATGAAATATGCAGCCATCTAAAAAAATAAGTAAAAATACACAAAGGGATAGTTCAGCAGCGACTATATATATATATATACAACACACCAATCTAAGACAGCCATTGCCTTTGAGAAGACTTGGCTTGTTTCAGAAAATAAACAACCACGAAAAAGTGTATCACATCCCAAGTTTTTTCCCTTTAAATACTTATTACTTCAGGATGATAACAGAGTAGCCAAAGTGAATAGATAAGTATGCTGACCTGTTTTGTACCATCAACAAAATTATTCAGGTAATAGCGCATTAGCGCATTCCATCCGTCTTTAAGAATTCCTTTGATTGTCCTCCGACCAAATCTAGAAGAAATACCCAAAAAAAAATATTACATGCAAATTAAACCAAAAGCTTCTTTTCATGAACTTGTACAACTTCAAGACAAAGCTATCACCAAACATCAGCAATAAATAAGATTTTATTTTGAATGTTGGAGTGTAGGCAGAGACAAGGTTAGTAGAATTGGCATTAAGACAACGAACTTGAGGGTTAGGACTCGATATTATTTGTGCTTGGGAGAGAATAGCACTAGAATGGGTCTGATGGTTAGTTTGGGAAACCTACTGATTTTGTGAAAAATATATCTACAGAAACTGTAGATTTCTAGTTCTCATAAAAATAGATGTGTGTTATAGAACTTCTACATAAGATAATTTTTACATTTTAACTATTTTGACCTCTGTCACACGCTGCAAGATGAGCATGCAACTTCTTTTACGGCTCAAACGTGATTCTGGGCCCTCAAGATGTGTAGCCAAACTGGTCTTAGAAATGCTATATAACATTAATTGCAATAAGTATTAATATATATACACATTATATATATAGGGTAGGGTTCCGGTGAGAATGGAAGTTACGGTGAGAAGGGATCTCCACCCTTGGATCAACCCTAATCAAGTATCAACACTAATGAGATGCACCGAGGTGCACCAGATCAATTCCCGTATCAAGCCCAATTCATGGGTGGAGGTGAGATTAAAAGTGATCAAGGGTCCAGATCTCTTCTTACGCTTCTCATCTTAACTCCTATTCTCACACGATCCTTAGTCTATATGTATATATATAGGGTCAGGCTCATGTGCATACAAGTAATTTGTCCGGTATGCACATGTACATTCACATGCTCATGTGCATAGAAACCAGGAAACATCTTCAATTACTTGTATGCACATGTGCATACCGTACAGATGAATGGTTATTAGGGTGTCCCTCAGTTTTTTATTTTTTTTTGGGGGGGGGGGGGGGGGTTCCCCTGACCTCACTCTATATATTGGCAAACTGCACTACTTTGGCCTCTGCAAAGAGAACAAAACTGCTGAAAAGAACTAGCACAAGAAGAATTATCTCAAAACCACATGAACATTGTAGTGTCATTTTTCTCAAGTTTTGCTTCAAAGCTTCTGAAATGGATGTACTCCAACTGAGGTTATCAGACTTGGCTCCATCTGTAAACTGTCCTTTTCATATTACATCGCAGCCAACATTCCCTAATAATCACCACACTTTTCGGAATAAGAGAACAGAAATTGTGCTTCTTGAACACTTGTCTACCCATAACTTTATTTACCTTCATTCTCACAGTTCAGAACACAAAGCTAAACAGAATCGGGAAGGTGGTGATATTGAAATGAATTAGAGGTTGAATAAAGCATGAGATTATATTAGAATTAACTTATACAGTTAATAGAAGTCTCAAGGAAGAACATGGATCCTGCTATCTTCAGTCTTCCACAATGAACAAATTATAGAATAAATGGACTTTAACTGGGCTAAACGATCATACTAACTATATAAGTAGATTAATTCAATATACTGTAGTTAATACAGAAGAATCAACTACACTTGAAACTTGCAGTATCTATCGTAAGTAGAAAACTGAGCAAGTACCTGACAAAATCTCCTTTGAGAGCAGGTGTGCCAGAATACTGGATGCTAATATCATCCCCATGATTAGCCCATACTGTTGGAAACATATCGCATAAGAAAGTGAGTGAGAACTAAAAACAACAATGTGAAAGGAAACCAAACTACATACATATTTTGAAGCAGTCATCAAAATTGGGATGTGTGCTGATGCTTTCTTCAGCATCAAAAAGACCAAGCCTTTGAAGTTGGAATTCCAACATTTTTCGCCCAATCATGCTCTGCACCAACAGAAAAGTAAAATCTGAAACAGTAATATGATGGATGTTATAAGCGCTCCTTGTAAGCTTAAGAAAAGATTAAAAAGCTGATCACCATATTCCAGAAACTGTACTAACACAAGTTTACATAATAAACAAAGACGAAGAATATACAAACTTCAAAGTAATATACCTGTGTGACATTTGTACGGTCTAAGCAATCTATACAATTCGTCCGCACTATTCCAATTTGCGTTTCAACTTTTTCACCCTTATCATTTAACAGATAGTACCTATCAATTGAAAAGAAAAGTCACATTTCAGAACCAGACGTATGCCACATTGTTATTAATGTAATCCAAATAGTTCAACTTACCAAGCCTCTTTTTGTTACCATCCTCTATATTTTTACTCTTGAATTTAACAATCCCTATGGTCCTAGCATTCATTAGAAATTTAGAAAGCCAAAATTCTAGTGATGAGTTCAAGTACCAAACAATGATCATTGTTTCCTAGACAAATGCTTACTTGGTGGGTTGGCTGGACAAACTGATAAGCTATACTGTGACAAGCAATCTACTGTTCACATAGCCAAAAATCAAGGGCCAAAAACAAAAAAGTGGCTATCATCTCACACAGAATCACATTATTGGGACCCTTCTCATCCAGGTGTTGAATATCATATAATGACAAAGCCACTATAGATAACTTAGATTTTATTAATAGATCTGTGCTCCAACTTCTAGAGTCTAGGTTAGTCCTCCATCATTAGTCCCCTTAAGTAGGTTATTTCTAAAAAAGATTACTAATCCTGAACTTTTCGAGGAATCCTTCATCAGTGGATGTCTTATTTGTATGCCTATTGTCTATTTCCCATCTTGTACTGTTAATATTTTCAAGACTTGTCTCATTTATAACCATCTCGCTATAATCATAAACATTTACAATTTTCGTTGAAGTTTATGCCCTAAAGAGTAAAATAAATCATGCAACACCCTTTTAATCTGATGAATAACTTCCATCACTTATACTTGGTCACTGCTGTGTAAAAAATTATCAGTTTGGCCACTCTGAAAAAACCATCCCAACAGCTTGTACCTAAGTTTGATAATTTATCTCAAATTAGAGTTGACCATAAATTTATCTCCTTAAGAAGTAATGCTTACCTATTTTTAATCAAGAAATCTTCAATTTGATCATAAAGGATAGATAGCCGCTCAAAATGAACATGTCCACATATCTTATGGAAGTCGAAGTGCAAGTATCTGCAGAGCTTAGCAAGTTTAGCATCGGCATAGAAAATACACCAAGCCACATATGCGCAAACTGGGAAAATTAGCCAAGATATACCTCACATCATCACTAATAATTCTCTGCATTGCAGTGGCAAACTTTTCAGTCAAGCGTCCTTCATCACCACGCTATAAAAATAAAGAGATATAAGTTAAACAAAATAGTCAAGCATAGTAAACCTTGGTCCGTTACATTTTCTTTGGTGGGTTTGGGAAGCAGATAGGTGAATCAGATAAGTTGAAACCTAGCAAACCAACCAACTCAACTGAAAAGAGAATATAAGTGACTAGGGATTTGACCTATATATATCTACCGAGTTATCCATTGAGAAAAAAGCACTGGCATGAGAAATATATGCACACATATACATACATACATACATACATACATACATACATACATACATACATACATACATACATACCGTATTTACAAGATCAATGGCTAAAACATTTCCATATTTCTTGTTTAAATCCAGAAAGTGCCGTTCCGCAACTCGAGGCTGCAGAAATAATCATATAAAAGCATCAACTGTTAAGAAGATATAGGCATGTGAAATATTAATTAAACAACTAGTTCAGCATTGTACACTCACTGCTTTCTCGGGTTTCAGAATCTCAAACTTGGGCTTATATGACAAATCAACAATCTGATCCCAGAGAAAAGGAATTGACCCTCGGACCTACATACAAAAAATCTAAGAACTGTCTCTATAATGGTTAATCCAATAAAAGAATATGCATGAAGACGATGAAAGAGGATTTTAAATACATAGATATGGGGATGCCAAAGATCCCCTTCAGTTCCTAAGAATTTAGATGAATGCACACATTTCATAAGTTAACCAATATGAAACTTATACCATAAGAGACCATGGCAACCTACCATTACTGTATCTCAACAGTTTTTCCATAAATACATGATCAAAATGTCATATATTAAATTGACAGTCCTGCTTTTCAAATAAAAATAAAATTACCCACATATTACAAAAGATTTCTCATTGGTCATTTTGAATGTCAACCAAGTCCAATTCATTGGTTTCATATCTTCTGTAGTACCTCCTGAGTCCTCACTACATATTCAAATAGGAATTACTTGTTATTTTTGGTTACAACGTCCCTTGGAAATTCACACATCATAAAATGGTCGGAAAGCATATATTTGAATTCTTTTATATTTGTATCTACTATATATACATTAATACATTATAATTCTCATTAGGAGTTACAAAATATGAATCAATTGGCAACAGAGTTGAGGGTGCAGTGAGGCACTAAAAAGGTTGTTTCTGTAGCGCAAGCTTATCGCCAAATGTCTCTTCTATTACGAAGACCACCTGGGCGCTAAGCTTACCCAAAAAGACCCCCCCCCCTCTTGTATTTTTTTGTTGTTGCGAAGTTTTGCAAAAAGGATTTCGAAAAGTTAAAGAAGTGCAGCAGGCAAAGAGACTTTTGGACAAGAAGAACAAATAACTACAAGAAGGAAATGGGGTAAAAGGTAAAAACAAGTAACATGAAAGGATACAAGAAAGTTACGAGGAGACATAGTAGAAAAGAAAGAAGGTAAAACTTGGTAGACCCCCCCCCCTACCTGGAAAACTAACCGCTGATTCTTTAACCCTCACCCTCTACCTCTCCCCCCCCCTTCCCCGTGTCTAGGATAGGTACAGCCTCCCACACATAAGCTTTTACCCTAGTCCTGTGTCTCCAAGAACTCCTATCAGAGGCTATGTCCTAGGAAATGTCTAAGGCTGCCACGTCCTACTCACCCTATCAACTGTAACGCTCTCAACATCCTCACCGGCTCCATCATATGCCACCTATAAACGTGTCCAAACCACTGAAATCTTCAATCTCTCAATTTATCCATGATCAGTGCAACTCCCATCTCTGCCCATGATAGCTGCAACCCTATTCGTCCACCTCAACATCCACATTTCAGCCACTTTCACTCAAATTCCTCTTGAGAGTTTTTTCAACTTTGATTACATGGTCAAGTTCAGATCCCATTAGACCAAAATTTTGCACTTCAGATAATGGGCTAGAATGCGTTTTCTACATGAGTGGTTATTGGATCTCACATTTGAAGCATTATGTGATATGACCATACTTCCTTCTAGACAAAGAAAAAACTGTAAATAGGGTCATATGGGAAATGGAACATGAACGTTATATATGACCAATAAGATTTTCAGAGTGCTCATGGACATGTATATGGTAGAGTTGTTGACTGTCAGAGGAAAGCAAAAACACTGAAATAAGAAGGGGTTGCATTTTTCACTTCATGTTGTAGGACCTAGTAACATAACTAGCATCTATCTACATGCTTCTGTTAATAATAATGTTTAACCCCCGTCTTCCGAAAAATGACTGGCAGTCTTGCAAAATAACTAATGTTATTTGTTTATTATGATAACACATCAACTCCTATTGTCATACAAGAAAGAACACCCCCTTTTGCTTTTATCAAGATAATTTGTCTACTGTTCTGGTAAATGTCATATGATCAAAGCTATTGACAACTGAAATTCTTGCTTTTATTTTGTTCGAAGTGCCTTTTTGGACCTGGCCCGGTGAATACCCAGCCGGGCCTTTTTTTATTCCAACAAATTCCCTTTATTTATAGGCAATATAAATAAGATACCCAATTTGGTATCTGTGTAACAATTTACGTTTTGAGGTTTACATATATTTATAATTTTTGTCATGGAAATTGAGAAGGATTTTTTATTCAAAAGAATCGATACTGATCAAGTAAGTATCAATTTGTATTTTCTTATGTCATTAGGCAAACCAAATTTTAGATTCAAAACCCCAAGAATCATTCAGGAATCAAAAGGTTAACAATTATTCACTTCAAATGCGTTTCTTAAAGGGGTCTGACGACCGAACATCGAAGATATATAAAATGGACACTAAAGGGAAAACAGAAGTATAAGAAAGTATACCTGTACAAATGATGCTGTATACCCTTTTAACTGTATGATTTGTTCACTTTCCACGAAATTTGCTACATACCCATCAAGATCAGCCCCTCTTCTCCACATCCGAGTCCCTGCTCAGATTTATAATAGACACTAATTAAAAGTCTTGTCTATTAGTGACTAAGAAAAGGTCATGGTAAATATATATGAACTTGTTACGGTGAAACCGAGTGTAATTATGTAGCTAGAGTACGTTTTCTACTAATGCAAGAGACCAAAACCAAAAGGGGAGGTATAAAACACCATTATTGCCTTATTGCTATAGTGCTTGAGTAAATAAATTCTCTGAAAAACATGATGTACTCCATCCTTGTAAGCAGATACGGCTGTCCTTTGGAATTACACTACTCTAGTCTGTGTTTTCAGTTTACTGCTATTCATGATTTATCTGCTAGTTCAATGACATTATGCTAGAATGTGCCAATTTCTCCATACAAATATATGAAAAAGATTAACTTCGATGTTGTGCATTACTTTTTGAGCCATACCATTTCTCCTAGTACACCTCCTTGCTATCAGGGTAACGTCTATAATATCTTTTCCGATTGCTGCTTGAAAGTTCTGGTAAGCTGGTACTAGGTTAAGGGTATGACAGTTAAACAGTTCTGCAAAAAATTGAAGTTGATCTACCAGTTGAGACGCATCAGCTATCAACCACTGGTTCAAAAGAAAACTAATACCGACAGAAAAAGGATACTCCCTTGAAGAATAGGAAGAATGTACGGATCAAGCTTCTGCATATGTTGTCAATGTCCGCCATCAGGGATATGAAACTTTTTGAAGCAATTGAGCTTAGGCATGTTCTAATAAGATGGAAAAACTAACCTTGTTATCTATGAGAAGTTCCAACATGTAATTATTCCATAGAAACCGAGGCTCTGCCTGTGACATCAGGAAATTTCCACGTGTGTTTCAGATGTAAAACGAGGCATAGGCATATTATATGCTGAAAAATCATCATTCTTGATAATATAATGCATGTGTGTGTGTGTATATATATGTATATATATGCAGCCTTAAGAAACTGCTTGAGTTATGAAACAACTATCAGTGTAAAGACCTTCAGTTTTGAGACAATACTTACCTGCCTCCAGAGAGGAAGCCAACTTGATTCATCACCCAAGTCATTCAACCGTTGGGCACTGCAAGATGGAAATGGCAAACAAGTTCATCACCCTTGAGATCAAGAATTAGGGGAGTTGGATGATCTAAGAAGTTTAATTTCTGGAAGAGAAAATAAAATGGTATCTGCATGTTGTCTTGTTTAACATTTAAGAAAGAAAAGCATATTCCAATACAAATGACGATTGGGTAGAGACAAAGGAAACATCAAAGGTCAAAAGGTAAAGCTCAAATCAAAATTTATTGATCTTCAATGACAAGAATCATCGACACATCATAAATACGGAGAAGATATCAGACCTTAGTGTTATATTGACATCATATGAAAAATAAAGGCCAGGTGTTTTCTCAGCAACTTTTAACAGGCCATAAAACTCGGATTCCATCTTTTTCTGGCAGAAATGGAAAACCGTTACACACTTTCATATGCTATCACCTACCAAACAAAAAGAATCCAAAACAGTAACCTACAGTAGTTTCACCTTTTCATCACGGGCGTTCTTTACTGCACGATCACAAGGAAAAACTTTCAGTGACAAAAGTTTGTAGATGGGATGGCCTAGGTATGACCCGACACATTCACGTTCTGTTATAACTATCAAATATGATCCTGCCAACATATGGAAACAGTTAAAGAGTCATATCAATGAAAATTTCTCTGCAGAAAAAGGATGTGCAGAACTCTGAAAATAAATTTCAAACCACAATTTGAACTCTTAACTCAAGAACTGTTCTGTAAGGCTGCGTTTGGTACATGGGATGGAACAGGACAGGACAGGAAGGACGTGGCAAAACTCACTGTCCCACGTTTGGCGCGACATGGGACAGGAGAATAACTCACTGTCTCACGTTTGGTGTGATATGGGACAAGGACAAGAACTGCAACAAGGTGGGACAGCGTGGGACAAAAAAGACTTTTTCTTGTTCCACCAAAATAGGTGGAACAAGATCGGACAAGAATGAGACAGAAACTAAAATAAAACTAACCCACCCTCGTTTGATATATAACCTTAACATGGTATTTGTTTTAGTGGTCACGACCGCTAGTTGCGGCCGCTGCCATAGCCACCGTCAGTGACCTGCCCCTCCTCCACAACCACCATTGACCATCGACTACCACTGTCTATCACCAACTCTACAACCACCATCGACCACTTACCACCACCATCGCCACTACCACCGTTGACCACCTCCACCTTCTCTTCTACTACAACAACCTCCTCCACCACATCCACAACCATCTTCGTCCACGGACCACCACCGTTCATTGCCACCACCACCACCACCACCGTTGGCCACCTCCACCTCCTCTTTTACTACAACCTCCTCCACCACCTCCACAACCGTCGTCGTCCACTGACCACCACCGTCTATTTCCACCACCACTACCACTGTTGGCCACCTCCACCTTCTCTTCTACTACAACCTCCTCCACCACCTCCACAACCATAGTCAGCACCAACCGGCACCATTCATCGCCACCACCATGGGCCACCCCACCTCCACCATCGGCTACCACTTCCCACCATCACCACCGGCTACCACTACCATTGTCGGCCACCACTATCGACTACCACCACCACTGCCCACCATCACACCTACCTCTACCACATAGACCACAACTACCTCCTCCACCACTGTCAACCGCCACCACCACCACCACTACCCACCATTTTCACGTCCTCCACAACCACTATCATTCACTAATTACCAATGCTTCTATCTCAACAACCATTTTTGTTGTAACAGTCTCTACCTTGCCTTCACTAATTAATAAGAATTTTCCGAACCGAATAAAACATAATTCTTCTTTATATGAATCGGGTTTTTATCAAAATACCATCAATTATATAAAAAAAGTCATTCAAATTTGGTACTATTTTATATTTATGTATATGAAAATTGTGTAAAAATGTTTATAAAATTAAATTATTTACTTTATTTGTGTTAATTATAACTATTATATTATTATATGATATATAAAATCATAAAATAACTTTTGGAGGCAACTTATCTAGTTCTGTCTTGTACAGTCTTAGTCATACCAAACACAGTCTAGTCCTATCCTCTTGTCCTGTTCAGTCATGTTCAATCATGTCTGCGTACCAAACGCTACCTAAAGAACTCTGAAATCAGTTAAATCAAACTTCTATCCAGTATTTACCATATACTTTTTTGGTTAGCATTTTCATCAAACATTTTCCATTACAATTTACAAATGAAAAAATGAACATTTAAACTGTAAGTTGAACTACCTTAAATCATACTCCAAAATGGCATACATTCTAAGTGGACCCTGGTTTAATTACTTGTTTACTCCATTTCGTAGAAAAACAATACAAACTCTTATATGAATATATATCTAATCTCTCATAAATTTTTGTACCCTTCTGTGTCCAATATATTTTAACAAGATGCCTGAAGTAAGATGCTTGTTATCCCATTTCTCACATCAATTCCTACAACTATATGAAACCTGATTTCTTGATTCTAATCACCAAATTATTAAATAAGATAATCAGTAAGTAACAGATAATATGTAGCTGAGTACAAGCTACTGTGACACACTGTTCAAAATCCTAGTGTCTACTTATTTGCAAACCAAACCTTTGTATCATGACTTTTGAGCTTGCATACAATTATGCACCAAAATTTTGTTTTTCTTTCTAGTACTATAATCATCCTCTGACCTGCCAAAAGCTTTAGTATCCCAACAACACCGTAAATTGTCTGAATTCTAGGAACTCGAACGGTCGTACAATGTGGGACTTCATCTACATAAACAAAAGTTATAAGATTCATTAGCAGCAAACGTATCAAAACCACCCAATTATACTAAAACCAAATCCCAGTGACAATAGAATTTCGTACATGAATAATGAACATAAAATATAAAATTCAAGTGGTCAGTTGACACCCAGCCCATCCATTTTCAATCTAATATATAAAAAATGAAAGCAATAAAGTCTGAAAAGAG
Source organism: Cynara cardunculus var. scolymus (assembly GCF_001531365.2). Classification (NCBI taxonomy): domain Eukaryota; kingdom Viridiplantae; phylum Streptophyta; class Magnoliopsida; order Asterales; family Asteraceae; genus Cynara; species Cynara cardunculus. Next base: position 27,547,719 of record NC_037532.1, on the reverse strand, counting down.
GAAAAAGAAACAAACCAACAAGAGCCAAAGAGCCATCTCGATTAACAGCCAAACAAGGACCAGTGGAAACATCAAGGGGTTCCGCAACGTATTGATCAGGTAACTCCCATAATCTCATACGAGTATACAATTTCCGCGATTGGTCTGTCTTCTCCATCGTAAATCTCCGATTATCTTTCCCCTTCGATCCCTAATAAACCATTTTGTATCAAATTGAATAGAATTTCCTGGGAAATTGATCTGGATTTTTGGTTTTCCTACAAGAAACTATGGAGAATGATTTTGAAAATGGAAGGGGCGAAGAGCGAAGACGAGCGGAATAAACTCGAAAAAACGAAAATGTGGAAAACCGCCCGCTTGTTGTTAACAGAAAAGCGCTTACATTTCGGGAATTTTGTACGGATTCAGAAGTTCGTTATTATTACATTAAACCCCCTATAATATTACATAATTACATTCAACCCCCTTGTTCATGCCATCCACCCAATAATCTCAAAATCTCTTATGTTTTACTTTCAGGGATAGCTTCACTTGTGAACCTAAGTTCAATTATGAACCGGTGAGACAGATAAGAACGCGACACGTTACCCGTTCATTTACATTTACGGGATATTCATCATGAATGGTGTATCATTTATCATGATCGATTTATAACAGAAAAAAAGGTTTGCAACTGAACTTTCCTCGCTTTAATTTAACCATTTCTTGTTGAAGTATATATAACTTCTATATACAACAAAGCTCACACAAGCCCCTCACAACTTGCGATATTGACTTTAGAAGAGGTTAACCGAAAACTATTGTTTACTAATGAAATGCATTAAAAAAGGTTTGTAACACAATTACACATTACATCTCAAGAAAAGCATGCAAGATGGTTGCCAGTAATCATAACAGCTAAAACAACGAACGAAATTTAAAAGGCAATTTCCGCATCAGATGTTGTTCGTTGATGATAGACGACAATTGTATATATACATGGCTTGGAACTTCCTATTGACCGGGATTTCCCAACAGCCGTTCAACCGCAGCATGAACGTTACCAGCAGTGGCAGTGAGTGCTTGAAGATTCTCACGGGTATCAAAAAACCCCATTTCTTGTAGCTGTGCAAGTTGGGTGGCATACCGTTCTTCTGGAGGCACTGAAAAAAGGAAGCAGTGAGATAGCGGAAATTAAAGACGAGTATCGTGATGATGAAAACGTTACCGTTAGAGTTGTTGGGTGTAGTGAAGCCTCCTGTTCCCAGTCCATTAAACATGTTTCTCAGCATATCTAGTCCAATGTTAGCAGGAGCACCTGATGTTGCAACAGAGAAGATATAAAAGGAAAATACTCCCTCCGTATGCGTTCACATTTCTATTTAGTTTGTTCGAAAATAAGTGTCAATTTTTAAAATTAAGTGCCTACTTTCCAATTATATCTTTTAAATAATGAGATGATGAAAATCATTGCTTCTTCATCTATTATTAGGGGTAAAATTGTATACCTTTTTCATTGTGGACATTTATTTTGGGACAAAGTAACAGATATAGAGGATATCTACATTAAAAACCCTAAACGAACAGTAATTTATCTAAATTCATATAGACAGCTTAATCCATACGGGGCTTAATGGGAAAAAGAACAAACAGCACCAACTCTCATATGTCTCTCCCTTTGCTATCGGTCTGGAGGGCTAACTAACGCCACCTCTCGACCGTGTTGCATCACAACGACTCTCACTAAACATCTTTCAAAAGTATCATTTTCATGGTTGTCTCACCATGTCTTCTATCACATTAAACATTTTGCAAATGCAATTTTGTCCTTGCTTCAACTCTCAAAGAAATTTCATCATTTTCATCGGTTGTTTTAGTATTTGTAATCTTCTCAAGGTTTTGATTCAAAGTTCCTACCTCCATATTTTCTCAAAATTTCTTACGCATATCATATGGTCTCTTGCAACTCAGTTTTTCTTCAAGATTTCAAAAATTGTGTAAAGGTCCGGCTATTGTCTTGATACCTCGGTGATTCAAGCGACTAAAATTTTGAACTTGGATGTCGGGTTTCAAGAGAAAATTCTGTTCGGCTCCGAGTTCTTTTTTTTAAATGGTGAAATTCTTCTTCGCCACTAGTGGCAACGAAATTCTTGGTAATTAGCAAGGGGGAAGGAAGATCTCCACTCATTTCATTCATTCAGTGCCTGCAGTGAGGCGCGACCCACAACAAWCGAAGGGGGAAAGCTTGCTTTACTTGCTGTAGCCCTATTTCTTTTAAGATCTAATCGCAACTTTGCACTAAGTGGCAAGAGAACAAATGTTCACTTCCTAATTATGAAATTGAAGTCAAGAATCTTGGTGATATAATTATGCTAGAAGTAGAAACCTTATCAGATGAAGGGTTTGCACATAAGTCAGAATTTTAGTGGCAAGCCTCCATGCACCAGATAAATTATGCAGTGTTTTGAAAATCTCAGCTTAGGGCTCCTTAATTGGTTGCTTAGGCATTATAGTATGCCCCCCTAAACCTCTATGTTTACCAACCAATTGCAAAATTAAACATTTAAAAGTTAAGCAGGAATTATGTGGGATTGATCGAGCTAAACAAGAAATAATTGGGCTTCTCTTATTGATCGAGTTAATAAACTAAGCAGAAAGTAACTGCTAGCTCTGATTAGAAACTAACTCGGCCCAAATCACGAAATATGTCGCAAATTAAAAACAGATATGGTGTTATTGGAAAGAGAAATACCTGTTCCTCCACCCGTTTGACCCACATCCCTGCATAACAAAATTTGAATTTCATAATCAACACGAACTAGGTGAGAAAACCAATCAACGAGCTATTGAGTTTATCAGCAACTATTTTCTAAAAGGAAACCAATATAAAAATGAAAGAAAGAGAACGTCAAATTTAACCAATGATAATAGACAACACGGGGTTGTTTGGTTGGTTTTCCATTATGTCTTGCATGGATAAAGCTAACTGTGTGGATTAATCTATCTATATGGATTGAGAAGGTTTTTGTTTAGGAGGGTTTTTTCATAGATGGAAGGAGCGTATTTTTTAATTGGCAAAGGCATTTTTGGAAAAACTTGGATTTCTACATAAAGCTCCCCCCTAGAAGCTTACTGAATAAGCCACTTTCTATATCATTAAGCCACTACCAAACAATCATGTATAGCTGACCGAATAAGTCATGGGTCCCATTAAACTCATTAAGCTGCTAACAAACAGGCCCTAGATCTCCATCCATATAGTAGCCAATCATCACATATCCATCCAAAGACAATAAGATATAACATGGTTTTATCTACAAGCAAAATTCCCAATGAAAGAGCACGAGACCTTGTTGATTGATTGACATCGGCGTATTCTTGGTATCTCCTTACTTCTACACACTAGCATCACTCTCAGTACCTCTCATCTTCTTAATTGGTGTATATTCATCATCTAAACATATAAAGTAATTTTCTCAATTTACTATACTGAAGCTGCTTTATAAGTCACCTCACTTTAATTTCTACTGTTTCACAGTAGTGAGTGTTGCATTGAGTATACCCAACCTTCCATTTTTGAAACTAAAGTTTCCTTGTTTGCCACAATTTCACAATTAAAAGTAAAAACAACTTAAAGTTGACTTTTCATTTCAAACACGTAACCAAATCATTACTTCATTATATCTTGGTTTGCATATATGAGTAAGCACCATTCCATAGCCTTTAGCCCTTACCCTAATTACTACTTCCAAAACTTGAAGTTGTGCAATGTCATATAACTACTATTTATCCTTTCCTGTCATAAAACAATTCCATTTAATGATCACTCCTAGTCCACAACTGGCTTCAAAATATTTATAACTAACCAAAATGAGAACAAGGGTAATTTACCCGGTGCTTTGTTGCCGACCAAGTTGGGAGAAAAGAGACTGCTGCAGTGCCATCATTTGCTGGAATAGCAAGAATATACAAGAGTCAGGGAAAGAACAAAAATAAATAGAACATGATTGACACATAAGTCTTACATCCCATCTACTTAACGTATTGACCACAATAGATAAACCAACTATATAGGAAATTAAAAGTTTTACTTTCATGTCTTCCTGCTTGGGGGTTCCAGAATGTTATGTATATTGCTGATAAACTAGTTGAAAAATGCAAAATGACCAAAAAGTATCCTCGTATTTGGTTATACAAATCCAAAATTTATAATATTATCGAACCATCTCTTCTGACTCTTTTTCACATTCGATAATATTTAATGATTAATATGAATGAATAATTTACAATTAAGATTAATTAATAAGTTGAAATTAATATTAATTAATAATTTGAAATTAATATTAGTTAATAATTAATATTTATCAATAATTAATAATAGTAAATAACAATTATTGGAAGTAAATGGCAAAAAGCTCCTGGAGCTTAATTATAACGCTACTCCAAAGCTAGCTTATAAGATACTTTTTGCCCATCTAGATGGGGCTTTTGAAATAAGCTCAAAAAGTAAGCTAGCTTATGTTTGCCAAACATGGCCTAAAGTTTTGACCACCGAAGTCAAACAAAGATTCCCTGTTTGAAATAGAGGGAATAGAAAATTTAGACATCAGTTGCTACTTGCTACAACTAAACAAGTTACATGCAGTAACTGCACAAATAATGCTGATGTTGATGCATATAGCCGGTCTACCCTTTCACTCTTGGTATTTGAGGCAAAACAGTCATGGCATCAGATAGAAGAGAGAGGAGCTGCATGAGCTGTTGTTGACCGAAGATAAGTAGAGAATAGGTTAAAGACTTATATAGACACCAAAGATATGTTCAGAAGAGAAAGATGTTGGAACTTGATCATTAGGATTTAGGTCGTCTTCTTTGGACTCCATGTTATTGTATTGGTTCAATAGAAGTATTTGTGGGCTTGTCGTATCATAAAGTTAGAAAATAAACCCAGTCTTACGTTAGATTGAGGGATATCTAAGTTTTTTCCTGCTTAGCATGTCTATTATTGTATCTACTTGTGTGACTTTTTAAGTACACATTAGTCTTCGCTTTTCTTCTTGTACTAGTAGTTGTCAATATAGCGATTTGTGCTTCCTTGTTTGTTCTAACCTATTTTCCTCACAGTTCATGCTACCTTGTCTGTTAGATCATAAATGACCTGTTGCTTAATTGCACACACTATCACCTGTAGCTTGCTCTCTTGTTTCTTTTGATTTTTCGTTGTACAAGCTGGGGGTTTTCACTCTCTATTCTTTGGCCTAGGAGAGATATGCATGCATCTAACCCCACAAACCTACCTCTGCATGGGAAATCCTGGGTTTGTTTGGTTTACTATTGCACCGCACCAATGTGCCCCCAACAAAGCATGTGGCAGTACCTTGGCTATATGGTGGGTGCCGTTTTTGCTTGCTGCACCATCCTACATGACAAGGTGCCGCTTTCGAAATGCATCATGCTTTTCTCCATGGCACCCACCTTCATACCAATGATCAAACTTCTAAATAGGGATATTGATAGTCTAACCTGATATACTACTTGCCACTAAAGCATTCACCTATTGTCCTGACATACTAGTTCCTGTATCGCACAGAGAACTGAATACAACTCTAGTTGGCATTGATGCTAATTGCATGCATAGTAATTTTTAGAATCAAATTCAATATGGCAATCTAAGTAAATTCCACTTCTGTGCAAAGTATATATTTTCCTTTCATAGATGTTTCCCAAACGTCATATCATGCACCCATGTTATATCATATGCCATATAAAAATTGTTGCTGAGTGCACAATGAGAAATGCAATATACCATCAACCAAGTGCTAGGAAATAAAATGATGACATGAATAGAACAAAATGCATAAGAGTAACTTACAAAGTTCGGTGGACATACATTCATGCAATTGAGCTTTTCACATAAGATGCTATTCACATGTGTTAGGTGTCTTTGTTTAAAATTTTACCCAACTGTGGGAAAATCATCTTACTTTGGAATGCTAGCTTGTGACTCATCCTCATAGATTATTTAACGTGTCATTGTTCACTTATGTTGATAATGGAGATGGGCATTTGGACCAGACCTAACGGATTGGACTAACCTATAAAGATTGGACCATGACATCAGCAGCTTGGATCATGTCGCACTGCCTGTCCCTAATCGGATCGGACTTTTTTGATTCGGACAGGATAATGACTCGTCTTTATTGGATTAGGTTGATATTTGGACCAGATAAAGACTAGTCCGTTTCTTGGACGAGATAAAACCCTGTTTGGATCTGTTTCCTTTTTTTAAAAGATACCAATTCGGGGAAAAGTGATGTTCAAGTTCCCAAACTAGTAATTGCAGTACAAAGTTGTGTAAAGTGCGAGTATTCAAACTAATTGTACTATGTGTTTGTTTAGTTATACTTATCAAATTGAAAGTACCATTTCTGTAGAAGAGAGAAAAAAACAAAGAGGGAGGTAGATGGGGCCATAAAATGGTCAAATTGCCATATACTTGAACAAGCTATGCATTAAAGTGTCGTATAAAGTGCCTATTATGTAATTAGTTGTACTATGTGCATGTTTACTTGCACAATGTCAAAATTTTAATTACTACTCTAATACAAGAAAAATCATTATAAAAAAGACATAAACCCACTTTATAAAAATTATGTTAAGTTGTCAAATGAGAGAATGCAATAAAATGGCGTCTTGAATGCAAAGTATTCACATTAGTTGCACTTCCCAAATACAAGTAATTTCTGTAAATTTTGAAATTTTAGTTTTTGTAACTTTAAATACTTGTAAATTTGTTTGTTTTCTGTAACTTTTAAGATCTATACTTATTTGAGTACTTAATTTGTAAATTTATACCCCCTCAGTGAGGCATTCCGTTATGAGCCATATAAACATAACATGTCCTATATTTCCTCCTCGAACTAGTGTGTATGTACCTGCATGGTCTCAGGTGAAGTCATGTGACGAATGAAGTCAGGGTTTTGCATCATCTCTCTCAACTGGGGATTGAGCATCTGTGAGTTCGCGCCAAGCATCTAAGCAATGAAATACGTTAGCAAGTACACAACCCAAACAAACAAGTGTATCTAAAGATGATGAAGAAAAGCAAACACCTGATTCATATACTGTGGGTTTGAAAGGAGACTCTGCATCATCTGTGAAATAGCTGGATTTTGCATAAGCTGACTCATTGCACTGGGGTCAGGGGTGGAACCTAATATTCCTTCTAGACCTGGAATTCCAAGTCCACCTAAGCTAACAGGTGATGTGGACCTATCAGTCCCAGGAGGACGTGTTGCAGTAGCATTCCTTTGGTTACCTCCAGCTGAAAATTTACAAAAAGTCCATCAGTCTATATATGAACCTCCATATAAATGCATTACCGCCGCATACAAATAAAAGAGCTATGATCCACTCAAGTATTTCAATAAAGCTGAAAAAAGAATTAGGAGGATGGAAAAGGGTGATAGCAACTAGATCAAGTGCTCCAAAGAACATATACATCTGGTCTGTATGAAGTAAGAAAGGAAACAAGCATGACTAATAGTACAAAGGAATGAGCAGGCTTCCTTCAAGACATACCAAAACCATCAGTCACAGTTTTGTGACTAGCTATCATTGTGTGGCAAGTCAACCAAGTTCTATGGCTCAACATATCCGTTATCACAAAATTATTTCTCAACATAAAAACATGCCCATTAAGATGCAAGCTTCTCCACATGCATATAACACACATATAGGGAGCTCAAACATATCAACCTAAATAAAAGCAAATTTCCATCAGATACATCTAAGACTGCAAAAAAAAATCAGATACTGGATGACCTAGCGTATATTGAACAAATCTATCCAACAATTGGTATGTTGGACAGTCTCAGCTTGGATGTGTTGGCTGCAAATTATCTCCATCTAAATCTGTAAATGGATCAACTTCTCCACACACTGATTTTATGTATTACCCAGGTAAACTTAGAACATCGTCTCATCTAACATTACATCAATAGGTATTGGCTTGCTTGTCTGACATTTAATGTCACTAAAGCACTTAAAACTTGATACAAATAATACAAGTATCCACCTCGCAAGCATGTAGGCTACATAGAGAATAATCAGACTAGCATTGCAAGGGAAAATGGCACAGAATCCTGAGCATCCTAATAAAGAAAATGAGCAAAATTAAAAGAAGCTTACCACCAGCAGCCCAAGGATTGGGAAGAGGATTGGCATTAGGAGCAGGGGAACCTGTAGTTGTTTCAGCACCCGCAGTCGTAGGACTATTCAACTGATCACGCCCCCCTTGGGCACCCAAGAGAGCTGCAAATGGATTTGAACTCAAATCATTCCTCGTATCCCCACCCATTGTAGTTGCATTCAGGAAAGGCTCCTGAACATTTTCGTACATACGCCTAAGCATGTTAAATCCTTCAGGAGAAGATTCAATATTACTCATTGCTCTGTCTGTGTTGCGCATCATTTCACGCATGAGTTCAGGATTTCTTGCAGCCTCCATCGTCTGACGGAGAATGGCAGGATCATTGAGCATGTGGGCAAGCTCTGGATTCCTATCAATAATATCACGCATTTGAGGATTACTCATCATCATGTTGCGTATAACATCTGGATTATTCATTAGGTTCTGAACAAGAGGCAGATCCATGATATCTCGCATCATGTTGGGGTTCTGAGTTAACTGTTGCTGTATCTGTTCAAGTTCTGGAAGTCCAGCCCCAGACATCCCACCATTGCCTCCCAAACCATTCAAACCAAGTGTAGAAAATAATGAAGCACCAGCTCCACCCATCATTCCCTCTTCAATTGAACCAACTCCCCTTGCAACAGATGGGGTGATATTTGGAGCTCTGGTAGTCGCTGTACCTGCGGAATTATTTGATGCAGCAGGTACAAAACCACGAACCAAATGAACAGTGTGCTCTGCCTCCAAACCTATGAATCAGAAAAGATAATAGACAATAAGGAATCTCTCACAGATGCAATTGTTAATAGCAAAGACGTTGGTTGGCGTTCAGAATCTGGGAATGAATGTAACAAGAGAGTGAGTGATAACCTTGTAGGCATATAAATGGAATCAATAAGTTTACATGAAAAAGGGTACCTGGATATTGCGCATCATTTTTGTGAATGATTTAGGCTGCCATTCATGAAAAAGGACCGACAATGCAGAATACCCATTGACCACATATGACATGGCCATTATGAGTTATGACTAGACATGACTGTCATGAACTAGGACCTGATTTCTTTTGGTGCAAATTTTATTGGCGAAATATCATTGCAAGGAGTTATGAATCCAAAATACATTTTGTTTATCCAAACCTCTTATTCCATAGGTTTCCCAAGAGAATTATCAACCAACCTCAAAATGCAACAGCTTATGGATTCCTGTAACAATTTTTTGTCCCGAGCTATCTCTTAATTGTTGTTAGCATAGCCAAAAGGGCCCCATGATATCTCCTTTTAAGACTCATATGATGATAGTTTGAAACATGCAATTACATAAACTCCAAATCTCCAATGTACACACAATCAGAAACTAAGAGTTGAAAAAATGCTCAAGTGATTATCCCAGCAACTTATAGCAATGCATGACAAAACTGTGTCACTTTTCAATCCCAACCCACTATCGTAGTGTGCTTGTTGAGTAAGTAGTAACTCTAGTTTTTTACTCTTTGTTCCTTATGGTTTTGTACCCCGTTAAGCATACAGCTCACCAAGGAAAAAAGGATATTATGCATAAAAGAAAGATGTGAGGCTAACATAGGCATATACCTATGAAGACCTTGCAACTTTCATCTGTACCTAGCCACATATGCCTATGGTTCACCCCAACAGGTAACTTCATATTACACTTTGCATGAATATTCATGACCTAAGCTATTTCAATAAGGCATTAATATGTGATGATTGAATTAATAATTTAGCTATAAGGTAACCACTAACCAGGAAGAGGTAAACTTGAGTGCTTCATTTATGGCAGTCACTGTAAGCTGCCCTTATATTTTAATGCCCATAGAGTGGGAATTAAATGCTTTAAGGTCTTATAATTAGAAAGATAGTAAACACTGTATCTGTGTTTGAAATTTGAAGTGACATGAGGCATGGGAATGAGGACTGCCCATTGGGGAAACCGGTGTACCCGCCCCAACGGGGATGAGGATTCCTGCAAAACCGGGGATCGGGGATGGGGACGGGGATCCCCGAAAGTTAAAAACCGGGGATGGGGACGGGGATCGGTAACGTGGTCCCGCTCTACGTCCCCGAATTTTAAATATAGTTATTATTAAATAGATTATTTATAAAAAAAATTAGATTTAATATCTTTTAGATTTAGAAATAGTATTTTGACATTTCTTCTTATATACATTTTTTCCGAGGTGTCTTACTTTCTTTTGGATAAAAATCGTTGAAAGCCGAAAGCATTTGATCAAACAATTACGTATAATGTTGTGTTTTTGTTCACATATGAATATTCGATACTCTATAAAAGAAGATTCTAAAAATATGCGAGACTTGAACATAGATCATTATTGAACGAATGTGGTGTTTAGCACATTTGATTTAAAATAACTTATATTAACGGGGGAAAGATCCCCAATTCCCCATTGGGGATCCCCGTTCCCCAATAATGGGGATGTGATCATATTCCCCGATGGAGACGAGGACGAAGATCGGAATGGGGGACGGGGATGGGGATTGGGGTTCCCGGCCGATTCCCACGGACGACCGCTTTGGTCATGAAATCTGTAGAACTTGTTGCATGGAACGAAAAGTGAATAGATACTGGTCAGGAGGTTTATAACCCAATATGGAAGTACGACAATTACTATGTTTCTATATATGTGTATGTGTGTACACAAATCTAAAACCAAACCAAGAAAAAAAGGAAGTTATATCGTGATTGATACATGAAATATGTGAGAGAAATATATACTTAAACAAGTATTATCATGATTTTGCTTTTACTTAGTACGTCTATGCTAGTCCAAACTATCAGAAAAATAACTTGAATTGTCTAGCTTTTTCTCTTCATAGTCATAAAACACATCTTTGTTTTTTATGTTAGCTTTTGTTTCTAGCAAATAGTGAACTTCAATTTCCTTTTTTGTAAAGAAGACCAAAATTGCCCATTACTTATCATGATTTCTGTAACCCTGGTCAATAATCCAAGGATATGGTTTACGGCTGCACGGGGTGTGCATTGGACCACATCCCCGAAGTGCCCTATACAAGGATTTGGCATCAAGTAAAGGCAACACTTCTTCCCATGTGAAGCTCTCTCTAGCTGCAGTATCTTAGTTATACCCCACTACCCCGTCAATTGATTAAGCATAAAAAAGCTCTTCCATTTTCCTACGAACTTTAACCCATGTAGTCCATCCAAACCTTTGAAATTTAACCAGAAACATCCTTATTTAATAAGTTTTACCAAATTAAATATTTCAACATTGTTAATATTGATTACATTAGCAAAATCAAAATACTTTCCATGTTCACAAAATGTTACAAATAATACTAAATAGCATTATTTGGTTCTAAGACCTACAAAAAGAAAAATTAAAATGGATTTTGTTGCTAATATAACACCACCATTTTATTTCTGAAGCCTGGTTTTATTTAAAGGAAAAGGCCAATTCCACTCCATCAAATCTTGTAAAGGATGTACATAATGTACACCTCCCTATCGCAGAGTCGAAACAAAATGCCCCAGACCTAGGAAGATCCATTTTCAAGTACAAGTTGGATTTGAGGATAAACTATACAGACAAGTCTAAGGGTTTAGACCAACATTGTTGAAACCGTTAACCATGAATTAAGTTTGCTCCTAGAAACCACGAGTAATTCTTCGCTTTTGTTTCTATCCCACAAGTCGTTTTTGTGGTTCTTCTCGTCAAATGAGATCATAAATATTCTCCTCTGTCCCACGAACATTGAAATATTTTCCATTTTGGAATGTCCAGAGGATATTGAAAATTTCCCATTTCGTAAAAGTTGGGAAGTTACAATTCACCTATTTGCTTACATTAGTCATCACAAAAATTAATGATCTTCTTTTGAATCCACAAACTCCTTTCGGGGATATGCTATATGTTTGATGATAGTTAACACTATCTACAAAATGAAGGGAGGGTCGCCAATGTAGAGGTCGAGAACTGAGAAGTAAACTATGTGACATCTAAAGGCAAATCGTTAAGAAAGTGTCCTCTTCCAATACATTTTTCTTCCTAAAATTTTCAAAACAACTATAATCACAAAAAACATTAACAAATAACCACTTAGCACTCATAATTAAACCTACCATTTCCAACATAATGAGTTTACATATAAAGCAAATAACCAATTAGGACTTGATGGAAGTAGAATACCGTAGCTCTTAAGAGTCTGATCGTCTTTAAGAATGCGGCCTTTATAAATCAAACGCTGCTGTTCCGCAGGGATATCACAGTTCTGTGCAAGCACAGACTTGAATGATTCAACAGACGACTCGAGGCTCACCTGAACGGAGAACTTCGTGCCGCTAGAACATCGTATGTTAACAGTAACAGCGTCACCACCGTCAGCCTTCTTCACTTCAATTCCATCGATGACAACACCATCACTACCCTCGCCTCCGCCTCCCATCCTATTCTCCCCCTAATTATGGAGGTTTTGCAGTCTATTGAATGAAAAAGACCCAAGAATCAAGCTGCAAGAGCTGCTGATTGCTTTGAAAACCAGAAATCGAATGCTTTGAGAGCTTGAGGAGAAGGAAGTATCTCTGTGCGTGCGCAGTAATTCACGAAACGTATCTGTGCGTTTTCTTGTATAATAAAATAGCAATAAAAATTAATTGGAGAAGAAGAAAACTAAATTACATTTTAACCCCCAAACTATGTGATATTAGCTACATCTCCCTCAACTATTAAAAATCACACTTTTTCCCTTTTGAAGATTTAAAACCTACCCCTTTAACCTTGGTAGTTTAGATTATGTTTGTCCAACTAACTATTTTATTTTTTGATAAAGTCTTATTTGATAAATCATAAAGTTTTATCTGATATATGCCAGTATTATAAAAAATTATTTCAACTATTAAGCAACTCTTTGGATTCTAGGTCATTTTCAACCTACGTTCGTTAATATTGCCCAAAATAAAAAAAGATACAACACGTTACTTGAAATAAACGATGAGATTGTTCAGACCCAATAACGTACTCAAATAGAATAAGTAGTTATCAAGAAATATTTTGTTAGAATCGCGTAAAAAAACCCATCAAACTCGAGATTTATTGAACTCACTGATGACGTGATCGTCAACATATTGATTCATTTCACTATTAAGCACGACCCACAAATTAAAACTATCACGTTTTTCAATCTGCATGTAAATTCATGCCAAGAAACGACTCAAGAACCAAATATGAGTAAAAGTTTGTTATGATTATTGTAAAATGGAAAACAAATCATAAGATCAATTGGTAGAATATGTTCAACATGAACAATTAGCTATTTTGGTTGTTCACACATTTTGAACCACCATTGGAAACTAACCCAACCCCCCCCCCCCCACCCCCAAAAACCAAGGGCAACAAGGGAAAGTTGCTAAAATTATTAAATCTCTAAAGCCACCCCCTACAGAATAACTCAGTTGTTAAAGCCAACCCCCAAAGTTTCATAAGTTGCATTATGTTAGTATTAGCAGCAGCTCTCTTCTTCAACAATAAACTTTGCTGGCTCACACTTTGCTGCATGGCCAAACTTTGAAGTGTTGTACTTCCTGTAAACCCCAGTTAATCTCCCTGTTGCTGCCTTTTGGTGGTATCCCACAATCATCTTTGAGCATTCCCTTTAAGAAAAGATCAACAAAAAGTCAACAAACTTCGAAAATTTTATACGAGTCTCCCCGAAATCGTTAACTTTGTTTACGGGTTTGCGTTAATTCGGAAATTTAGCAAGGAAAGAAAGATTTATGGCTTTTGAACAATTTTCGGAAAAAAAGTTATGGGCCTGCCTGAAACTGTAAACTTGTTTACGGGTTTGCATTAATTCGGAAATTTAGGAATTTAGAGCAAAAATAAGGCATGAAAGATTTATGGCTTACAGAAGTTGATTTTCAGAGTAGTTTGTATGCCATTCACAAGTCTTGGACCATTGCTTCAGCCCATAAAGACTGCACTGAGCAGTGTAGACCGAAGCTGCAGCCAAGAACGATGGTGCGAATTTGATCATCTCGTATTCCACCAGGCAAAGCTCCATCAAGAAAAACGACATTTGCTCGAGTTTTGACTCAGATTGAGCTGCCTTGAGAAATCTTTTCAAGAACACATATGGGGTTGGAACTGACATATTGAACTCTAATGTGTTCAACATCAATTTTTCCTGAAAAAGCCACATAAAACTGTATATTTAGTACCATCCTCATATCCCATATGAAACAAATATCAAAATCAGTTTTCAAGAAATTTCCCCCAGATGCACATAAAACAAGATCAAATTCAAGCAAAAATCTTGAAACTTTAGTACCATTTCACCCCAGATGCACATAAACAATATCAGAATCAAGTAAAATAAAGGAAAAATCTTTATAACTTTAGTACCATTTATAAACAAGACCATGTGATACCATTTCAAGAATCTCACACCCAAGATATGCAAACAAACCAAGATGAAAATAAAGGAAAAATCTTGTAAACTTTAGTACCATTTCAAGAATTTCGGTTCTTGAGTACGCTTTGTCGGAGATGAAGATCAAATCATCGACAACTGGCACGGAAACTTCCTCATATTTACAAGCCAAAAGCATGGCAACCAAACCAACCAGTTGCAGCTTCTTTCTAGCCATACTTTGCTTGGCCAAGAACCTGTCTATGAGGTTTACTGTCAAGAACAGTGTCTCATGTTGAAGGTCAAACTTGTGGTGGACCTGAATTGAGATTGATCATATTTTGTTAGTAATTATTGAAATATAAAACAAAATGCTTAAGGGTATGATCGGAATTACAAAACTTGAAACTTGACATAGCCAAAAGTTACCTCAATGAGCCAGTCAATTAGTATAGCTCTCATCCTTTCATTTATGTCAGATTGTTGTGTTAACATATAGTTTGGTGAAACCATGCCATAACTCTGTCATTCGAGAAACCCAAAACCGAATTAGCATATAAACAAACATCAAATTAGTGGGTTTTCCATGTGGGTATCCATTTTCAACACCAAAATGGCTACTTACCTCCATCTTTCTATAATGAGCATAGAGATCTTCAACATATTCAACAACAGCAAGGTGATTTTTGGTGTCGGAAATGTCGATATCAACCACCGGTTCTACAAATATATCCTCCATTTCAACCTCCTGATACAAAATTAATAAAATTCAAATTATAATCTAAAAAGAATTGGGAATGATGGATAAAAAAGACAAAGAAAGATGGATGGATACCATAAGATCCTTTTGAGGTTCTGTTGTTTCTAAGGACATGGGCACAGGTTCATCTTCCACATCTTCCCATACTTTAAAACTCTCAGTTGATTGTTTTGGCTTCAAAACATCCTGAATTCAATGGGTTTCATTCATCAATAAAAGATCCAGCATATTTAAAGAAAATTCTTCATGGGTATGCAGTGAAAGAGATGATGGTAGTACTACCTCAGGGAAACACTGTTTCTTGTTGGCAATTTGAGCAGCAAGTTTCCTTTATTAGAAACAAATCAAGTTAGTACTTTGAGTGAAATAACCAAAATTCGGACACCCAGATTTGATTCAGGTTTCAAAGTAAGATCTTAACCTTGTGATTGGCCTATGAAGTTGATTCACCCCAATGTTCTCATTGTTTCCATTTGCACTAAACACCAAATAATAGTTAACAGATCAGCTAAAATGTATCTATATGATGAGAATTATGAGTGATATAAGAACTTTTAAGGGAAAAAAAGAATGAATACATACTGTGGTAAAGCTCTCTTGTTGACAACACAGGGGCATTTTTGAGCTCCACCTCTCTGATTAATTGTACCCAAAGCTCTTCTGTTATGGCTAATCTCAACACCAAACTTTCTAGTGGCCATCTTCTCTCCTCCTTTTACTTCACAAATCCAAACACAAAAGTCAAAATAAAATTAAAACAATTTGTAAGATTTAGGGTTTTCAAATTCAAACTTGTAAGCTGCAAGAAACTCTTAGATCTAACTTTGTGTGAGGTTGACCTTGTCTATCTGTGTTTTGACTTGACAAATAAAAAACACATCAAAATAGAAAAAGAACCTCCAAATTCACAAACCCAAATCATCCCTAGATTTGAATTTAGGGTTTTCAAATTCAAAAACCCTGATCTAACTTTAATCAATCTTTTGAGTTTATGCTTTTAACATTGCAAATACAAATACAAACACAAATACAAATCAAAACCAACACAAGACAAGAACCCGATTCATAAAACAAGATTCAAGTTTAGGGTTTTCAAGAAAATCTTGATCTGTGTCATGGATTTACCTTGCAGATTTGTGGGTTTGTTGTTATCAACTGAAATCTCCATTGATTGATTAAACGAATAAAAATCTGAAGAAATTAATCGAAACCCAAATCAAAAGATCTTGAATGTCAAGAAACCCACAAACCAAAGAACCCTAGGATGTAGATTAAGAGCATTTAATTGAAAAAATCTACACTTTTGGGTGCATTTAGTGGGGGAAGAAGATGAAGAACAGATGAAAGGGAGAGAGAGAGAGACAAGAATGGGGGAAGTGTGTCTGAAAGAGGGGGTAATTATATTTTGAAATCAACGGCTAGTAAAATATTTCCGTTGGATTTTAGATATAAACATATGACTTTTTTTAGGTCTTTTGAGCAGGAAGGCAGCAACGGTCAGGTCTTGGATTGAATGTATGCATGTGGTGGACACCTTTGATTTCAAAAATAAATCTTTTTTTATTTATTAATTAGTATTTGTTAATTTTTTATTTATTTATCTTAAATATATTACAAAAATCAATCCCTTAACCATTATAAAATTACCAAATTTAAATAAAAAAAATTTAATTGTAGTTCTATTAAATGTCATTTTTTTTCTATAATATAAATAAATTTTTACAATCTTTAAGTTTTAAATATCAGTGTCGTTATCCTTCGTTGTTTTATACATGAATCATTTAAAATAATCTTGTTAAAAAAATTGGCACGGGATATTCAAAGATTTTGGATTGATTTTTGCTCCAACAAACTTTTCAAAATTTTACTTGAAATTGAAAAAGCAGGACTGAGATGGTAAAATTCTGTAAATATGGAAAATTCTTTAAAACTGGCTGCTTAAGAAATGATTTTTTATTTATTCTCATCAATAACGGTCATTGAAATTAAATATTTAGGAGAGATGGAATATTTTATTACATTTGTTTAAATATTTTAGTAATTTAAATTATATGAAATCTTCAAAGGGTGGTGTCTGATTGGTTTGAGCTTGGCTCCAAATATCAAAAATATCAGAAGGTTTCAGGTTCAAATCCAATAAGGAATTAAAATCCCCTTGTGGCCATGGAGGGTTAAATACGGTGACTCCGGGCTATTTGCAAAGCAGGCGGTTGCCCTGGAATTAGTCGACTCGCATAGCGGGTTGGATATCCAGTTTAATAAAACAAAAAAAATTATATAAAATCTCTAAAATGAAATTTTTTTGAAAATTTTGAATTTTGATTCCCTATTTTGAAGAAATTTTGAATTTTGATTCTCATTTTGAAAAAAAAAATAAAAATTTATTGAAGATGCTCTTAAAAAACCAGTTCCTCTATTTTTGGAATAAAATAAATATTTGTATATATCTTACCTTTTCGGACCTTATTTAATGCAAAGTTTATTGGATTTATTTTGTTTGTTTTGATTTAAATAAATACTATTCATTAATTAACCCAAATTCCAGCAATTTCTTATGGAAAAGTATTCAGAAAATAATAATTTTCTTTATTATTGGAAATAAAATTGACAAATTACCCATTATCATCATTATAATTAAATTAATGTTATTGGATTCAATTTGTAAAAAATGATTTTTTTAATATTTTAAATATACAGTAAATTATTAAAA
>NC_037532.1:27517062-27528937 GCF_001531365.2 Cynara cardunculus var. scolymus | reverse complement strand
TTGATACTAATATCGATATATTTTTGTCAAATTTTTATGATATTTTCAAATTTATATTGTATTCAAAAATAAAAACATCATCTTTTAAAATCACATAAGACCATACTATAACATCGACTAGGATAAATAATAAAATGAAATATTAAAATCAAGATGTATCTCGTTGCATTGCACGAGTATCCTTCTAGTATGATATAACAGACACATTCTTCCATAAACTAAATTTGCATTTCAGCAGAGAACATGGTAATTTATTTCTTATCATTTTTATTTTCATTCTCATTTTCATTCATTTACCTGAACCAAACACCCTCTTAGAATTATTCACCAAATTTTCTAATAAGTCTTATATGGATTAACTTTGTCTGTCTAAGTATAAAGTTATTGTTGCTTATTATTTTTTTACTAATTAACCGTCTAGATGATATAAATGACCGTTTTACCCATCAATTCAACAATCTGGAACGAACAATATGAACTTGAACAACTTGGAACAAACGATCAATAAAAACTTGCAAAATCTGGAACAATCCGAACCATAAACAATCTGAACTTGAGAGATGAAGATTTTGATTAGGTTTGGAGAAGGAATGGAGAACAAAAATGTAAAGAGGGTTTTGATTAAAAGGAATAATCGAAATCAAAATCGAACTTCAAGAAAATCGGACTTACAAAAATGAAATCGAACTTCAGAAACTTCAAACAATGAGGTGGGGAAAAGAGGGAGGTGTCCATCAGGAATGAGGTGTAGGGTCGCAAGGGAAAAGAGGGAGGCGTTGATGAGGAAGAAGACTGTCGTCGGAAAGATGGTCGTATGTCATGACGAAGGTGCAAGGGTGTCTCAGGATACACAGTGGAAGAGGAGGCGTGGGAAGTTGATAGGGTTTCGAATGGAGTCTGGAAGAGGAGGCATGGGAAGAATGCATGTTTGTAAGGGGTAGGGGTGTCTTTTTTTCAAGTGAACGGGGACAACACATCATTCCCATTTTTGCGAATAAGACATGTTTTGTGCGAATAAGTCACAAGTAAACAACCCAAAAAAGTTATGTGAATAAGTCAGATAGACCATTAAGCCTATTAAGCTCTAAGAAAACATACATCAGTTCTATAATATTAATTCTTTGTATTCATTCTATTTATCTTATTATTATTATTATTATTGGACTATGTATAACAAATAGGGTTGTAAACGAACCAAACGAACACGAACGGAGGCTTATTCATGTTCGTTCGTTTAACTTAACCGAACAAACGAATGAGCACGAACGGTAAATGAACGAAAATCTTTGTGTTCGTGTTCGTTCGTTGAGAAATCAGGTGTGTTCGTGTTTGTTTATGTTCGTTCGTTAACATGCTAAACGAACGAACATGAACGAACATAAACGAACGAACTAAACAAACATAAATAAGTATTATTTGAATTCAAAGTAAATAAACAAAATATTATATATTAACTTTAATATATAAACGAACATAAACGAATGAATATAAACAAACGTAAATGAACGGTAAATGAACGAACGTTCACAAACATAAATGAACGAATGAAACTCTTGTTCATATTTGTTCGTTTAACTAAACGAACAAAAAAAATTGTTCATGTCCATTCATTTATTAAATAAACAAACATAAACAAACTTCCCGCCTAATGGTTCACGAATAGTTCGTTGAACGTTCGGTTCGTTTACGACCTAATAACAAAAAGTTGAATTACAGGACTTCTTTTAGATAATCAATATATAAAAAAGAGTAACTAATCTTTTTCGTCTTTGTGTTCTGTTGTAAATTTCGATTTTCGTTATTGTAATTTTGAAAAATTACTATGTTCATCCCCATGGTTTATAATTAATTATTATCTTCGTTCGTATGATTTAAAATGTATTCCTTTTTTTTGTACCAGCGGTTTACAATTCATTTCTATTTTAGTCTCTCATACTTAAAAGTAGTAGTTAGCCTCGAGAATGAAAATAAATATGAATTGCAAGTCATAGGGACGAACTGCAATTATAAAATCATAGAGACGAAATCCATAATTTTTAACAAACCAGAAGAAAAATGTAATTTATTCTATAGAAAATTAAATATGAAACCGAACGTACCTCCAAAACGTCCACATCTTAATCATTGTGCGTTTCATCTTTTTCTACAGTTGAAGCAGACGAAGAAAAGCAGCAACAAGTGGAGCTACGTAGTATGCAAGAAAAAGAAGTCGGTTTTAAAGGTATTTTCTTAAGGATTCATAATTAAAGACGTTTTATAAATTTGTACAAAGCTTATGTCACACAAATACGACGAACTACAATAGGTGTTGCCAGAGGAAACCCTATTCATATCAATCGAATAAAAAATGCACCACATTTGGAACTACAAACCAGTACATCTGCAACTAAAATAATGTCGTCTTATATTTAAAAGGTAAAGTTCAAATTTGGTCCCTAATGTTTGTAATTTTCAACTAATATCGTCTGTAACCTTTAAAAACTCGGATTTGGCCTTTTACGTTTGTCAATTTTCAATAGTTTTGGTCCTTCTGTCTAACGACTATTAACTGTTTTTATTGAGTCCAGTTAAATGAGGGTTATTTTAGTCATTTTCACTATTCTCTTAATTTTATATTAGTATTATAACATTTTATTTTTTTTATTTAAAACCAAAAAGAAAAAGGTATAACCACTCCCTTTCGTTTTTCTTTTATTTATTTTTTTACAATTTAAAATTAAAAATACAATATGTTTTTTCCTATTTTAATATAATAAAAATGACTAAAATACCCCTCATTTAAGTAGATTTAATCGAAAAAGTTAATGATCGTTAGACTGAGGGACCAAAATCGTTCGGAATTCACAAAAACAAGGGACCAAGTCCTAGTTTTTGAAATTAATGGAGATGTCATTTGAAAATTGCAAATGTTAGGGACCAAAATTAAATTTTACTCCTATTAAAAAGATAAATACAAGGATATATCGAAAATCATATAAAAATTGTCTAGAAGTTAGAAGGTGAAAAACTAGTTTTATAGATGAAACAACACATGTAAAAACCAGATCAACCAAAATCATCCAATGAATTTGATTTTCAGCTATGATTCATATGGTTTCAAATGATTTCTTCTTGTGTGTAAGTAGGGGTGTTTATGGGTTGGGTTGATCGGATTGAAGACATTTGAACAATCCAACTCAATGCTTACGGTTTGAAAAATCTTAACTCAACCCAATCCAAACCGTACGAGTTGGTTGAGTTGATACTTTGGTACATTAAAATATTCTTCTAACCTTGAATATGTTATTTATTTACTCATAATCTCTTTTTCATCATCAACCATTTGATACAACTTATCCATGGTTCTTACGTATATCACATTCAATTAATTTTCTCAATTTACATATATATGTTCATAGTTACGGAACATATATATGAATAAGTTACATAGAGATGTGAATATATTGAAAATATGTATATATGAAGAGCGTACATGATAGTGTAATTGTCTAATGTAATTAATAGAAATTCAACAATCATATAAAATTCAAAAAATAAAAGGATATCGGGTTCATCGAGTTGGGTTGGGTTCAAACTATAGTAACCCAATATCAACACAATACCTACGGTTTGAAAATTTTACAACTTGGTTAGACATCGAGTTGCTTCGGGTTGAGTTATTTCGCCTTGGATTGGGTTGGGTTGATCGAGTTGGTCAGATTTTTAATCTCCCCTATGTGTAAGTATGAATGTTTATTTCATATATAAACATATTCTTGTGTTTTTTCCACAAGCAAAAACATTCATTGATATTTTACATATGAAACAACATTGTATAAGCACCGCATACTGGTTTCATAGTTTCTAATTTTTCGATGATTTCCATATGATTTGCCCCCTACATTGATATGTTAGAAATATATGGTATTATCATTTAAAAGAAAGTATTTCTATTTCAGAACTAAAAAAAAAAGATAGTTAGATAAATCATTTGATTTTTGATAAAAAAAAAATCTTAATTTTCATGAAATATCTCATGTGATATCCACAATTAATTCATATGTAATAGTTGTAGATATTTTTGTGAATCATATGTGATTATGTGTATTACATTTATAGATCTTTTTCTGATGTAAATATTATCACATGTGATAATGCGTCAATTTATATTCAGATGTATATTATTATAGTACAAGTTCACATAATGGATCATATGTGATACGTAATGGATCATATGTGACAAGTAATAGATTATATGTTGAACAAAGCTAATCATATATGATTCAAAACATGGATTCAGAAAATAGAGAAAAAATGATGATAAAGATAATGAATTGGTTGTGGATATCACATATGGTATTTGATGAAATTATGATTTTTTTTATTCAAAAGTGTATATAGAAAAAAAATTATATAAAAGTTGATAAAAATTTATGAGTTAATTAAAATTAAAAAAATAAATAAATCTAAAAGATATTATGATATTTTTATGGATTTATCCAATTCAAGTTAATAATTATCTTGATTTCTAAAAATTATTTTCATTTTTTATTTATAATATTTTTTAATTAATGGATTATGTGGCTCATATTCTTTCTCACTTTTTTAGCAAATTGATCGCCTTCCCATTATACATACATACATACATACATACATACATACATACATACATACATACACACATACATACATACACACACACATACATACATACATACATACATACATACATACATACATACATACATACATACATACATACATACATACATACATACATACATAGGTGGTTTAATTGGAAACTACTCTTACGATATAAAATATTAGAACTTGAAAAAATTGGTTCAAATTTGTCTAAGCGTCAAAGTCTGAAGAGCGTCTCCAGAGATATGAAGTTGTGAAGTCGGAGTTTGAGAATAAGTTTATATAGTGTACTTAGAGTTTGGAAGAGATAGTGAAGAGTTTGGCTGCATTGTTATCAAAGTTCGAGAATAAGTTTGTATAGTGTATTCAGAGTTCGGAAGAGATTGTGAAGAGTTTGGGTGCATTTCTATCAGAGTTCGAGACTAAATCTAGATGCACTTATCCAGAGTTAGACACTTAATCGTTTCTACTCTGATATGTTTCTCAAGATCAAAGACTCAAAGCCTCAAGATACTATGCCACGTGTTACAAGCTTATTAGTATGTGTTGTCATTCAATATAACTGTAGTCTTTCCATATTGTATAAATAGAATCCATACACATCATTGTAACAGTTTCTCTCTAGAATCTCTTGTATTCATATCTTTCAATCAATGACATGATGACTTGATCAATTTTTATCGTATTCATTCTTATTTGATTGACATTTTTTTATATTGTAAATCAGTATACGGACCTCACACAAACTTTGCAACTCTTGTAGATGCCATCGATATCATCAATCAAAGGTCAAGATTCATTTGGGTTATTTATGTTAAGAATATAGTAAATTAACAAAAATAGGACGGGAGGGTATAATGGTACATTGCAGTTTCAAATACAAATAAGGAAACCGAATGAATCACTATTATTAAGGGAACGTGATCACTTTTCAAATCAAATTATGTATTCTGGTTACTAAATTCACAAGAACGTCTTTAAGTATTTGATCAAGCATGATTCGTCTAAAAGGAGATAACCTTCAAGGGTTTCACGACTTTTGATTGTTTTATTTAATCAACATGGCGAAACCTTATTGAAACCATATTGAACCATAATAAAACCTCATTGAAACCGTAGTGAACCATAATAAAACCTCATTGACACCATAGTGAAACATAATGAAACCTTAGTGAAACAGTAGTGAAACATAATGAAACCTTATTGAAACCATAGTGAAACCGTAGTGAAACCATAATAAAACCTTATTGAAACCTTATTTAAACTACAGTGATAATGAAACCATAGTGAAACTACAGTGAACCATAATGAACTACAATGAGTGTGTTTCATAATTTTTCTGCATCATTGTAGTCATCAAGTTCATCATTGTAATGAATAAGTAATGACACCAGGATAAATATCAACCGGTCGAATAAAAGATGATAAAAACACCTCATTATTATCAAACACATCTCGAACATGTATTTCATTAAGCGAAATATCTTCAACGTTAGTCTCCTTCATTCTTTCAACGATAAACACAGACCTACAAATGATGAAAACGAACCTGCAATTGTTGAACACGAACCTACAACTGATTTGAAATCTTAGACGGCAAGGTTTTGTGATGAAAACCGTTGAATATGTTATGTAACTGATGGGTAGTAAGATGACGAGACGAGATTGGCGAAGAAAATATTTTTGAGATTGTTATTGTTAGCTCCGGTGGCGGGATGTGGAGGTGTTAGAGGTTATGGAGGTGGAGGTGGAGGTGGAGGGTGGTGGGGTAGAGATTTGTTTAGAAAAAAATGATTTACCATAATTAGTTGGTTATTATTTTGTACATATTCGAAAATAAAACCAAATGATAATTACCATAATTAAAACCGTTTAGTACACTTTGACCATTAAGTCCCTATAATTAAAAATAAACAAAATTAAAAGAAAATCAACGATTGGTGGACTTCGATGTGCAAAGTTTGCATCATAAGAGTGGTTTGCATTTGATCCTCTATATATATAGGGTATATTTCAAATGGAACCATGTCCATTCGTACAACCAATAACCCAATCAATTGAGATATTTTTGGAAATGATAAGAGTTCATTTATTATGATTTGAATATTTATGGAAGATGACTAGAGTTCATTAATTATGATCAATACTTTATATTAGAAAACAATCAAAACTTTTATGAAATCACATATTCATCAAATTAAATGGATGGTTGAGATTGAGTTGTATTGGTTGTACAAATGTAAAGAGTTTAATAATAACCCACCTATATATATATATATATATATATATATATATGAGGTTCGAATTAAAAGATACGCCCGTCCAAGGTCTTGTAATTAGTTTACACATTTTCCTATTGTGCACCATCAAGCTCTTATCGAGCATCGTCTTCAACCTGACTTTACTAGACATATTGAAATTGAACACAAAGAAATGGTCATTTAGGCTAAAGCACCTCCCCTTTATATTCATCTTCTCCAGCAAGAATTGAAGACCTCCCATGTTTGCCATCGTTTGATTTCCCTGGATTTGAGATCCACCGTCATGGAAAATTGCAAGATATATGGACGATATCCGTTTAAAATTGCAGACGTTAGGGACCAAAATTGAACTTTACTCTTATTAAAAAGATGAATACAAGGATATGTTGAAAATCATATAAAATCGTCTAAAAGTTAGAAGCTGTGAAAACTAGTTTCATAGATGAAACAACACATGTGAAAACCAAACCCTTGAAAATCAACCAAAATCTCCCAATTAGTTTGATTTTAAGTTATGATTCATACGGTTTCAAATGTTCTCTTCTTGTGCGTAAGTATGAGTGTGTGTTTCATATAAACATATTCATGTGTTTTTTCGCAAACGAAAACATTCCTTGATGTTTTCATATATGAAACAACACTGTATGAACACTACAAACCGGTTTCATAGTTTCTAACTTTTAGATGGTTTCTTTAATAATTACTACTTTTGAACGCTTTATCTATTTTCTAAATTTGATTAGATTATAAAAAATAAAATCAGATCAATTATTAGATATTGTAAAACTTATAATCGTGATAATCAATTATGCAAGAGAAATACAGGTTTCTATACTTAAGTTGTCCCTTTGTATCATAAATATGTTCTACTATTGAAATATAGATTTGGTTCTTAAATTTGGGTTCTTCGTCTTTAATAAACTGTTCGACGATATAGGTTCTCTCTCCCTGTGTGGATCCATCTCATATTTGGACTTATTAGTTCAATATATCGCAATTTTTTTATCTTGTGTTTCATTGCTCTATCTATGTTCTGTTGCTTTGCTTTTATGGTCTAGCATAGAGTTTTGTTATGGTTGAGATTCCACTTATCCCAGAATAAATCATACATTTAGTCTCGCATAGTTTTTTAGGCAAACTTTTTTCTTGAATTTAGGGTATTGAGTAATTGCAACATATCTGGAAAAATACCTCCTTATATTTGGCAAAGAAGAGATTTTGGCCTTTTTTATGTTTCTTTTTCTGGTTTGTTAAGTATGTATAAGAAGGTGATTAGAGGGGCAGGGGTCGTCGAAGAAGATGACTCCAGGGGGGTCGTCGAAGAAGATAGATGGTCGTGCAATTATGTCGGGACTCAAGAGGGTGGGGTAGGCTATGTTGGGTGTATAAAAAAAATATTTTAATACAGCAGAACAAAAAAAAATAGAGTAGAAAGTCCTAAATACCCCTCCATTTAACGTAATTTTTAACATGAGTTAGTTCGAGGGACCAAAAGTGAAATAAAGTGGTAACTACAATGACCAAATTCGTAACAAAATGGAAACCACCCTAAAAAAGGGTAATTAGTTTAAAATAGGGACAAGACTTAATAATAAGCGACAATCACATGGACAAAAAATATAATTTACTTTATTTTTAATAGAGTAAATTACAAATTTAGTCCCTCTGGTTATATGAAAGTTATGGATCAAGTCCCCCGAATGAAATAATTACATCTATGTTCATCATGACAAATGGATTGAATCCCTTGACCTAACTTTGTAATCCTATGCTCTGTTAAGCCATGGGTGTTTGTTGTCCAAAGGTCCATTTAAGTCATGGGTGTTTTAGTAATTTGACAATTTTAATGTTTAATTAATAAATAAAAAATTTAATAATTATATATATATATATATATATATATATATATATTTCCTTTTACACATTGAGGCAAGTTAACCTGCCTCCTTCCTTATTTGAATATCTTATTTCCTATCAGAATAAGCACATAAATACAATCACTAGAATAATTAACTAATAAGGAGTGTGAGAAAAAAAAGATTTTTTCTCTCCTACGAACAATTTTTTTTGTAAAATCTGTATTTTTGAATTCCTCCGAAAGGAAGGGTGGTAAGCTGATCAATTACCTATCAGGGTCTAAAATCGATCATGTTTTTTCTTTCTTTGATGGAAGGTAATAATTAATTTTATTTTAGAGTCGTATGCAATGCATAAAATATGCTTGTATGGTTGTTCGATTATCTTATATCATCACTTATGAAGATAATAGAGAAATAGAGTCGTATGCAATGATATTTTTTCTTGTTATTATTTTATCTTTGCTCATCGAACGAAATAGAGAAACCTTTTATTATCTTATATCATCACTTATCAGGGTAATGATCCCTCAACCTGCTGGTTCTTTTTCTAAAGTAGCAACGGGAGAATTGATCCTGGAAGTGGAGAACCCTTATGAGTTGTACCTGAAGACATGGAAAGAGATGTTTTTATGTCAGTAATAAAGGCCCAAGCTTATTAAATTGTTGATCTTGTAGATGTTGAATCACAATAGCCTGATTACACGTCAACTCGTGATTTTAAATTACTCCTGTCGGGTTTAATATTCTATGACTTTTATTTACTATTCCATTGGATAAAAATAATTCATAATCATCTGTTTAGGATCGATCTAAACTAGCCCATTATGTATATGATTCAACATGCTGACTATTAAACAACTTATTAGAAATACAAGACAACCAATTAGAAATGTCACAAAATCCCCCGTCCTTTGGGGATGCCTTCAGCGTCGAGGAACATGTACTAGGGTGTATGTAACATCCCAAAATTTCCGATACTTAAATATATTAAAACTAGTGTCCCAAGATCAAACACTTACATTGCAGCGGAAATAAAATTTCTAATTTTACAAATTATATCACCATCTAAATTACAATCTTAAGGAGCATAACTTTGCTCTATATAACAATGTCTTGATCTGCACATAACCTTCTTTGGAGCTAATTTTTATCTCTCTTTATCCCACTTTTCTTTCCACTCAAATAGCCGTCTGGTCGAAAAAGTTTTAAAAGAGTTTTGGGTGAGCTTTAGGCCCAGTGAATCCACGGTTTTCATGCACGAACAACAACTTTTACAATGAACAATTTTTACGAAGCTTCATAAATTTAGCATACCTTGATGAGAATAATATTTTTCACAAAATAAAGATACTATAGTGCGTGTCTACATCACAAAGCAACGGCGTCATGAGAGATGTCTACCTCACACAGCATTACCTGGCGAACTCACACAGCATGTCCGTATTTATGGCTTAGACAAGCTCACAAAGCATGCTCGTCTTTACAAAATCATACCGTAATACATCCCCATTGACACACAAGTACTCAAAACACATATTATAAAAATATCGAACTTTTCACGCATATATAACATATCAAAAATTTCGAGAAACTTCAAACAACTTTTGGATAATAAGGTATGCAACCATTTTAAAAATAAATCACGTGTAACTCACAATACATGGCGTAGCCCAAACCGATCTTTGATGTGGGTAGCGTCTCCCCGATTGGTGCCAAACTAACTACGATGTAGAGCACCGTCAACTCTCATTACAGCGTCCACATTCGCCTTTTCTCACAATAGTTCTCCTTCTTAACCCTCAAACTACACATAAAGCTACAAACTCCCATTTTATACTAAGCCCCATCAGCGGTTTCACGGAATATGAAACGATAAGTCATAATAAATAGTCGTAGGTTTCATGACCATTAAGTTTTCTGTCATTAGATTGCATTCAATTTTAGGGTCTAAACACTTCACTTTGATCGCTTTACACTATAAGTCCTTGAAATTTAACGACTAACAATTCCTTTCCTTTTTTTGGTTATTACACTGTATGTGTGACTCGTTCAGAGTATAACCAAGTATATATTCTACCCTTATTATTCAAACCTCTTAAGAGAACATAACACTTAAAGCATTCAAAGATTCAAAGAGTATAAATTGTGAATTCAAGGCATCAAACATAAGTAGTCAACGACTGCAAGCCATGGAGATAATAGTCATTTAATTGGTTTATATCATTTTAAGGTCTAAAATGTGAATCCAAGTAGATTTGTTGTGGATTTGAAGTCAAATTAGTGACTTGAAGGTTTCCATAGACAAGGTTTCAAGAGTTATTCCTAATATGGACAATCAAACATAGAAAAAAAGTTAACCAGTTTCAATTAGATCAATATTGATTTAGCCTTAAAACCAACCTATTGATTTAATTTATCAAATTTTAAACTCGTCTGGAGGTTCGATATCTCACGACCTTGTTGGGTTCAATGGTAGTTGATCGAGTAGTAGACGAGGTGGTTCTTGAAACTGGAGGTTAAACGAAGACAACACGAAGATGGAGGTTCGATGTGGATTTGAGCCTGGTTCCAAAAAAAGAATGAAGATGGCGTGACAACGAGATGCTTAAACGAATGTTTCCACCTCTGTCATATATCGAGAGTCGTTGAAGACGATGAAGGTGGTTATGAGAGGACGATAGAGACCAAGATCCCAGGGGAAGGTGTAGATTGTGGGTTATCGCGTTACTGTGTTACGTATATGTATATATATATATATATATATATATATAGGGGAACATTCAAATAAAAATCACTCAATTTGTAAAAATCGTGAAAACCTCATTCAATCAATCAAAAATTTTCATTTTGTTAATTTTTTTAATTATGAGAGGTTGATTAACCATTTTTATTGTGGAGGGTGTTAATCATGGATATTATCATCTTCATTATTTTAATTTTAGAGAATACATGAAACAGTTTCATTAAAATTTCACTAAATATTATATGAAACAATTTCATAACCATATATGAAACAAATTCATCAAAAAAAGTATTATATGAAACAAGTTCACAAGATTAAACAATTTCATGAAAAAATTTCATAAGATTAAACAATGAAATTGACATATGAGAGTAGTTTGTACGGTTTTT
>NC_037532.1:27502183-27516727 GCF_001531365.2 Cynara cardunculus var. scolymus | reverse complement strand
AATAAAAAAAATCTATGATTTTTTTGTTAATTTAAGAACCATATGAACACGACTATATATATATATATATGAACCATTGTATCAAATACGAATAAAAATTTGACATATATATGAACTTGGACTGCATAGCATTTACAAATACAATTAAGAATAACTGATATACGAAAGGAAATAAATAAAAAAAAATAGGTATGAACACGATGTGAACAGCTTGTGAACAATAGTTCCTTCATTACAAACACATTTAGGAACGATCCTTTGTCAATTGGAGTTTTATACATGCATTGCATCCACACCGTTTAAAGTTCACCCCTTGTTCATATATGTTTCTGATCTTATATGGTTGTTCACCCCTTGTTCATATCGTGTTCACTCCTTGTTCATATCGTATAAAATATATGAACACATAACCTCAACGTTATGAACACCGGGTGCAAACACTTACACAAATATAAAGATTTGTTATCAAGCTTAAAAAATAACACTTGTGTTCATATGATAGAAGAAGTAACATTAACACAATGGTTCATGATTCATAAAAGTCGGTAATATGACAATATGAAAATGGGTCGTGCATGTACTTTCATTTGAACATGTGAATTAGGTACGTATTTTAATAATTAAAGAAAAAAGATATCAATAGAAGATGAATTATAAAAAGCACAACACATCGTAATGAACATAATTTCGATTAAAACGAATCTAAAAAAATAAAAATCTTTTTACCAAGACATTCGTTTTGGTTAATTTGTTCAATTCCCGACCTCGAACTCTGATTGTTATCATAAACCATTTTAATCTTCTCACTGTTGTCGATTTATTTTTCATTGCGTTTATCCATATTAGCTTGATCGATACCGAAATTTTTTACTACCGTGTTTTCTATACGAATTAAAAACTAATAAAACAATGAACATGGAAGATCAAGATTAAAAAAAATAAAAATATTAATATTAATACTATAAATGCATATTTTTTGGGATTTGATGATTTGTAACTCCCCATTAATTGTTTGGGAGTTACATATCAAATCAATTTACTGAAATACCCTTGTAATTAAAATATGAACATGATATAAACCTACAAGAAGAATGAAATTTGATTGGTTGTCATGGTTTTCAAAGTTAACACAAAATTATTG
Organism: Cynara cardunculus var. scolymus; assembly: GCF_001531365.2. Classification (NCBI taxonomy): domain Eukaryota; kingdom Viridiplantae; phylum Streptophyta; class Magnoliopsida; order Asterales; family Asteraceae; genus Cynara; species Cynara cardunculus. The sequence goes on along the minus strand of NC_037532.1, from coordinate 27,515,586 downwards.
GTTAACATTTGATCTTCTCCCTATATATATATATATATATATATAGCTTGGTTCAAATGTTAACCAAAATTATTGTGTTAACTTTGTTAACCAAGCTCAACCAATGAAAATCAATCTTTTATGTACACATACATCTCATATGTTAATGAAAAGAGTTTTTAAGTAATTTTACCATTTTGTGTAACTCCCATATCATTAATTGGGAGTTACAAAATATAAAAATCTCATACTTGATGATGCTTTAATATTGATCTTGTTTTTCAATTTATGATTATTTTTGAAATTTGATTTTTCTATCTATAATGTTATTGAATTTGTGATTGTTAACGGATTTCCGATAGTAAAGTTTTCGATATCGTCTAAGCTAATATGGATAAACCCATTAGAAAACAGATCGACAACAATGGGAATGAGAAGGTTAAAATGGTTTACGATGACAATCGGACTTCGAGTTCCGAAAGTGAAAACAATGATCAAAGCGTTTGTATTAATAATGGATTAATATGATATTGCATTTGTTTTAATCGATAGTTCTCACCTTTGACCTGTTGAACAACTTCTGTATGAGGATGATCAGCCACACTGGGACTGAGACACGGCCCAGACTCCTACGGGAGGCATTCAGAAGCTTGCTCTGTTGAGAGATTCAATCAGTTTATAGGTGAAGACATATAAAGTTAACACATAGTGCATTAGATGTTCATATGAAGACATATGAAGACATAGGGATACACACAGACATATGAACACATCAGAAACCACACAACCTTAGATGCCGTGATTCACAAGTGTTCATGTCTATTCAAGTCACTAGATGTTCATATGAATCCATATACACACACAGAACATGTGAAGACATGTGAGCATGTATGAAAACACACAACTTATGATGCCTTGGTTCATACGTGTTCATATACATACAACAGTGTTGGCTCATGAATATACAGAAGATATTCATACGGTTCACATGTTGTTCATATGTCTATATATATATATATATGTGCGTGTGTGTGTTCATATGATTCTTACATTAACAAAAAAAATGAGATTTTTTAGATTTTGTAAGTCCTAATTAATGATATGGGAGTTACATAAAAAAGAAAATTACCTAAATACACTTTTCCCCTTTGTTCACATATGTTTTTTGATATTGTAAATTTAAAAAATTAATTTTTTATCATGATTAATCACAACTGTTTATTGTGGGTGCGTTTGGTACGCTGGACAGGGTGGGACAGGACAGAACAGAACACATGTGTCCTACGTTTGGTATGACTAAATGTGGAACTAAGTAGAACTAACTTGCACAAGCGTTGGACACGGGTGTTCCACCTACACCCCTGGAACTAAGTAGAACTCAACTATTTTTCCCTCTATACCCTTTTCCCAGCCGGCTATCGCATGAAACAGACATAACCCTCATCGCCTCCATCGCTTCTCCCCATCGACGGCGACATCWTCTCGAYGGCGAGCTCCAATCGACGGCGACCATCTCTTCTCGCCGGCGAGCTCCAATCGACGGACGGCGACCCCTGGTTTCTCCACTGTTCATCGCCTCCATCGCTTCCTCCCCATCGACGGCGACATCTTCTCGATGGCGAGCTCCAATCGACGGCGACCATCTCCTCTCGCCGGCGAGCTCCAATCGAAGGACGACGACCTGGYTTTCGCCACTGTTCATCGCGACCTGGTTTTCGCCTCTGTTCATCGCGACCTGGTTTTCGCCACTGTTCATCGACGACCTAATCCAATTCACTCTCAAAACTGCATCGCCCCCTAAAAAAGGTATGTTCTTACCACAAATTGTAGCTGTTCATCGCCTTTCTTGATTTATTACTTCAATTTGGACATGAGTTTTGTTTTGCATCAAAATCTATGTTGATTTTGGGGCTTATTTCTTAGAACAGTGGAAGGTTCATGTTCATGGGTTTTGTTTTGCATCAAAATCTTATTTCTAGGTTGCTGTATTTGTTAGGTTGCCGTATTTGCTGTATTTGTTGTGGCAACCATGGCAACCATAGTTTCATCTTCTGCCATTTGTTAGGTTGCTGTATTTGTTGTAGTTTGTAGTTGCTGTATTTGTTGTAGTTTGTAGTTAGCATAAACATCGATTAGGTTGCCGTATTTGTTGTTGCTGTTTGATCACATGTTTAGCATAAACCTCGATTAGGTTGTTGTTTCTATTGCTGTTGCTGTTTGATAGAATCTATTTTAGGTTTGCTGTTTGTTGTTTATATAAACCCAAACACCTTGCTGTTTCTATTGATTTTGTTGTTTCCTATTGCTGTTAATTGTTGTTGGTACTTATTAGGGCTGTAGTGGTAGTAGGACCAGTGTTACCAGAATGCATTTCGTAGTGAAAAAACACTAAACAGCTCACTGGGGGGTAAATTGGTCATTTTAACCAGTTMTGTCCTGTCCTGTCCTGTCTTACCAAACGCTGAACAGCTGTCCTGTCCTGTCCTGTCCTGTCCTGTCCCGTCCCGTCCTGTCCAGTCCTGTTTGCGCACCAAACGCACCCTGTAAGAATCAATGACCAAGATTGGTTAACAAAGTTAAGAAAATAATCTTTGTTAACATTTGAACCAACCCGTATGTATATATGTATGTAATATATGTGGACTGATGGGAAGTACCAAATTGGTTACTGCCGGCAAGGGCATTCTTGGGAGGGACAATGTTGAGAAGTATACATGTTAGTGGAGTTAGGTTGAGGGACCCAATCCGTAATAAAAATAAAACCATGATAAGTATACATGTAATTATTTCGTTTGAAGGAGCTAATCTAAAATTTTCAATAATCATAAGGATGAAATTTCTAATTTAGTAGTTTTTATATAAAGGTGCTAATTATTGGTTTTGCAACTTTTTTTTTATGTGGGGTCAAAAGCGTCAATTTTAGCAATTTGACAAGGATGTTATATACCTTTTACATATTTATAATTAATTTATGTACGAGAAATTTTATGTTCTATATTTTTAATCTTATATATTTTGAATAAGAAAAATATATGAGTAAACTTCAATTCTGGTCCCTTTGGTTTTTTCAAAATCTTGGTTTTAATCCCTCAAGTTCATTTAATATAGATTTGTCATCATAATTTACAATTGTGCTTGATTTTGGTCCCTCACACTAACAGTTGTTTACTTACATCCATTAAATGGAGAACATATCCATCCATATCTCTCTTCCTCTCTCTCTCTCTCTCTCTCTATATATATATATATATATATATGCTTTTTCATTGTTAATCCAATAATTGGTATTAACTTTGAAGACCAATCTTAACCCTCAAATTTTTTAATCAATGGTTTAGATTGTTCAGGGTCATTCTTGTAAAAAGTAAAATAATACGCACAATCAAACAAGAAGAACCCTTCTGAACAAGGGTATTTTGGAACATATCATTGAGCTTAACCTTATCATCTATTGCTATTCCATTGATCAATGGTTATTTACTGACATTGTTGTCACATGAACATTTGTGTTAACTTTGAAAATCAATCTCACATGAATATGGTTATTTACCTTCACGATTCACTTATGAATATTGTTTAGTTATGAATATTGTTCACTTAAGAACATGGTAAATGGTCCCCAAAATCCACATGCTATCAATTTTGAACACTACTTAACAAAGAAATGCACTTTTCAAGATAAAGTTAGAATACAATGTAAGTATGTTCAAGGACTATTTTAACTCCCGTTTAAATGAAATAAAGCAAAACAAAATTATAAACTTACTATTTTGTCCTCAAATATTAATTACATAGTGAGCTACGAACCATGGAACTAGATGGATTCATGTTGGTCTAAAGAGTTTGTATAGTTAACACTAATCAATTGGTTAACAAAGATAACACTCCTCTCTCTCTCTCTCTCTTTATATATATATATATATATATATAGAGAGAGAGAGAGAGTGATAGCGAGGTTGGTTATTATACAACTCTTGACATTTGTGCAACCAATACAACCCAATCTCAACCGTCCATTTTATTTGATTAATATGTAATTTCATAGAAGTTTTGATTGTTTCCTAATATAAAGTATTGATAATAATTAATGAACCATATTCATCTTCCATAAATATTCAAATCATAATAAATAAACTCTCATCATTTCCATAAATATCTCAATTTATTGGGTTGCATTAGTTGTACAAATGCAATGTGTTGTATTTGAAACAAACTCTCTCTCTCTATCTCTATATATATATATATATATATATGTATTCATTTTAATATTAAATCTTCTTCAGTTTTTCTCTTGTTATGTTTAATTATTTATTATATTTTAATATTATGTATAAAATATAATACACACACACACATATATATATATATATATATATATACATATAACATATACATACACAAATAATCATCGCCTTATTTCCTTATGCTATACCCCTCCTCATGGCAGCCTCGTCTTCACCGAAACCACCCTTCCTTGGTCTCCCTTCCTATAGTCGTGAAACCATCGCCACCCTAGCAACCTTGTCGACAACATCATCCTCCACATCTCTTCCTCTCCATCGATCTACTCCTCCCAAAGCTACTGATCTCCATCGTAGTACCCCTTTTTCACTCTTTCTTATATGTCGATCACCGACACCCCATCTCCCTTTTTCCTCATCTCTTTCCTGAATCCTATATTCCTTCCTCATCCATGATGTGCATTCCTCTAATCACCTCCCTTGACATCTTTCACCGCCACCTGTTGGAAATTTTGTGGGTTGGAAGTTTGTCTTCCATCCCACATAGGTAGAAAAGGTTTTTCTAGAGAAGCTTATAAGGCACTCTCTAAAAATAGGCTTTGAACAAGTTGGTGGACTTATGGTGGGGGTCTTGAGTGGAAGGCCCAACACACACGTGCGCGCGTGGCCGCAGGATTTGACGGATGCCGAGTCCACCAAATAATAAATTCTAACTACGAGCTAATTACTACCAAAATTGTATAGCGGTAAGTCAGGTCAAATCCACAGGGACTCGGTTTAACTTACTATGTCTAGAAAAATCAAATACAAAGCGACAACTTAAAAGTAATTACAAAAGGGGGGGGGGTTAGATTTGATTAATTAGACTAAACATGCGAATAAATTTTTTTATAGACGATTGGAATAAAAATAAGCTCGACTTTTGATTATAAATGCAACTCTATTTACGAGTTGTCATCATTGATGATGTATAAGGCCCCAGTTCTAATTGTCAAAGAGCTCTAACAATTAATTCCAACATATATAACTTTTGAGAGAAACAAGCTCTCCTCTCATACCTTAATATGCAATTGACCTCAAATAAGCTCTTAAGAGCCAAATTGATACTAGCAAGAAGAATCAATGGAACCCGGGTCGGATAAATTAACACACGAGCTTGGTTAATCTAAATCTTCCGTTTCACCCAATTTCATAACAAAAGATAGGAATTTTCTACAAAATCTATTTGTTATTTGTCATCAATATTAGTTTACTAAACAATTACGAATTTAGGAATCCAAAATAACCATAATCAATTTCCACACAATTGATCAGAAAAGCATGAAATCCAATTTTATAAGCTATTAAGTTCAAAAATTGGTTGAATAATCAAAGTGAAATGGTAGTACATCATCTCAAACAACTAATAAAAATAGAACTTGCAAATACTAAGCAATCCAAGGTCGAATTTATAAAGAAATTAACCACACATGGCTAATTGAAAACACAAAATAAGAAATTGACAAGAGATATTAACCTAATTTTGAAATTGATGAATCTCCTTCAATGTTTCTCCAATCCAAAACCACAAATTGTTGCTATCTTCACTCACGTTCCCGTCTTCTCCAATCGATCGCACGTCTTCCCAATCGATCGTACGTCTTCTCTCATCGATCGCACGTCTTCTCCCGATGAAAAACCGCCTCTGCTGGGCTGCTGTTGCTGAAATTTTTGTTGTTGGGTTTTTTTTGTTGCTGTTGGGCCTCTTCTGTTGAGCTTTTTTTTGCTGTTGGTGGGCTGGAGGAGTTATGACAGGAGATAAGGATAGTAATGCAACAAATAAAGGTGGAGCCAATCTTTGTAGAAACTTGAGTTGTTGGCGTGGCTTCACCCATTGTGCTTCATCTCCTTGCTTCCCCTTTTCCTGTTGCCATAAGAAACCAAAATCCAAGCCTTGAAAACCATGAAATTATTGCTCTATCTCTCTATGTGTGTGAGATATATATATATATATATATATATATATATATACATACATATAGAGAGAGAGATCAACAAGTCATTTTTCTTTTCCAACTTGAATTACCTCAAATAATTAAAACTAAATTAGAACATTTAAGCATCTAATTAATATTAATTACTAGGCAACTTTAGCATAAAATATATATAAAATTGACACTTATCAAATTCCCCCACACTTAGATTATTGTCCGTCCTGGCAATTACTTAGGTTAGCACGTAGTTATATATAAAAAAATGAATCAAATGAGAACGTCAACAAGTATAGAATATCATGAACTTAAGAGTTGCGGCTTAGCTTCAATTAGAGGGCCCACCCAATCAAAAAGACACAAGCTAATCGCGAGAACTCTCACGAATAGGATTAACAAAATWACACTGAATTCACTCCTTGGGGCTAAAGTGTATCGCTCAAACTGTCACTACACTAGCATGTACCTAYCATATGCTTGAAAAGTCTCTCACCCTTCATTACTTGGATAAAATACATGCTTATAAATCAAAAGGTCTTAACAGGTGTAATGAAAAACAAGGCTTTGGGTACGGTATGGAAATATTTAGGAAAATTGACTAAGACCTAACACAAACGGAGAATCCGGCTACTTAACCACACTTTATTTTATTTTTTCACAAAGGAATTTTGTATATATCTTTGAAGCTCGTTCCTTTCCGGACGATAGTGAGTAGAGATGAAACACTTATATTCAATTGTATCGTCATTTTTTTCATCTTTTTTTTGACGACATAATTTTTCTCTTTATATATAGTTTTTTTTTTGAATATTCTGTTTTTTTTTCCAATCTTTCCTTTCATTTTTTTTTTAATTTCCTTCCCCAACATCAAGTATAAAAGGATATTGGGATCACTCCATTGGTGCTTAGTCGGGTGAGTCGTGTTTGGATTGGTTTATAATGTAGGCGACAAATGAAATAGGCTAAGGCTCAAAGTGGTGTGCAAAAGGATAAAAATAACAAAAAATGGTAAGCTAAAGGCCAGTGGTTTAACATAAAAAAAATGAACAAACGATGGTCTTTATCATATTTATTAGCATGTAAATATCATGTAATCTTAAGAAGAGACAAGTCAAATTCTAGAGGCACATAACTAGGCATGACGTAATCACACAAGGAATGAAATTGAGACTAATATCGAGTGTTTAGTCTTATAGGCTCAAAGTATCACGGTAGTAAAATTGTTAAAGAGATTAGCAAGASTCTAACTTTAACCGGTATATTACCACTATTCAACTCTAAGCGCTATCAATCAAACTCAATCATGCTATGCATGCATCCAAACTCATCATCATCATCATCAATAGTTAGATCATACATTGTCCTCAATATATGCATTCAATTGCACAGTCTATAATCAATACAAAACGAAAGGAACAAGAAAACTCCCCTAAGTATGTAGACGTATGCCCAATACATGGTGTGTGTTGTTGGCGGGTGCCTTCGTACATTTGGGGAAAAACTCCAATGATCAAACCCTGGAAGGCAAATTCGTTAACTCAAAGACAGCTAAATTGAATGAAAATTAAGCTAGAAAGGAAATAAAGCATTAAAATTGGCTTGCCTCCCAATCAGCGCCTTTTTTTAACGTCGTTGGCTCGACACCTCCACTTCTAAGGTACTCTTTCTTCCAACACCTCTACCTTGAAAACCTCCATGTCTAAAGGTTTGAAACCTTCATAAAATGGCTTTAAACGATGGCCATTCACCTTGAACACCTTTCCTGTTTTCTCACTTTTTATTTCTATCGCACCATGATTAAAAACATTAGTAACAATAAACGGTCCTACACACCGGGACCTAAGTTTTCCGGGAAATAGCTTGAGTCGAGCGTGAAAAAGTAAGACCTTTTGACCTAAAACAAATGTCTTACAAGAAGACATTTTATCATGAAAAGCTTTGGTCTTTTCTTTATATATAGAACTACTCTCGTACGCATCATTGCGTATCTCTTCCAATTCTTGGAGTTGGAGTTTTCGGTGAATACCGGCTTTGTCAATGTCCAAGTTGACATTTTTCACGGCCCAATAGGCCTGTTCCAACTCAACGAGAAGATGATAAGCTTTCCCATACACTAAACGAAAAGGGGACATACCTATCGGGGATTAAGCCCATAATGTATCATTGAGCCTTAAGTTCCAATCTTTTCTACTTGGGTTTACCCTTTTTTCCAGAATTTGCTTGATCTCCCGATTCGACACCTCCGCTTGCCCATTTGTCTGTGGTTGGTAGGCGGTAGATATTCGGTGCTTTACACCATACTTTTTGAATAAAGCCGCCATCACACTGTTGACAAAATGAGTGCCCCTATCGCTTATCACCACTTTTGGGACTCCAAATCTGTAGAAAATATTACATTTCACAAAATCTTAAACATCTTTTGCATTGTCAATCCTTGTCGCTTTCGCCTCTACCCATTTAGAGATGTAATCGACAGCAAGTAAGATATAATAGAAACCAAAAGAACATGGGAAAGGGCCCATGAAATCAATCCCCCACACGTCGAAAATCTCACAAGCATGAATGGGGGTCAAAGGCATTTGATTCCTACGACTAAGATTTCCAGTGTGTTGGCAACGAGGACAAACTTTACAAAACATATATGCATCTCGATGAATATGTGGCCAAAAGAGACCACTTTCGAGAACTTTACGCGCTATCTTCGTCGGGCCAAAATGGCCTCCATATGCATAAGAATGACAAAATTCTAAAATAGAAGTTACCTCATCGTCACTTACACATCGCCGGATGATTTGATCGGAACCTTGCTTCCATAAATAAGGATCGTCCTACATGTATTGTTTGGAGTCACTCCTTATCTTGTCTCACTTCGCTCTCGGTAGCTCCTTAGGTGTTGTCCCTGTAACTAGATAAATGACTATGTCGGCATGCCAAGGAACCGCCGTCATGACCCCTAGATGCTCATCCAGGAACTTATCGTCTAGAGGCAACGACTCTTCGTTGGAAGTAATCCAGATTAAGTGGTCTACCACCAGGTTTTGTGCTCCACTTTTGTCTTTGATTTCCAGGTCGAACTCTTGGAGCAACAAAATACATCGGATGAGTCTTGGCTTGGCATCCTTCTTTGCCATCAAATGCCTCAATGCAGCATGATCTGTAAAAACAATAACTTTAGTACCTAAGATTTATTAACGAAAATTTTCCAATGCGAAGACAACCGCAAACAATTCCTTCTCCGTGGTGGAGTAGTTTGTTTGTGCACTATCGAGGGTTCTCGAAGCATAATAAACAACGTGCGGGTTCTTTCCAACCCTTTACCCGAGTACCGCCTTGATAGCATAGTTGCTCACGTCACACATAATCTCAAAGGGAAGATCCCAATTCGGTGGTCTGATAATGGGGGCGGATGTGAGCATCTCTTTAAGCTTATCAAAAGCTTCCTTGCATTTCTCATCAAACCTGAACTCCACATCCTTTTGAAGTAGATTGCACGTCGGTCAGGTAATGTATGAGAAATCCTTAATGAAACACCTATAGAAACCTGCATGACCAAAAAATGACCGGACTTCCCTCACCGAAATGGGGTAGGGTAAGCTTTTGATAACATCTACTTTAACTCTATCTACTTCAATACCTTTACTCGAGATGACATGTCCTAAAATCAGCCCTTGGTTTACCATAAAGTGACATTTTTCATAATTTAAAACCAAGTTGGTCTCTATGCATCTTTGAAAGATTTTAATGAGATTTTCTAAACATTCATCAAAGGAGTTTCCATAGACGATGAAATCGTCAATAAAAACTTCAATGATGTTTTCCTCAAACTCAGAAAAAATACTCATCATATACCGCTGAAAAGTAGCTGGTGCATTGCATAGGCCAAAGGGCATTCGGCGATAGGCGAAAATGCCGAAAGGACATGTAAACGTGGTTTTCTCTTGGTCTTCTGGTGCAACCGGGATTTGATGAAAACCAGAGAAACCATCTAAACAACAATAATGAGACTTACCTGCCAGTCTCTCGAGTATCTGGTCGATAAAAGGTAGAGGGAAGTGATCTTTGCGGGTTGAGGCGTTCAACCGTCGGTAATCTATGCATACTCTCCAACCACTTTGTACTTTTGTCGGAACCATCACTCCCTCGGTGTTTTCCACTACTGTCACCCCTACCTTCTTTAGAACAACCTGCACCGGGCTCACCCATTTGCTATCGAAATATCATACCTGCATCCAGCAACTTTTGAATCTCTTTCTTCACAACCTCCATCATGGGTGGATTCAACCTCCTTTGAGCCTCGTGGAACGGCTTGAAGTCATCCTCCATCAAAATCTTGTGCATGCAAGTTGATGGGCTCAAGCCTTTTATGTCGGCTATCGTCCACCCAATGCCTCCTTGAATTGTTTTAGCACGGAAACGAGCTTCTTTTCCTCGGATGAGTCTAATCTACTTGAAATGATGACCGATAGCTTCTCTCCTTCTCCTAGATACGCATACTTGAGATGCTCGGGAAGTTTCTTCAACTCTAGTTCTGGTGCCTACAAAACAGAAGGAAGTAGCTTTTTGTTAGATGTCGGTAAAGAAACTTGAGTTATGTCATACCCTGACATCTTCTTTTGATCCACAAAAGCTACTAGCTCGTGAAACTCGAGTCCGAGCTCAATCTTCTTCATGAGTTACTCTCGCTTCATTCAAAGACCTACTCAATATGGTGTCTAAAGCATCAAAATGTGTTAGTTCAAACAACTCTTGAGAAATAGGTTCAATAATGTCAATGGTACATAGAGAGGATACATCACTTGAAAAACGCATGGCTTCATAGATATTAAAATGGATGATGTTACCATCAAAGTCCATGGAAAGTGTGCCATTGTGAACATCTATTTTGTTTTTGAAGTTTTCAAAAATGGCCTCCCTAACAAGATGGATGTGGATTTTGGATGTGAATCCTCCTCCATATCAGTGACATAGAAATCAGCGGGGAAAACAAATTCATTCACTTGAACCAATAAATCCTCTAATACCCCTTTCGGGTGTACCAGGGACCTATCCGCCAATTGAATGACCACCCGAGTTTCTTGTAAGGGGCCTACATTTAGAGTCTTAAAGATAGAAAATGGCATCACAATGATAGATGCACCCAAATCAATCATATCCCTATTGATCATCACATTCCCCAATTTGCAAGGAATGGTGAAAACACCTGGATCTTGCACTTTGGGGGTTGCTTCTTTTGAAGCACGGTAGATACGTTTTCACTCATATTAATCGTCTCGTTACCCCTAAGTTTTCTTTTGTTGGTGCACAATTCTTTCAAAAACTTAGAGTAACGAGGGACTTGCTTGATTGCATCTAAAAGAGGAATATTTACCTCGACCTTCCTAAAAGTTTCTAGGATTTCCGTTTCCTCTCTAGCTTTGTTGGACATTTGAAAACACGTAGGAAAGGGAGGTGGAATTACCTTTGCTTTCTCACTTACATCGTCAGTGGATCCTGATTGTTCTTATCTTGAATGGGTTTCGGGCTTACCTCTTGCTCTTTCTCCATTTCTCTACTCTTTGCCATCTTTGGTTCTTCAAGTTCCTACCCACTCCTCAAGACAATTGCACTTACATTCTGTTTCGGGTTCGTCTCCGTTTGGGAAGGCAACTTTCCTTGAGATTCCAACCGGTTCATGGAAGTGGCAGGTTGCGTCATTTGACCTCCCAAATTTTGAATGCTTGCCTCTATTTTCTGTTAGAATTGAAGAGTATTAGCAACTAAACTCTTGACAATGTCTTCAAGGGACATACCTGGGCACTAAAAGTAGCTTGATTCGGATTAAAGGGTGCTCTCTCCTGAAACTGTTGTTGTGGCGGCCTTTGCACGAAATTCTAAAATTGAAGAAGTCTTTGGTTGCCAAAATTGTTGTTGAACAATCGTTGTTATGGTTGTGGCTGACCTTGATAACCTCCTATACGTTCACGTTTTCGGCCGTTGATAAGTGTTAATTAATTAACCTTATTACATCATTTTTTAACCATTTTCCTTTTGTTTTATTCGCCCATTAGTGTCATAATTGAGTCTTTTTATGTCTTTTTCATATATTAGTAGTTATATAGTATGTCTTATGTTAATCCCCTGTTTATGCAGGTTTTTGATGATATTTTGAGCCTGATCCTGCAGCAGTCCTGTAGGACTAGGAATGAAAGAGTCCTATAGTACCTGTCCGTGAGCTGCACTTTTGCCTGGGCCGAGAATTCGTGGGCTGCTCCTTAGAGATTGCTGGGTCAACGACCTTGGGCCTGGTCAAAGCCCATTTTTGAAGAGCCTTTTGTCTTATTAGGTGGCTCCCACTTTGCAAACTCCCTTAGCCTATAAATAGAAGGCTGAAGGCTTGAGTTTACTTACTAATTCACCAATTTACATACTTTTACTTAACTTCTCATTTGTTAATTCTCAAATCTTTGAGTTTTAAACATTTGCTCTCTAGAATATTGCTCTCGATATTTAAGCTTTCGGTTTTCTTGCTTCCAACCAAGAACCGATTTTTGTGAAGTGTGATTTCGTTCTCAAGTTTAATTCAAGTGCTCGTATTTAACCTTCATCTTATTTCTGTTTTTATTTCCAAGTTACGTTACGTTTTCTGACTTTCGTTGCAAGTTACGAATTAGTCGATCGCTGTTGCTTTACATTGGATTTCATCCTATGTGGCTCACGATTAATTTATGTAGACTAAATAATCTGTTTTTAATAGTTTGCAAGTAACCTTTTCGATCTTTGTAATGAAACTTGTGTTGCAAGTTTTGTTATTTGTCTTGCAAGTTTTCTTCAAAGTCAAACTCTATTTTCAAGGCTTTCATTAGTCATTCCTCCATCTCATCAAGTACTTGTCATACATCATGTCTTAGATTAATATTAATTAATAATATTTAGTTATTAATAATTTATATTTCAGTCCTTTACATTTCAGTCTTTATATTTTAGTCATTTACATTTCAGTCTTTACTTTACTGCAATTTATTTTTCCATCATTTAATTTCTAGCAATTTACTTTCTGTAATTTACTTTCTGCAATTTACTTTCTGCAATTTACTTTTTCGTATCAGTTATTTATTTTTCAGTCCTTACATCATTCGAGAGAAGAAACCGAGCGATGATGGGCTAACGCCTTAGCTTGGGGTGTAACGGGAAATTAAGACCAAAGCCGATGTGAAAGTACAAAGGTGTCTTATTA
>NC_037532.1:27488375-27502108 GCF_001531365.2 Cynara cardunculus var. scolymus | reverse complement strand
GATTACATTAAAATTAATTGACAACTAATTTTGTGTATAAAAATGTATTGACTTTCAAAACCTGAGGTAATAGGAGAAGGCTATAAATAGCTTTAGTGTCTGACAAACGCTATACTCCTACGATGTAGGATGGTAACACTGTGTTGTGCTAGGATTCATGACGTCTAACATAAATGATATCGTATTGATAGCACGTTGACCGGTGTGTGCTCTTGGGAGGCCGTCTGATCCGATAGTTGATACTGTCATAGTTATATAAAATCATTTATTGATTAGATAATTGTGACAGGAATGTTATGTTACCTTTTTGCTGAATCATTTGTTTAATGTCTTGATCAACTGTTGCACCCTGTGCTTCTTTTTAAGAGTGATATTTTCTTAGTTGCTAATCAAACCTCCCAATTTTAGATAAATCAAATCCCTCGTTTCACCATCTGAAATTAATTTTTATAGACTGGACTTTTGAATTAATTTTACAAGCTATCTCTGTGAGAACGATATCTGGTACTTATACCATTATTACTTGTTACGAGACGACAGTAGTTCGAGGTGTATACTTGCGCCGAGTTCTATTTTTGTGTTGAAATCTAAGGTTGAATAAACCGACGAGCAAGTTTTTGGCGCCGCTGCCGGGGATAGTACGCTGAAGTTTTTTCTTTTTAAAAGTAAAGTTTATAAAAGTTAGTTTTTCTACAATCTTTTTGTGAACGCACCGTGCATGGCAAGGCTGTCGCACGGTGAATTTTTTCCACTTGATCCCGATATTGAGCAAACTTTCAGACAACAAAGAAGAGTGCAAAGAGCTCTTCGAGCTTTAAACTCTGAAACAATGGCTGAAAATGTAATAATTGACGGAGAAGGTAAAATTAGAAATGAACCAAATATTCCACATGAGGATGAGGCTCAAAACATCTTTTGTCTTGCAAATGCTAAAAATGGTGGTATTATGACATATGTTATTCCTAATTTAACTCAACTGCACACAGGAATACATAAGCCTACCAATGGTGCCACCCATTTTTAACTTAAACCACTGATATTTCAAATGCTTCAAACAAACGGTCAGTACGCTGGTTTATCTTCTGAAGATCCTCATTCTCATCTGCGTTCTTTTATGGAAATCACAGACTCTTTTCTCATCCATGATGTTTCAGACGATGCTCTGAGACTAAAACTTTTTCCATTTTCACTAAGGGATCGAGTAAGAGCATGGTACAATTCTTTGCAACCAGACTTTGTGACTACATGGAATGAAATGACAGAAAAGTTTTTAAAAAAGTATTTTCCACCCACGAGAAATGTCAAATCCAGAAATGAAATCTGTACCCGTGCTACAATGGCCGGGACAAAGGGTCGCGATTTTGAATACCAACTAATCAAATTCTATTCCTTGTTATTTTTATCTCTTTTTTGAGATTCAGAAATAGTAACCGATTCGAAAAATCTATGAAGGTTCCAAAATGAAATAATCTTTTAGACAACTGGATGATGAAGTAGTTCCTGATGCATGGGAAAGGTATAACGAGCTGATGAGAAAATGCCCTCACCATGGCATTCGGTACTGTATACATCTAGAGACATTTTACAACGGTTTAAATATCATTGCTAGACAAATGCTCGATGCTACTGCAGGGGGAGCTTTCACAGCTTGTACCTATAATGAAGGTTTTGACATACTTGAAAAKATTTCCAATAATAACGGACAATGGTCTGACCCACGTGCAATGCCACTGAAGAAAACAGCCGGAATAAATGAGGTAGATGTTGTCTTGGCATTAACAGCTCAGATCACTAAGCTAATTTCAAATTTAACATCTAGCCCACATGTGCAATCTGATGCTAATACCTTTAATTCCAATGTTCAATTTGTGCAATGCATGTACTGTGGCAAAGGCCACTCTTTTGAGCATTGTCCTGGAAATCCTGAGCATGTAAATTATGTCAACAAGACTGGACCATTTTCACAGACTTATAATCCGGGATGGCGAAATCATCCAAATTTTTCGTGGCACAGTCCAACTCTTAATCCACCAATGCAAAAGCCTCAAGGACAGTCCAATTTTCAACCGCATGGACAGTCCAATTTTCAACTGCAAGGACAGTCCAATTTTCAACAACAAGGCCAATTAATTTTCCCTCGCAAGCGCATCAAGACAATCATAATAATCAACATGCTAATTTTCAGAATCATCAGTCTTCTTTCCAAAGCAAGCCCAAACAACAAGCTGAATCATCTACTTCCTTGGAAGAATGATGCAGGGTTTTTATAACCCAAACTCAAGCTTCAATTAAAAATCTCGAAACTCAAATGGGACAAATGGCTTTGGAAATTAGAAAAAGACCAGTAGGWTCTCTACCTAGTGATACAGAGATACCTCAGAGGGAAGGAAAAGAGCATGTTAAGGTTGTTACTTTAAGGAGTGGAAAAAGTTATTTAGAAATACCCAAAAAGAACAAAAAGAACCAACCAAAGCAGAGATTGAAAAGAAAATTGTAGAACAAGATTCTGTTACCTCTGTACCAGAATTTGTGACTACCATTCCTGTGAGTACTAGTGAGCCGCAACCCATAGTCAGGCCCATAGATAGTACGGCCATTCCAGAAAGATCAGATTTTCCACTGTTATTTCCTAATGAACCCAAGACAACCCAGACTTCCAAAGAAAGCGTTGTAGTGGATGTCTCACAATCTGGTGACAGTCCCGCAATAAAAGACCAGACCAGTCCTTTAATCCTTGTTAGGACTGAATCAGAACCAATTATGAGACCAGTTTTGAAACCAATTCCAGCACCAACTCTTCAAAAGACTACGTCTCTTATTCCATTCACTCCTTATATTCCTTATCCYCAAAGATTAAGGAATCAAAAGGAAGAATTACAATTTAAAAAGTTTCTTGATGTTTTTAAACAATTGCACATAAATATACCCTTGGTTGAAGCTATTGAGCAGATGTCCAGTTATGCAAAGTTTTTAAAAGACGTTTTGAGCAAAAAGAAAAAGTTGACTGAATACGAGACCGTAACTCTGACTGAAGGTTGCAGTGCTTTGTTGTCCAGTAAAATTCCACCTAAGATGAAAGATCCTGGAAGTTTTACAATCCCTTGTTCAATTGGAGGAAAAGAGATAGGAAAAGCTCTATGTGACTTAGGTGCTAGTATAAACTTGATGCCTTTATATGTTTTCAATACCCTAGGCATAAGTGAAGCTAGACTTAGACTGTAACTCTGCAGTTAGCTGACAAGTCCATAGCCTATCCCAGAGGAAAGATTGAGGATGTCTTAGTTCAGGTTGATAAGTTTATTTTCCCAGCTGATTTTATCATTCTAGACTTTGAAGCCGACAAAGACATTCCCATCATTTTAGGGAGATCTTTCCTAGCTACTGGTAGAACCTTGATAGATGTACAGAAGGGATAATTAACCATGAGAGTCCAAGACCAACAAGTGACTTTTAATGTTTTTAATTCCCTTAGGTACCCGGAAGAAAGAGAAGAGTGTTCTGCTTTGAGTCTGATAGAAACCTGGTGTCAAGAGAAAAGTTTGGGGGAAATCTTAGGTTTATCTGAGACTGATAGTGATGAAGAGGAAGATTTTGAGGAATTAGAAACACCACAAGAATCTGCTGCTTTTGAAGTTTTAGAAACTGAGGATAGGAAGATTCTTGTTCCTTCCTTAGGTATTGCCCCAAATTTAGAGTTAAAACAACTTCCCTCACATTTGAAGTATGCCTTTTTAGGAGATTCAGGGAAGTTGCCAGTCATTATTTCATCATCTTAGAAGCTAACCAAGAAGAAAAGTTGGTTGACATGTTGAAACTTCATACCAAGGCCATAGGATGGACCATTGCTGACCTCAAGGGGATAAGTCCCATGTTGGATGACAAAATTTTCACCTCCGTTAAGCCTTAAAGAAGGCTTAATCCTGTCATGAAGGAGGTTGTCAAAAAGGAGATTTTAAAATGGCTTGACGCTGRCATAATTTATCCTATTGCTAGTAGTACCTGTGTCAGTCCTGTGCAATGTGTACCCAAAAAGGGTGGAGTCACTGTTGTACCAAATGAGAAGAATGAACTTATACCTACTATAATAGTAATTGGTTGGAGGATATGTATGAACTATCGAAGGCTTAATAAAGCCACTCAAAAAGACCATTTTCCATTACCCTTCATAGACCAATGTTAGATAGACTAGCAGGAAAAGAGTTTTATTGTTTCTTATATGGCTACTCCGGTTACAATCAGATTGACATAGCACCGGATGATCAGGAAAAGACTAATTTCACATGTCCATATGGAACTTTTGTTTTTAGAAGAATGCCTTTTGGACTTTGTAATGCCCCTGCCACTTTCCAAAGGTGTATGATGTCTATTTTCTCAGATATGTTAGAACACTCCATGGAAATCTTCATGGATGATTTTTTAGTATATGGGACATCATATGACCTGTGCTTGCAAAACCTTGAAAAAAGTCTTAAAAGATGTGAAGAAACAGATTTGGTTTTGAACTGGGAAAAGTGTCACTTTATGGTAAAAGAAGGCATAGTGTTAGGGCATTTAATTTCCAAAAGAGGCATTGAAGTTGATAAAGCAATGTTAGAGGTAATTAAGAAGTTACCTGAACCAACAACTGTAAAAGGGATCAGAAGTTTTCTAGGACATGCAGGTTTTTATAGGAGGTTCATTAAAAAATTTTCAAAAATATAAAAACCTCTTTGTTTATTATTACAACATGGCCATGTTTTCAATTTTAATGAAGATTGTAGAAAAGCTTTCAACATTTTAAAAGAAGCATTGGTCACTGCCCCTGTGGTAATAACACCTGATTGGTCCAAACCCTTTGAAATAATGACTGATGCTAGTGACTGGGCAGTTGGTGCAGTGTTGGGACAAAAGAGAGAAAAGATTTTAAATCCTATTTATTATGCATGCAAAACTCTTAATGATGCTCAWATCAATTACACCACTACTGAAAAGGAATTATTAGCTGTGGTCTTTGCTTTTGAAAAATTCAGATCATACTTGATGGGAACCAAAGTGATTGTTCATACTGATCATGTTGCCATCAAGTACCTTATTTCTAAAAAAGATGCAAAGCCAAGGTTAATAAGGTAGGTCTTGCTTTTGCAAGAGTTTGATTTGGAGATCATTGATAGAAAAGGGGTGGATAATCAAGTGGCCGACCATCTGTCAAGATTGGAAAAACAAGACAAACCAGTGCAAAGTAGTGACATCTGTGAAGTATTTCCAGATGAAAGAATTTTCGCTCTTAATCATACTATAATGCCTTGGTTTGCTGATCTTGTTAATTACTTAGCTTGTGGGATTATTCTCAAGGAATTTAATAAGTATCAAAGAAAGAAGCTCATCTATGATTCAAAGAAATATTTATGGGATGACCCTTTCTTGTTTAAAATTTGTGCAGATCAGGTGATCAGAAGATGCATTACAAAAGAAGAAGTACCATCAGTTCTACAGCACTACCATGCAGGACCCTGTAGAGGACATTTTGGAGAAAGTAGGATAGCATCCAAGATTTTACAATCAGGATTCTACTGGCCTACTTTACACAATGATGCTCAAAACTTTGTAAAAAGTTGCAATGAGTGTTAGAGGAGTGGAAATATCTCTAGAAGAAATGAAATGCCTTTAAACGGAATTCTAGAAATAGAATTATTTGATGTTTGGGGTATAGACTTTATGGGACCTTTTCCTCTGTCCAATAATTGTGCCTACATACTGGTTGCTGTGGACTATGTGTCCAAATGGGTGGAAGCCATGGCTTGCCATTCCAATGATGCTAAAACAGTCGTTAAGTTTTTATACAAGCACATATTCACTAGATTTGGTACACCTCGTGCCTTAATTAGTGATGAAGGCACTCACTTCATAAACAACATGTTAGAAGAAGTCCTTGATAAGTATGACATCAAGCATAGGGTAGCAACTACCTACCATCCTCAGACCAACGAATTAGCTGAATTGTCTAATAGGAAGATAAAAGGGATTTTGGCCAAAGTAGTCAAGCCATATAGAAAGGATTGGGCCTCTAAGTTAAATGATGCGTTATGGGCCTATCGGATTGCTTACAAAACCCCTATTGGTATGTCTCCCTATAAATTGGTCTTTGGAAAAGCTTGTCATTTAATTGTGGAATTAGAGCACAAAGCCTATTGGGCCATTAAGGAACTCGACATGAGTTTAGATGATGCCGGAAGAAAAAGGAGTTTGCAACTTTGTGAATTGGAAGAACATAGAAATTTTTCCTATGAAAATGCCAAGTTGTACAAAGAAAATACCAAGAAATGGCATGATAAAAAGATTCTTTCAAAAGAGTTCATAGAAGGCCAAAAAGTCTCGTTGTTCAATTCAAGGTTAAAGTTATTTCCGGGAAAGCTGAATTCCCGATGGACCGGACCTTTTATTGTTGCCAAAGTATACCCCTATGGAGTAATTGATCTGATAGACCCGGAGAGGGGTACCACTTTCAAAGTGAATGGACAAAGAGTAAAACCTTTCTTTGAGTCCATGAGTGTTACACAACCTATTGAGGTTATCTTTCTAAAATAATAATTCATTGTGAATATTTAGTATTTATATATATATAATTATAAGTTGTTATTTTATTTTGCATTTTTCATTTTAAATTTTTAGTTTAAGCTTTAGTTTATTTTTCTTCATTTTTTTAGAATAATTATCTATTTCTTTTATAATATATACATATATTTAGTTAGGTTGAATATTTAAAAATTTGATTTTGTTTTAATCTTTGGGCTGAATTCAAAGCAAAAGGCCCAGTTTGTTATTGTTGATTAACCAGGCCCGGCCAAAAGGAATGAAGGCCATTTTCATTTCTTAACAAGCCGCGACAATGGAGGCCCAAAGTAAAATCCGCATATAGGAAGCCCATGCGATAGAAGCCCAAGAGCGAAGCCTGAATATTGGTACGGCCTGTCAAGAGCCCGCGTTTTTCCTTGTACCAGTTACTGTCTATTCATCTTCAAACTCTCAACTCACTCCATCACTGTACCTTCCTCTCCATTGTACCACTTCCCGTAAGCAATAGCTAATCCCAAGCAACCATTTTCAGAGAGAAAAGACTTCATGTGAACTGGCATTACCAAGCAAGGTACGGTTTCTGACTAATCATACTAGTTGCTCGATAACTGTCAATCATCTAGGGAAATTTTGAAATCTTCGAAGCTAAAATCTTGGAGACTAAGTTTAGAGGCTTTAAAAACCCCCTAATCACTGTTCATACACCACTCGGGTTCTTTGAAAACCATTGTTCACAACCATTGTTCTTCTTTGCTCCAACAACCATTAATAGTCCCCTATTCACCTTGTATAGCCATTCTCAAATCTCGAGCAAGAAGAAAGGAAGAAGAATCTGATTCCATGCCCCTGTTACCAATAATGATCACTCCAGTGAGAGTGAAGAAGAGCCTATTGATGCCATTCCCTTGAGACAGGTTCCTTTTGATAAGTCTAGACCTCCACCACCCACTCAAATTCAAACCCAATCTCAAATATTTGTGAAGACTGAGCCACAGCCACAACCACAACCACAATACCAAGTTGGTCCTAGAATGACCAGAAGCAGAGCAAAGGGTCTGGCCACTTTCAAGCCCATTAAGCAGAAGAAGGGCAGTGTGATCAATTTATCAGATGATAGTGATTCACCACCTGAGATGCATGGTGTTCAGGGCAGGACAAACAGACCAACACAAGAGGATTCAACCTCTTTGAATGCACTGGCAGAGGCAGCAACCCAAATAAGCACTCAGAGCATACCTCGAAGCATCACAGAGAGGCTCCAAACAGGTTTGAGAATCAGTAGACCTTTGACTATGAATTTACTGTCTAGTTTTCCTATATACCCTCAAGCCAGTGTTGGCTTTATGTTGAGAAAATCTGTGGATGAGGCCATTGCTGCCTCTAATGAGGTATTAGGCCTAAAATCAACAAATTGTGCACCTACCATATCCATGGTCCACACTCAGCCTTCTATGGCTGCCCAAGCACCTAAAAAGGGAAATTCATCCCTTAAGCATTCTGTTAGTGCTGCTTTGGCAGCCATGGATAGGATGATTAGGAGGGAACCAGAGTGTGATCCATCCCCTATCCAACCACCTGTTACCACCATCCATGCACCCACTATCACTAGAGATACACCCATTGAATTCAATTTCATGGATTCACCATATTTTACCTCTATTCCTATTTCATCTACCACTGTTGAACCCATAATATTTAACCATCCAACTACATCCCAAATAGTCTCTAGGACTGCCCCTGTTGAAACAGTCACCACAAGCTCAATACCTTCACCAATCCAAGCCACAAACACACCATCTACACCTACTGAACCTGTTATCCCTTTACCACCTACTGTGTCCATCCAAGAACTAGACTTTGTCTTAGGTCTCTCACCCACTAATCCCAGCCTAACACCCTTTGAACACAATGAACACCCATCTGATCCACAAAACACCCTTGTCACTCAAACACCACCACCCTCACCCCACTTCACTCAACCATTCATACCTAGTCCAAACCAACCCACTAGCCCTATACACTTTGGGACTCATGACTATTATGAGGGTGCACATTTTGTTCACCATAGCCCTGAGCATAGCAGCCCACATGTTGAGCAGGAAAAGGAAGATGTTGATACATGTGCTAGTTTAAGAAAGAAAGTGGCAAGGAAGAGGAGAATGAGCAGAGTTGAAACTAGGAGTTCAAAAAGAAGGAGAGAGGACAATGAGAGATCAAAGGCTAAGAAAAGGGCATCTAAAAGAAGAAAGAGGCCAGACCAACAATTTGAGGAAGGGCCAGGTATATTTTTGAAGCCCAAACACTTGTTTAGCACACCCCTAGCAAGAAAAACTTACTTGCAATATTCTGAGAAAGTAGGGGTGGTGCAAAAGGGTTTTTCACAACAACTATTGTTGGCCAATCCTAACATCAAGGCCACAATAGATTCTTTAGGTGGAGAAATTCTGTGTGATACACCTAACCAATACAATCTTAGTTGGGTTAGGGAGTTTTACAATGAGGTAGCAGTCACTGATGGGGTAAACCTGAGAGTAAGAAAGACCCCTGTCTCCTATTCACCCAGTGCCATAAATGACCTATTAGAGCTCATACCACCTTCATACTCTGAGCTAGATAGGTTGACAGTTGGGTGCTCTGATGAGGAGTTTGATTTGATCTTAGCTAGGATAGCCAAGGAAGGGGTTGTTTGCAGTTTCAAGGGAAGGGCTAGGCTGTTAAAAACTCAATATTTGAAGCCTGAAGCCAATTTATGGTTCTATTTCATGAGGCACACAATTCACCCTATTAGCCATGTAACAAATCTTTGCCTAGAAAGAGTTTTGATCCTCTACTGTATTTTAGAGGCTAGGCCATTTGATGTTGGGAGGATGATATGCTCCAACATCAAGGCTTGTGTGGAGAGGACAAATAGCAAATTGCTCTATCCCTCCTTGATACATAGGCTTATGTAAAAGGCCCAAGTCCTAGCCTTGCCCAAAGATGTGATGTATATGGAGAAGACCTCCATAGACAAGAAACGTTTGGATAGATTGATGAGGGTGAATGCAAAGGTACAGCCAGATGCACCTACTTCTTCCATAGCGGCCTTAAAGGCTGAATTATTGAAGGCAATGGAGGACCACACCAATGCGTTGAAGAGAACAATAGTGAAGAAGCACCACAAATTGATGAAGAGGGTAGATGACTTGAAGAAGGAGGTAGACATCTTGAAGAAAGAGAGGGTACAATGGGCTGAGTACAAAATGCAGAATGAGAGAATGCTCAGAGCTGCTGTCAAGCATGGGAAATCAAAGAGTGCAATCAAGCTCCCACCTCCACCTAAGTCCATCTTGCTACAGCATTCAGACTCTCCTACTCAGTCTGAGTAGGACAGGTTCTAACTTCTCAATTCTTTGTATATATTTCCATTTTTATTTATGCATGATCATTTAGCTGAATTTAGTGTTTATTTTTGTTGTTTTAAAAGCCTTTGCTGATTTGTTGTTTGTATACATATAGTTTACTATTTTTAGCTGTTGTTTGCTGTTTCTAACAGCATTTAGATGCAACTGTCAATTCTGTTGCCTTAAAGCCTGAAGCAGGGCAGTTTTTGTCCATGATAATTCCTCTGTTTTGACAGTAGTATCTTAGGTCCTAGTAGTCTAGTTGTGTTTCTAAGTACTACTTGATCTTTGGGTACTGTTTGGTATTCATTTTGCTGTCTTCATATGAACTTTTGTTGTTTTGAGCCTTAGACTCTATTGTTTGTCTTTGATGTTTTTTAAATAGTTAGCTACTATTTTTGATTTGCTATTTTTTAGGACTAGTTAGATGTTTTTACTATTTGCTGTTTTAAGGATTTTCCATTTTGATTTGTTGTTCCGGATTAGTAGCTATTTCACTTATGTTTGCCAAAACAGAATCCTTTAGCTTAGTCTTTAATCAGCTGTGTTATTTTTGATAAAAATTCTTTCATTTGCTGTTTTAACAAGAAGTTTTGTTGTTTTTATATTTAGAATTTAAATTTGCTGTTTTTAAGTATCATTTTAGGTTCTGTTTAATTTCTTTGTTTTCCTAAAGCATGGCTTACCTTTGATTTTGTTTTTTCTTTGCCACATTTTAGGCAATTTGTTGTTTTAAGTGCTATGTAGTCCCACCATTATGACCATGCTTTTCTTATTATTGTATCCTGCTTCACAACATCTGTTCAACATGATATGTTTCTTTGGGATCTTAAATTTGCTGTTTTCATTAGTAAATTGTCTTTGTTTTGATATTTGTTGTCTTAAAAAAATTCTTGTTTAGTTTCTTTGTTGTTTTTAGCTATTTCAGGAATATCACAGTCTAAGGGTATGATTTGCATATCTATTGATGGTTCTATTTTTCCCTTTTGCCTCAATTGAGGATATTTGCTGTTTTTAGGATATCATATAATCTTGGTTATGCATTATCTTTGCTATTTTACTAATGTCAAGTTGTTGTTTGCACAACTGGTATGATTGTTTTGAGGGAGGACATTGTTTAATGCACTCATTCTCACCTCCATGAGTTCTAATATGACCAATACAGGCTGAGTCATAAGAAGACAATGGCAATCCCATGGTCTGGTTTCATTTAGCCTATTTCATGGTAGAGCAATGGCAATCCCATTATTTGGTTCCAATTGGTTTATCTCATGGTAAAACAATGGCAATCCCATTGTTTGGCCTAATATTACCATGTTGTTTGGAAATACAGTCCTCTGGTTGACTGTCTTGGTCTGAAACTCAACCTTGGTACCACATCCTTACTCTAGAGTCAATTTGACTAGGAATTGGATTGTTGGTTTTGTTTAAATCCATCTGAGTCTTTGAGTCAATTTTATTTTCTCAAGATAACCAAGTCACACTTGTGACTTCTCATCTTTGCTTTTCTGTTTCAATTATTTTTGAGTCTTTTTGCTTTTAAAAGATAGTCAATTACACTTGTATTGATCATCTTTGCTTTTCTGTTTCATTTTAGGATTTTGGGCACTGATTTTAAGTAGCATATTTTCTTTTAGGCATTATGCACCAAAAATAGAATAAATAATAAATTTGTTGTACAAATGTTTGGACTTGATGCCATAGCCACAATAATCCAAAGCTTGAAACCATATTTGTCTTAAATTGAGCCTCTAGAACTAACCAACCATTTCCAAAGCTTTCACTTGATTCAATTGGGCCTTCATTTCAATTTGGCCAATTTGTAGCCTTCATACACTCACAATGAGGACATTGTTTCCCTTAAGTTTGGGGGAGGGTCCTAAAAGTACCAAACACTTTATACATGAAACATATGCATCAAGACCAAAAGACAAACAAAGGAACATAGTTCCATGTCCTATGCATACAAAAGAGTGTCAAAGTACACCAGAATATTTGAAAAAGACCAAAGTGTCCAATATACCTCAATATGAGATACATAGTAGTAAACTAATGTAGAGCCAAATGCAAAACCCAATTCAAATTCCCAAATTCTATGTTGAATCTAATGTAGCAATAGAAATATAGGCTAGCTTATGGTTTGGGAATATGAAAGATTTAAGTTTGGGGGAGCTAGGTTTATGAAGGGTTTTGGATATCAAGCATCAAGTCATGAGTATAACACTTCCATTCAAAACATTTCAAAAATATGCATATTTTGGCTATTGAATATTTATGCTCAATTTTTTTTCGTTTATTAGAAATTTGAGTATTTTAATTTGTCATTTTCTGTTGTTTGGGGACAAACAACAATTCAAGTTTGGGGGTGTRATAAGTGTTAATTTATTAACCTTATTACATCATTTTCTTAAMCATTTTCCTTTGTTTTATTTGCCCATTAGTGTCTTAATTGAGTCTTTTTATGTCTTTTTCATATAATAGTAGTAATATAGTATGTCTTATGTTAATCCCCTGTTTTTGCAGGTTTTTGATGATTTTTTGAGCCGATCCTGCAACAGTCCTGTAGGACCAGGAGTGGCAGAGTCCTATAGTACTTGTCCGTGAGCTGCACTTTTGCCTGGGCCGAGAATTCGTGGGTTGCTCCTTAGAGATTGTTGGGTCAACGACCTTGGGCCTGGTCAAAGCCCATTTTTGAAGAGCCTTTTGTCTTATTAGGTGACTCCCACTTTGCAAACTCCTTTAGCCTATAAATAGAAGGCTTAAGGCTTGAGTTTACTTACCAATTCACCAATTTACATACTTTTACTTAACTTCTAATTTGTTAATTCTCAAATCTTTGAGTTTTAAACATTTGCTCTCTAGAATATTGCTCTCGATATTTAAGCTTTCGGTTTTCTTGCTTCCAACCAAGAACCGATTTTTGTGAAGTGTGATTTCGTTCTCAAGTTTAATTCAAGTGCTCGTATTTAAYCTTCATCTYATTTCTGTTTTTATTTCCAAGTTACGTTACGTTTTCTGACTTTCGTTGCAAGTTACGAATTAGTCGATCGCYGTTGYTTTAMATTGGATTTCATCCTWTGTGGCTCACGATTAATTTAYGTAGACTAAATAATCTGTTTTTAATAGTTTGCAAGTAACCTTTTCGATCTTTGTAAYGAAACTTGTGTTGCAAGTTTTGTTAYTTGTCTTGCAARTTTTCTTCAAAGTCAAACTCTATTTTCAAGGCTTTCATTAGTCATTCCTCCATCTCATCAAGTACTTGTCATACATCATGTCTTAGATTAATATTAATTAATAATATTTAGTTATTAATAATTTATATTTCAGTCCTTTACATTTCAGTCTTTATATTTYARTCWTTTACATTTYAGTCTTTATATTTCAGTCCTTTACATTTCAGTCTTTACATTTCAGTCTTTATATTTCAGTCATTTACATTTCAGTCTTTATATTTCAGTCCTTTACATTTCAGTTTTTACTTTATTGCAATTTATTTTTCCATCATTTAATTTCCAGCAATTTACTTTCTGTAATTTACTTTTTGTAATTTACTTTCTGCAATTTACTTTCTGCAATTTACTTTTCTATATAAGTTATTTATTTTTCAGTCCTTACATCCTTCGAGAGAAGAAACCGAGCGATGATGAGCTTTCGCTTTAGCTTGGGGTGTAACGGGAAATTAAGACCAAAACCGATGTGAAAGTACAAAGATGTCTTATTAGCATTATAGTCCACTATTTGTTTCAGGTGCTTAATATTTCATTTGATGATTACATTAAAATTAATTGACAACTAATT
>NC_037532.1:27477816-27488240 GCF_001531365.2 Cynara cardunculus var. scolymus | reverse complement strand
CCCTGTGCTTCTTTTTAAGATTGATATTTTCTTAGTTGCTAATCAAATCTCCCAATTTTAGATAAATCAAATCCCTCGTTTCACCATCTGAAATTAATTTTTATAGACTGGACTTTTGAAATAACTTTACAAGCTATCTTTGTGGGAACGATATCTTGTACTTATACCATTATTACTTGTTACGAGACGACAGTAGTTCGAGGTGTATACTTGCGCCGAGTTCTATTTTTGTGTTGAAATCTAAGGTTGAATAAACCGACGAGCAGCTGTCACCAACACATCCTCTTGAAGTTGTGGGCACGCATCGGTTGGATAGCCCGTCACCAAGCATATGCCGTAAGTTTTCACCTGTTCTTTATCAACTACAAGCTGTTTGACCAAGTTAGTAAGATCAAACAAACGATTCTCAATGCTCGCAAAGTTTATCTCATTGGCCTTTGCAAGCTCCCTCCTCATATCATTCCTCACACTAAATTGTTGGGAATTCTCGGCCATGGTAGTGATTAGAGCTCTAACCTCGGTTTGGGTCTTATTGAACATGGCACCACCACTGGCGGCATCAATCATCTTCATATCCATAGGTAGGAGACCCTCATAAAATTATTGCAAGAGCAATTGTTCCGAGATTCCATGTTGTGGACAACTCACATAGAGATGTTTGAATCTCTCCCAATATTCATGGAGAGTTTCAACATCTCGTTGCTTAATGCTACAAATCTCTCTACGAAGATTAGCGGCTCGGGAGGCGGGAAAGAATTTGTCTAGAAATAGCCTCGCCATTTGGTTCCATGTCGTTACCAAATCAGGAGGTAACGAGTATAACCAATCAGTAGCCCGGTCCTTTAAAGAAAAAGGAAAAGCCTTTAATTTTATTAGGTCCTCCATAACCTCGGCCGGTTTCATGCTCAAGCAAACAATATGGAATTGCTTTAAATGCTTATTAGGGTCCTCGTTCTCTAACCCGTGATATGTGGGTGAGAGATGGACCAATCCAATCTTAAGAACAAAGTTTTCATTACCTGTCGGATACCTGATACAAATTGGAGTTTGAGCAACGTCTTGGGTTGCCAATTGACGTAAAGTCTGCTCATCGGCCATGTTGACCTTCGGATTTTCCTCCTCTTCTTCCTCAGATTCCGTCTTTAGTTCCTTTACTTCGCTTTCAAACTCGGATGGTAACTCAATATCCTTCTAGATGTTGATTATCGGTGAACTTGAAGATCGCCTTGTGCCTTCCGGAGCCTAGCAAGCTTCCTAAATCACTTGGCTGTCCGTTCAATTTCTGTGTCTATGGGAATAGGCGTACCTGTACGTGAAGATCTAGGCATTAACCATTAGAAACACCGAGTCCCCGGCAACGGTGCCAAAAATTTGACGGATGCCGAGCCACCAAATAATAAATTTCAACTACGAGCTAATTACAACCAAAATTGTAATAGCGGTAAGTCGGGTCAAATCTACAAGGACTCGTTTTAACTTACTATGTCTAGAAAAATCAAATACAAAGCAACAGTTTAAAAGTAATTACAAAGGGGGGGTTGGATTTGATTAATTAGACTAAACATGCGAATAAAATTTATTATAGACGAATGGAATAAAAATAAACTCGACTTTGGATTATAAATACAACTCTATTCACGAGTTGTTATAATTGATGATGTATAAGGCGACCGTACATACTTCGATTAACCCGGTTCTAATTGTCAAAGAACTCTAACAATTAATTCCAACATACATAACTTTTGAGAGGAACAAGCTCTCATCTCATACGTTAATATGCAATTGACCTCAAATAAGCTCTTAAGAGCCAAATTGATACTAGCATGAATAATCAATGGAACCCGGGTCGGATAAATTCACACACGAGCTTGGTTAATGTAAATCTTCCGTTTCACCCAATTTCATAACAAAAGATAGGAATTTTCTACAAAACCTATTTGTTATTTGTCATCAATATTAGTTTACTAAACAATTACGKATTTAGGAAACCAAAATAACCACRATCGATTTCCACACAATTGATCAGAAAGCATGAAATTCAATTTTATAAGCTATTAAGTTCAGAAATTGGTTGAATAATCAAAGTAAGATGGTAGTACATCATCTCAAACAACTAGTAAAAATAAAACTTGCAAATACTAAGCAATCCAAGGTCGAATTTATAAAGAAATTAGCCACACATGGCTAACTGAAAACACAAACTAAGAAATTGACAAGAGATATTAACCTAAATTTGAAATTGATGAATCTCCTACAATGCTTCTCCAATCCAAAACCAAGAACTGTTGCTGTCTTCACTCACGCTCCCGTCTTCTCCAATTGATCGCACATCTTCCCAATCGATTGCACGTCTTCTCTCGATGAAAAACTGCCTCTATTGGGCTGTTGTTGCTGGAATTTTTGTTGTTGGGTTTTTTGTTGCTGTTGGGCCTCTTCTGTTGGGCTTTTTTTTGTTGTTGGTGGGTTGAAGGAGTGATGATAGGAGATAAGGATAGTAATGCAACAAATAAAGGTGGAGCCAATCTTAGTAGAAACTTGAGTTGTTGGCGTGACTTCACCCATTGTGCTTCATCTCCTTGCTTCCCCTTTTCCGGTTGCCATAAGAAACCAAAATCCAAGCCTTGAAAACCATGAAATTATTGCTCTATCTCTCTATGTGTGTGTGAGATATTGTTGGTCCCGTAAGGGTCTACAAGAATAGAAACAGTTTGTAGAAGGGGGGGGATGAATACAAACACAGTATTTTCAAATTTAAAATATATATTGATAGAGAAGATCAATAAGATTTTACAAGACTGTTTGCGGAAAGATAAGGTAATGAAAACCTATCTAAACAATCTTTGGTTACACACCGAGTTTTAGCAAATACAAAAAAAGAGATTGCTAAAAGGAGAATCCTTTACATAAGCTAGAAGATGCTTGAAGTAAGAATAGGGTTAGAGAGAGATACGCGCTCTCTGCATGGAGAAGAAACACTTCTATTTATACCCAGTGCATTAAATGATCATTTAATGCAATATGGTAGGTTATAGAGTGCGTGTCAAGCCTTAAAAGGAAGGCTTGTCCTTTGCTACAGTGAATAGTACAAAAGCACTATTTTTGAGCAGACATCCTTACCTAAAGTTGGTGGACAAAGAGTCGACTAATCGGCTTCGTACCGTACTAACTTTTGCAAGGGTATGGGTTTGTCCTTTGTGTGCATAAGGACAAGACAACAACAATCGTGCTAAACAAGCTTCATTTGATTGCTGAATGCTGGAATGACCTAGAGGTCTCATCATCATTCGCTGAATCTAGAGCAGTCTTCACACATATGTAGACAGGCTTGTAATCACTGAATACCGCTTCAGATCACGTACTTGCCAATCTCTAATCTTCAGTTTCAGTCTTCGACGTTTGCTGAAGGATCTGTGGTGTGAGTGTTGTCTTCTTGAAGTAAAACTGTCTCTTATGAATTTACAATACAAGTTCTTCAACGATCACTGAACATACTCAGTGATGATCGCTGGAACTGAAAATACAGAAACACAAATACAACGTGAAAGGAAAAAGGGATTGTCATCAAATCACTGAGAGAGATGATCAACAGATATATATATATATATATATATATAGAGAGAGAGAGAGAGAGATCAACAACAAGTCATTTTTCTTTTACAACTTGAATTACCTCAAATAATTAAAACTAAGTTAGAACATTTAAGCATCTAATTAATATTAATTACTAGGCAACTTTATCATAAAAATATATAAAGTTGGCGCTTATCAGGATTCACGAAGGTGGCACGAGGAGGCGCACTTTGCACTTCGCTTTTTGACTTGGTCTTCCACATTTTTGAGTTAATGATCAGTTGAGAAATATCCTCATCATGATCAACGATTTTGTGAGGATTTTGTGGAAAAGTAGTAGGCTTCAACTAGTATATAAACTGGGTTGAAGCCAACTCTCAAAACACACTGAAAAAATCAGTGCTATCCCTCCTTCGATTGCTGCTTTCGAGTCTAATTTCTCTCTACCGATTTCTGCATCTATCGTTCTCGTTTTTTCGTTTTGATCGTTGTTCATAAACGAATCGTATACTGCATCAAATCCTGGGGCTTTGCGACTAGCAGACTCACGGCGTGAATAAAGTGGTCGTATAAAACCTTAAAAGACAGGTTTTACCGTGTAGATTACAATCCAAATCGACAGTTTAATCAGGTTGGTTTTATATTTTCCGCATTGTATTTAATTTTCTGTTCACTAAGTGAATAGCTCTGCTTCTGCTCCTTTTTTTCATTGAATATATCATGAATGATAGATTCAATCTATGTGAATTAACACTCTGTTGAGGTGTTGTGGGTTCTGAACACTAAAAGGTTTAATTTTGTTTGTTAAATATTTAAAGTTTTTTATAAAGATTAAAACTTTATTTTGTTTTATCTATCTTATTCGAATATTTTTCAACATTCTTTAAGGTTTTATAATGTAATGGACACCGGAAACTACCGAATTCTTAATCAAGATATGATGAAACTCGAGAAGTTTGACGAGTCAAGTTACACTCATTGGGCGGACAAAGTAAAGTTCATGTTGATGGTGGTAAAAATCTATTATGTTTTGGACCCAAGCCTCCCACCTATCCCCGAAAATCCGATCCCTGAAGCAGGGCAACAACTGGATCTTCAAAGAATTGTTGATCTAGAAAAATTGAGAATGATCTGCAAGGAAGAGTAAACTCTTGTTTGTGGACATGTTAAGAATGCTCTGTCAGATTGTCTGTATGATCTGTATTCCCCGATTACGTGCCCTAGAGAGTTGTGGAAAGCATTGGAATTCAAATACAAGTCACAAGAAGATGACACTAACAGATATCTTTTATCTCTGTATTTGAGATTTCAAATGGTTGATGAAAAACCGATTCTGGAGAAAGTGCATGAGCTCCAAGTTTTAGTAAATAAACTTAAGATGATTTCTATTGCTATTACTGAAACTTTTCAAGTAGGGGCAGTGATTGATAAAACTGCTTCCATCTTGGAAAGATTTTTATTAAAGAATGATGCACAAAACCGAAGATTATTCTTTGGATGATTTGCTAAAACATCTTCGAATCAAGGAATAGGCGCGTAATCGGGACAAGAGAGGCAAATCTTTGATGAATGCCAACAACGTGCAGGCAGGAGGCAAGGGTAAGGGAAGGGCCGGAGGTCCAAATAGAAAGTGGAACATGGGTCCACAAAAGAAGAGTTTCAAGAGATCTGGTAATCAATCGAACCCGGGGCAGAAATTTAAGAAGTTGAAAGATGTCACGTCTACGGAGAGACGAGACACTACGCTCGTAAATGCAAGGACAGAAAGTCCGGAACCCCTGCTGCTAATTCTGTTGAGGGGATTCAACACCTTGTGGCGAATCTCCACAAGGAAGAAATTGATATGATCTCAGAGGCCTCTACAAGAATTGTGGCTGGAAGAGGTGGCTGGTACTTGGACTCTGGAGCCACTGTTCATGTTTGTGACTCCAGGTCCAAGTTTGTTGAATATGGACCAGTTCGAGATGGAAAGCAAGTGATAGTAGCTAACAACGGTCGTGTGGATGTCGTTGGAATGGGTATCGTACTACTGAAGTTCACTTCCGGCAAGACCGTCACTCTCCGAAATGTTCTTCATGTTTCCATTAAAAAAAAGCCTCGTCTCTGCAAGCAAACTCGATGAAAATGGGTTTGGAATAAATATAGAGGCAAAGAAGCTCGTGATATACAAGAGGAAGACGTTCATTGGAAAATGGATACTATCAGTTAGGTATGTATCGCTTGAATCTAAGTGAGGATGGTTGTGAGGAGGTCGGAACTAGTGATTCAGTAGGAAGTAATGTTTTAACCACGTCTGAAGATGTTTCAAATTTTTCTGTTTCTATGATTGAAAGTGATATAATCCCCAATGATTTTAATAAAGTTGCTTCTTTGGATTATTATGTTTGTTCTATTTCTTTATGGCATAAACGTCTTGCGTATAAAAGGATGCATAACAAATGATTAATCAAAATTGATAACAAAGATTTTGGAAAATGTGAAACTTGTGTAAAATACAAGTTTACAAAGAAACCTTTTCCTTTTGTTAAAAAGGACACATCAATTTTAGAGTTGATTCATTATGATATTTATGAATTAAATGAAATACTTACCCGAGGAGGTAAAAGGTATTTCATTACTTTTTGGGATGATTTCAGTCGTTTTTTACAAGTTTATTTGTTACACTCAAAAGATGAAGCTTTTGAAGCTTTTAAACTCTACAAAGCTGAAGTCGAAAATCAACTCGAAAAAAGGATAAAAATACTTCGATCAGACAGAGGTGGTGAATATTTTAATAGAGAATTCCATACATTCTGTGAAGAGAATGGTATCAAACATGAACGGACCTCACCATTTTCTCCTCAACAAAGTGGCTTGGCGGAACGAAAGAGCCGAACCCTTGTTGAAATGGTCAATTGTATGCTGAACTAATCGGGGTTGCCTAACAATCTCTGGGGAGAAGCCCTGTTGACGGCTTGTCATATTCATAACCAAATCACTAGTCGTGTGATTCCAACCAGCCCATATGAGCTCTGTAGAGGTAGAAAACCAAATTTGAACTATCTAAGAGTTTGAGGATGTATTGCATACGATCAAACTCCTAATCCAAAAAGATCTAAATTGGGAGCCCGTGCTATTAAGAGCATATTCATTGGATGTGCAGTAAATAGCAAGGCTTAGAGATTATTGGACAAAGAGTCAAGAGTTATAGTAGAATCCAGGGATGTGGAGTTTTTTGAAGGTAGATTTTCAGAATATGCTGAATGATCAGAACTAACATTGGCCTCTAATCCCTCTTGTTCATCTCGTGCTAGTTCCAAAACCTCTATAGAGGCTGACGAACCACAAAGAAGCACAAGAGTAAGGAAAGAGAAAAATCTGGGAAATGACTTTTTCTTGTACTTGGTAGAAGGGGCACAAAAGAAAGTGATAAGAAAGTTCATTTTCTCTATCAATACTGAAGAGGATCCCAAGACATTTAAAGAGGTCATAACTTCAAGGGATACTCCAATGTGGAAAGAAACAATAAATGATGAGATGGACTCCATCTTGGGTAATGGAACTTGGGTACTGGCAAATTTGCCCACAGGGGTGAAACCCATCGGTTCCAAGTGGATATTCAAAAGAAAGATGTACCCTGATGGTTCAATATCATCCTTCAAGGCTAGATTGGTGACAAAAGGATATAGACAGAAAGAGGGAGTCGATTATTTCGACACCTATGCTCCAGTTGCTAGAATTAGTTCCATTCGAACTCTTATAGCAATTTCCACCATAAAAGGACTGTATATTCACCAAATGGACGTGAAAACAGCTTTCTTGAATGGCTATTTACACGAGGAGGTTTACATGGAGCAACCTAAAAGATTTGTAATACCCGGACAAGAGAATAAAGTGTGTAAACTTGTTAAATCTCTATACGGGTTAAAACAAGCTCCTAAACAGTGGCACGAAGGTTTGATACGACTATCACATCTTTCGGGTTCCGACATAATGGGGCCGACTGATGTATCTACTCATAATGCATGAGAGGGTACACTGTAGTAATCTGTCTTTATGTTGATGATATATTGATCATCGGAACCAATCTAGATGGTATTCTTGAGACAAAAGGGTACTTATCCTCGAACTTTAAGATGAAAGATCTTAGAGAAGTAGATGCCATCCTTGGGATAAAGATCAAAAGGTCAGCATCTCAAATCTCTCTATGTCAATCTCACTACATAGAGAAGATACTGACCAAGTTTCAACATTTGAACATAAAGGAGTTTAACACTCCGTTTGATTCAAGTGTGAAACTCGATAAAAATATTGGTAGAACAGTGGCTCAACTAGAATATGCTAGTACAATATGATGCATGATGTATGCAATGCATTGCACTAGATCGGATATTGCTTTTGCTGTGAGTAGACTGAATCAATATACCAGTAATCCGAGTTCAGATCACTGGAAAGCAATTGGTAGAATATTGGGCTACTTGAAAAGAACCCAAGAACTAGAGTTGACATACTCTACGCATCCAGGAATCTTGGAGGGATATTCCGATGCCAGTTGGATAGATCACTCAAGTGACTCTAAATCCACAAGTGAATGGATTTATACTCTTGTTGGAGGGGCGATTTATTGGGTGAGTAAGAAACAAACGTGTATCGCCCATTCGACTATGGAAGCCAAATTCATTACCCTAGCAGCAGTGGGCAAAGAGGCCAACTGGATTAGAGATTTGTTGACAAATATCCATTTATGGCCTCGACCGACTCCTTCTATTCTTATGTATTGTGACAGTGAGGCCACACTGTCAAAAGTATACAATGCCATATATAATGGGAAGTCGTGACACATAGGTCTCCAACACAACTACGTGAGACAACTTATTGATGATGGTACCATAAGTATTGTGTTTGTCAAGTCTTGTGGGAACTTGGGAGATATACTAACCAAGCCTCTGACGAGAGACTTGGTAGGGTCAACAACCAGAGACATGACTCTGAAGCCACATAGAATCAGTTAGTGATGGAAACCCAACTTGGATATAGTGCTCCTATCTACCAAGTTTAACAGGTAAGAACAAGTCACTTGACTGATAGAAGGTACTATCAAATGATAGATCCATGCAAGGTGAAAGATAGTACGGCATTGTCGAGAACAAGGATGAGTAAATTTCTTAACAAAGTTTAGAGGCATCTTAACAACGAAGATGTTATAGAACTTTGCCTATATGACTTAGAGGTGGTGCTGCCTCAAAAGAAGAGTAGTGGTTTCTCTTTTAGTAAGTCATGAAACAGGGTTTAGCGCATAGCCATATTAGCTCTCAGTAAGAAAGCAATGATTGATAGATGATGTGTGTAAGTAAACCGGAGTGGTCGCAAGATTCAAGGTTTAAATCCTAAGGATACCATTGAATTGATCCCTTCTTGCATACTTACATTAAACAGGGTTTAATCTTAGTGACACCACTGTAACATTATCTACAATGAATGTCAGAAAACTTTCCAACCTGGTGGGGGATTGTTGGAAATTTTGTGGGTTGGAAGTTTGTCTTCCATCCGACATTGGTAGAAAAGGTTTTTCTAGAGAAACTTATAAGGCTCTCTCTAGAATTGGGCTTTGAACAAGTTGGTGGACTCATGGTGGGGGTCTTGAGTGGAAGGCCTAACACACACGCGCGCGCGTAGCCGCGATCGTAACCGAGGAAGGTGGTGCGAGGAGTCGCACCTTGCACTTCGCACGCCGCATCGGAGTAGAATGAGCCTCGCCCCAAGCTCTGTGTGTATTTTTCGTACAAAATCGAAAGGAGAAGGAAAATAAACTGTTTTTTATTTTAAAACAAATAGTTTTTTGACTTGGTCTTCCACGTTTTTGAGATAATGATCAGTTGATAAATATCCTTATCGATCAGCGATTTTGTGAGGATTTCGTGGAGAAGTAGTAGGCTTCAACCAGTATATAAATTGGGTTGAAGCCAACTCTCAAAACACACAAAAAAAATCAGTGCTTTCCCTACTTCGATTGTTGCTTTCGAGTCTAATTTTTCTCTATCGATTTTCTGCATCTACCGTGCTCATTTTTTTTGTTTAGATTGCTATTCATAAACGAATCGTATACTGCATCAAATCCTGGGGCTTTGCGACTAGCAGACTCACAACGTGAATAGAGTGGTCGTACAGGTTTTACCGTGCAGATTACAATTCAAATCGACAGTTTAATCAGGTTGGTTTTATATTTTCCGCATTGTAATTAATTTTCTGTTCACTAAGTGAACAACTCTGCTTCCACTCCTTTCTTTCATTGAATCTATCGCGAAGGATAGATTCAATCTGTGTGAATTGACACTCTGTTGAGGTGTTGTGGGTTATGAACACTAAACGGTTTAATTTTATCCGTTAAATATTTAAAGTTTTTTATAAAGATTAAAACTTTATTTTGTTTCATCTATCTTATTCAAATATTTTTCAACATCACCCCCTTGAAAGGATGCCAAAAATGATGTTGAGATTCCTCACACTGATTCTTCCAAACTCTTGTCCCAGCAGAGTGCTTTCATCGTTGGTGTTCTTTTCGATCTCTACGCATCTCACTGAATTTGCACAAATCGTTACATCTAGAAAGATGTGGATCAATAGAAGGAGTCACCATAGATGAGGATTCCGACAAGGTTAAGAAGACTGGGAGTGATGCCGCCTGTGGGTTTACTCTGTTTCAGATATTACAATCAATAGTCATAGTTTAAACGCCCCCTACGACCACCCACCTATAACCAAAACACAATACTGGAGGTATGGAAATGAAGCTCCATTCATGAYAAGTCAAAAAAGAATCTCTCACACTTTTGCCACTCTGTTCTCATTACTATAGAGTCTACAACCATTCTCTA
>NC_037532.1:27461489-27477386 GCF_001531365.2 Cynara cardunculus var. scolymus | reverse complement strand
CAACCATTCTCTACTTTTTTTAACACATAAAACAACTTTTATACATATACACCAACCAACATGGAAGAGAGGGGAAGGATAAAATTTGCAGTCGTKTGTTAATGTATATTGCAGGTGTATGTGTGTACGATGTTACTGCAAGAAAAGTGAGTTTCAGGGACGGGCCTTTGAACAGTTTCATCCACAAGCTACAAYGACAAAATGTCGTCTCTATATATTGTTTATGAGGATACATGGACTTTTAGTGACGATAAAACTCGTTGCTAAAACCCTTGTTTCTTGTGGTATGTGGGTTTAACCTCTGTGTTGTGTATGTGTATTTTGCGTTGATGTAAAGGGAGTAATAAGGGGGAGGGGGAGTCATGGGAGGGGCATCAATGAATGGAGGAAAACTGGTTGTGGAGACATATAGTGTAGGGGGAGCTCGTAGATGGGGGTCAACATGAGGAAGACGGTGAAAACGTGAAGTGCAGGTGTGTGGCTGGCTTTTATGTATGTGTGTACATATATTTATATGTATTATTTTATTATATATAATAATAGTAATAATAAAGTAATTAGATATTTGTTTTTTTTATCTTTTATTAGGAAAAGGATAAGAGATTGTAAAAAAGACAAAAATATCCTTATACTTAACCAGGCTAACTAAATTCGTTAGCTTGAGGGACTTGGAGCGTGCATTTTTGCATACCATAGGTACCCAGAGTGTAATAAATGCGTTTTAGGGACCTTAGTCAAACAAACCTCAAATCATAAGGACCAAGAATATAAATTACTCTAATAAGTTACTATCTACATCTACACTACTATTTCAAATAGATCAGTAATGATGTTTTTAGGTACACTGAACATGATATGACATAATTAATAAAATAAGGTGGTGTTTGGTTCGCAGAATGTTTTTGGATGGAATGGAATCTGTTAAAGGAATTTGACTTTGAAGGAATTGGAATGAAATGTTGTCAGGTTTGACCACCTGTTTGGTTGGCAGACATTGAAATGGAATCTGTTAAGGAATTGGAATCTTTTTGTTTGGTTCACAGAATGTAGCTTTAGAATTGGAATAAAATTTTGGTAAATGACCAAAATGTCGTTTTTTGAAAATTAATTTTTTAAAACTAAAAATACTTTAATAAAATAATTATTTAATATGTAAAACAATATAAAATACACAACCCAAATATAATCATAAGCCAAACGACGTTACTAAATCGATGGTGGTTCAGATTGATGGTGGTCCATAGTGGTTCAGATGGTGGTGGTCCGCAGTGATTCAGACCGATGGTGATCCGCAGTGGTTCAGATGGAGGTGGTCAGCGGTGGTTCAAATAGGCGGTGGCGGTGGTGGTTGTTCAAATCAATGGTGGTCAGCGGTGTCCGACGGTGATTCAGATCAATGGTAGTCGTCAGTGGTTGGCAGTGATATAGATCGATGGTGGTCCGTTGTGGTTCAGGTGACGATGGTCAGATGTGGTTCAAATTGGCGATGGATCATATCAGTGATGGTCAATGGTGGTTTAGATCGACAGTGCTTTAGATCGGTAGTAGTTGGAGGTGGTTCAGATCGATGGTGGTCCGTGGTGGTTCATATGACGATGGTCGACAGTGGTTCAGATCGGTGGTGGTCCACGGTGGTTCAGATGGCGGTTATCGTTGGAGGTTCAGATTGACGGTGAATCAGATCAGTGGTGGCTCAGATCGGTGGTAGTCGGTGGTAGTGGTCGACGGTGGTTCAGATTGGTGGTAGTCGGCGGTGGTCGACGATGGTTCAGATCGGTGGTGGTGGTGGTCAGTGTGGTTTAGATCGGTGGTGGTCCATGGTGGTTCAGATGGTGGTTATCGGCGGTGGTTCAGATTAACGGTGAATCAGATCAGTGATGGCTCAGATCGGCGGTGGTTTGGATCGGTGGTAGTCGACGATGGTTCAGATCAATGGTGGTCGGCGGTGGTTCAAATCGGTGGTAGTTGACGGTGGTGGTGGTCGGTGGTGGTGGTCGGTGGTGGTTCAGATCGATGGTAGTTGGTGATGATGGTCGGCGGTGGTGGTTCAGATCGGTGGTAGTCGGCGGTGGTTCAGGTTGGTGGTGGTCGGCGGTGGTTCAGATCGGTGGTGGTGGTCGACGGTGGTTCAGATTGGTGGTGGTGGTGGTCGGTGGTGGTTTAGATCGGTGGTAGTCGGTGGTGGTGGTCGGCAGTGGTTCAGATCAATAGTGGTCGAGAGGTGGTCGACGATGGTCATATTGAGTTTAATGAGATTATAATATATTAGGTTAAGGGCATATTTGGTATAATGAAGATAGAGATTCCATTCCATCAAAATACCATGTAGTTGCTAAGGAATGTTAAAATCCTTTATCCATGGAATTCATAGGAATCTAAAGATTCCTTCCGTCGAAAAGAATGAACCAAACGAAGGAAATGAATCTGGTCAAAGGAATTCAACATTCCAATTCCTTCAGATTCCTCCAGAATCTGCGAACCAAACGCCACCTAAAACTCATTAATCCATGTTTGACATGACTTTTATGTGAAACAAACAATAGCATAGTGAAACAACTTGGAAAAGGTGTGTTCCACCCACCCCAATAAAACAAAGTGGAACAAACCTATAATTTACTAGTATTCTCTTGAAATATGACCTAGTTCTCTTCTAAAAGACGTTCCTTGATTTTCTTGTTTGTGCATTCATGTCTCTTTAAGATTTCTGTGTCCGTTCATATCTTTAAAGTTTTCTGTATTTAGATTTTAAAAAATAAATAACTTAAAAAAATATGGCAATTTGAGTTATGAGTCAAAAATAATTGGAGGAAGACCCCTGAAGTTTCTGCTCATCACAAGAAAGCCCCCACAAGTTTTCTAAAATTCAGAAAAATACCACAAACTTTCTGAATCTTCAGTTCGGTTAAAAGTTTCTGCCACCCAAATCCCAATGTCAAATTAGAGTTTGATTTGCTCATGGAGGTGTTGGTGGTGTAAGACCTGGTGTTTTGATCCGTTCAGGTATTTGGAAAAGAAAACACGATACAGATCTGCATCGCCTCGTCTCCGATTGGAAATTCTGAGCTGATTTTGATTTTATTTTACCATGTTATATATAGATTTTGATATTGATGCATCGTTGAAAATTCGATCTCATGGTTCATAGTCGTAAGCAAAATTGCAGCTTAATTCAATGTTTATTCAAATTCCATGCTCCCGAGCGCTACCTCAATGTTTTAGGATCTTGGATTGAATTTCCCCTTTCTTTGAAAACACTAATACACTTTCTTGTTTCGTGACCTTAAGAACTAGCAATTTTGATTTTCTACTTTTATGAATTTACTACACTTCTTTCAGCATTTGAATTAAACATGAACAGCAGAAGTTATGGTTGCTAGGTTAAATGTATATCCACTATCCATGTTACCATCAAGCTCACGATGTTCTTGGTTTTTTAAAGAGAGAGTTTCTTCTTGATGAGAGATTACTTTTAACTGTTCAGATGTTTTTTTTTTCTATGCAAAAGAATGAGGGTAGATTTTGCGGGTGTTGTAGATTTGCATCTGATTTTCTAGAATTTGGTAAAGTGAATTCTAGTTAGGCTGCGATCACCATCATTTCCATTCCAAAAATGGTGATCACCATAAAGCCTGTTGTTCTAGTATAGTGTAATAGTGTAATACAAACAATGTATTGTGTCAATTTTCTTGTGACTTAAGGTTGCAGAAACAATGGTTCTTGTACCTACGACCCGAAAATTGATCAAGAAAAAAGAAGAAATTCACTGTCAGGTAGTTTGCTACTTAATATTTCCAGATATATACAGCATTCTGTTGGATGATGTTCTCTTTTGCTTGATCAAGATTTCTAGTACATGCGAATGTTTCATATGCCCCTTTCGTGAGATGATAAATGACCCCTCCTTGTCTAAATATCTAATTATATTTGCCACCTAGTTTTCAAGGATGCAATGAATCTTTATTTTTCTTTTTACTGTAGATTTAATTGTTGTCCAGGTCCATATATTTACATTTGAGACAAAGCTCTTAGCATCATGACAAAGCTCCATATAAATTTACGTCACATGGGTGGAAACCTACTAATGTGAGATGCCATAAGTAGTTCAGTTACTTTTTAACCGTACATGGTCAGCGAACGGGTGGGATATAATGGGCTAGTTTGATTTGGTTTTAATCCATATTGTTGATAGTTGCTTGATTTCCTTGTAGATTTTTGCCTCTGGATCATACCACTCAATTTCCATGTACAAGAATCTTTGCAGACATTTTCAATGTCAATGAAATGAATAATATATTTACAAACCATCTAATTCTATCAAACTATACAAACCATGATATTAGGAAACAATAGAGATATTTATGGACATTTATCATGATTCATTAATTATGATTGAGATATATATGGAAGATGATAAGGTTCATTCATTATGATCATGACTCTAGATGGACGACGAAGATTGGTTTGTATAGTTTGATAGAATTGGGTGGTTTGTAAATGAAATGTCCCCTATATATATGTTTCCAAATAGTAGCACATCTCCTGTTTTTTTATCGACTTTTTAGGCTTCCCTGGGTTGTAAGTGACTAAGTGGCAATTACACTCTGAACTGCATCAGCATGAGAAGCTGTAGTCCTAAAGTGGGTTTTTTTATTTAGGTATTCCATCAATGGAACAAGAGACTGTCGGTTTTAGTTTAACGAAAACCGTGTTCCGCCACAATACTCGTTTGTGGGACTTGTGAATTCAGATTTAATCAAGTCAGCAAACTCTAAGGGAGGAAAAGCTTTCATTCACAGCAGCACATTCTTTCATCCAATTGTTTATGCATAAGTAAGTTCTGTAATATAATTTGGTTAAAATGCAGATACAAAAGTGCCAAATGTTTCCGTCTTCATTTTCACATTTCTCCATTACATAATGTCAAAGAAGATGTATCCTGATATAAGAAGTTCAGATTTTCAGAGGATGAACATCATTATATGTTGTCATGGTTCTCATACTCCTTTTGTACCAGTTAATTTTTCTACTTATAAGAA
Source organism: Cynara cardunculus var. scolymus (assembly GCF_001531365.2). Taxonomy (NCBI): domain Eukaryota; kingdom Viridiplantae; phylum Streptophyta; class Magnoliopsida; order Asterales; family Asteraceae; genus Cynara; species Cynara cardunculus. The sequence continues at coordinate 27,472,350 of NC_037532.1, read as the reverse complement.
AATGTTATATATAATAATACATTGATAGATGGAACAAGAAACGGCATGGCCATAGCAACCTTGAGTTTCTGATGGTACACGGTGCTATAGTGGTTGTTATTTTGTTCAAATACAAAAGTGTCCCCTAAATTTGGTGTCAGATATACCATGGTCTTGATGTTAAATACTTATATCCCAATATGCTTTTTTACAGTCAAGATGATCCAAAAGTGGATTGCTGTTAGCTTTTTAAAGCATTGGATGGTATTCCCTCAGCAAAGTCATGTTAAATATCGAGTAAATGTGTGTTGTATAAATTGATCATGTTACTAAATCACATTTATGTGCTCTCTTTACAGAACACTCGAGTAATTTCATTAATGAAAAAACCCAGTTTCTTCTTAGTCAAATTCACAATATCCAAAGCTATTCCTATACCTATTCCTGAAATCTCAGCATTAATCTCCTTAAATCCATCAAATTCCCAGCAGCATATGCATCATCTGAGGTTTGTCCTTTAGTTTCCCGCAGCCATAAATCTTCAAGTCTGTGAAGCAATTTTGGTATTTTTTGATGGGGATCAAAGAAGTCTTTTATGATTGATTTCTGTTCGTTGATGTCATAAGATGCTATCGTCTGGGAACACTGCACCTCGCACAACAACAATTATGCCTGCTGTAATGATGTATCCATCAGTTTCGTTATTCCCTTCCAGCACGCTGTCCCTGTTTATGATCTACATGACAACAAAGCATACATGTTCTTTTGTGTTAAGAACAGAATAAATGGTCTTACTAAATTTTCAAATAGCCTGTGTGTTTATGTATCTTGGTGAGAAATACCTTAACATTTTTGCCAATTTTCGCATTCTTGTCTATTATAGCTTTCTTTATGTAAGAACCTTCCCCGACACCAATTGGAACACTCGCTTGCTTTGTGTGTGTGCCACAAATGTTCTGCTCAAGTACGCTCTGTTGGCATGCGAAATTAGAAAACAAAAGGACCGACAGTAAGTTTTTAGCTTTTAAGGAAGAAAATCTTGGTAAAGCTGATTATCATTTACCTGATAGATATCAGATCCCATGATTACTGAATCTTCTATTACAGCTCCATCTCCAACCCTCGTTCTTGGCCCAATGACTGCATTTCTGATGCTGCATCTCTACTTTTTAAAGAACCATGAAATATTGCATGAATAAGAAGAAATAGGGTTGGGTTCAGGGCAAAACCGCAAAAAATGGAAAACTGAGCACACTCTAATAACCATTCATCTATACCGTATGCACATGTGCATAAAAAGCAATTTGTTTGGTATGCACATGTGCATAGAAGCCAGGAAAAATTTTCAGTTACTTTTATGCACATGTGCACATCTTACAAATGAATAATTATTCGGGTATTTCTAAGTTCTCCATTGTTTTTATGGTTTTCCCTGAACCTGAGTCTCTCTCTCTCCATATATAAAAATTTATTTATGTATATGGACACACCCACACATTCTCTATTCGATGGAAGTTTCATACATTTAGAATGCAGCCATCACCAATGACGCTATCTGTGATGACAGCCTCGGTTACTAGAGATGGAGGCAGATGTCTTGGCAGAGTGTAGACTGGAAACTCTCTATCATAGAAGCTGCTACCAAGAGGTGAAGTATGTAGTTAGTTTTTTTCGCTCTCTGATTTTTACATTCTTTTCAGGTTTCAGAAATACCGACTTATATTTCATGTTTGTTTTCTTTGCGCTTTCCATATTTGCATGATAATATGCTTCAATGCTTCTCATGTCTTCCCAATATCCATCAAACCGGTAAGCATGAACCTATATTTACATCAAATATAAGGTTCTTTTAAAAAGCTTTTTATTGTGATTTGTTTATTAGAAATAGTAAAAGAATCCAAGCAAGACTGACCTTCAATCCTAAGGATATTGCACCTGGTATTACTTCATACTTCAAATCGTTGGCTTTAGGGAAAGATTCTTTTAAAAGCTTTATCATGACATGTCTATTCATGACATAAATCCCCATACCAGAAAACTTTTTATGAAAACCATCGTTAAACTTTGAGCCTTGAACCTGAAAAAGAGATCAATCTGATCTTCTTTAAGAATCATATTCTATCAAGAACAATGACCTAAAATTACCTGTTGAATGTATGCCACTTAACTGATAACAGCATCAATTCTGGTTCCTCTCGGAACAAAATAACGCGGTTTTCAGAATCTAATGTGAAACTACCAAAACCTGTATTCTGATCGCTCACGCTATCCAAGACAGCAACTGTTATATCGGCCCTATTCTTCCTGTGTGCTTCTATAAGTTTCTGATAATCCATCTTGTAAAGATGGTGACCTGGAAGGACCAAAAATTCGACTGCTGGATGCTGTTCTAATACCCATAAACATCTTCTCATAGCATCTGCAGTTCCCTACATATATAAAAAAATCCCAAATTGCTACAAACATGTTTGGATAATATTTATGTATGATAAGGGGTATTCTGTCTCTTGGAACAGAGATAAGACATCTTACCCCTCAGAACCTACCTTCGAGTGGGATATACTATGTTTTTCGTTTGGTTTTGTAAAATACGTATGTATGCAAATGTAGTGTTAAAATGTGACTAATGGAGAACCTGGAACCAATTATTGTCTTCTGGACTCTGATAAGCTGCGATGACTTCTAGAAATTCTTGATTTGCTAGTAATCCACCAGAATATGCTCTAGAGAGATGGGAGTTTAATGAAGTGGAATTAAACTGTGTAAGGGCATATATCTTTGTTATATTGCTATTGATGCAATTACTTATGACTGCATCAATAAGCCTGTAGCTTCCTGCAATTGGAATGGCACCTTCTGATCTTCTCTTTGTTAATGGATACAATCTCGACTGCTGTGACCCTTCTCCAAACACCACCGCGGCAACACTCTGGTAAATTACATTTTCATTTTATTTCATTTATATGTCAGTGTTGGAATCCCATATCAGCCCCATCAAAACAGGTATATATGTGAAGCCTTCCACACATCTTAACATGGTATAAGAGCATGGGTATGTGTCTAGTTGATGTAGGATTTCAACAATTAGGAATTGTATCATAACAAAAGCAAATAATAAATCTAATGCATGCCATTGCTGATGCAGATAAAAGAGAGCTGGTTTGCTGGAAAAAAAGGCGAAAACAAAACACAAATCTTATGGTTCGTTAATGAATGCCAAATTGGTGATGCAGACAGATAAAAGAGAGAAAGACCTGGTTCGCTGGCAAAAAATGCGAAAACTGGCATTCGGGTCTCTGGGAATTTGTTATGGACAATCTTGAAGGGAGCTTCCATAGTGGCTTTTCATGGTGGCTATGGAGTTCCAGTTTTAGATTGTGAAGAGTGAGCAGTGGCATTATAATTTTCAAAAAGCAGAGGAAGATTGAGAGGTGATGATGATTTTGAGGTGAATTTCATTAAGATATATTTATTTTGATTTGAATTTATAGACTAATGTTTATGTGATCAAAGCTGTAGGTTTGTAATAGAAGGCTTCTTGATGGTGGGGTGGATGTTGCAGACACAGAATACTTGGCAGAATTGACCAAGCATGGTATAATTCCTTTTTTAGGTTTCTTTGCTTTCCTCTCCTGGTTTCTGTCACTAAAAAATGATTCATTGTACCATCGAAGTTAACAAAAGTTTATAAATTATTTATTTAATGTATCTTTCTTACCAAAAATAAATAATATTATTTTTTTTATTTATAGTAATATTTTGTTTATCATATTTACTTCATTGCTTCGTTTTATTTTCTCACTTTTAGTTTCATTTTATAATTTTGTATTGTTTTAAGAATGCGAAAGAAGTTTTTGGTTAACTAGACTTGGGATCACGTGAGATAAACCTGTTTTCGTGAGACCCGTGAGACCACTTTTTTACACTTGAAACTTCACAGTGTTTTTGCTGTGAAGGTTTGACTTTTTTAAACCTTCACAATGTTTTTGCTGTGAAGTTTCAAGTGTAAAAATGTGGTCTCACGAAAACAGTCTGGTCTCACGTGAACCCAACCCTGGTTATATATATATATATACTTGGGATCATGTGAGACCTAGGGTTTTTCGTGAGATCCGTAAGATCAATTCTCAACCATTGGATTAAATCTACAATCTGAACATTTATAATCACAAAATTGCCATGAGACTTTTCAATAATCACAAAATTGTCACCGTACAACTTTAGATCATTAGCTTATAAAGTTGATCAATGAACATAAATTGGTCACGAAAAACTCTTAATATTTATGACGTATTGGTAGGGCTTACACTTATGTTTTATTTGAACATATTTATTAGTTAGTTACAAATTAATTTTATAGAGTATAAAGGAGGAGCTTTAAGAAGTTCTACGTCTACGTATTCGATTGTAAACTTAAATTTTTAAGAGATTTTAAGATAATGAAATAAATGTTTTATAATATGGTAAATATAAGAAATTTGACTTAAATAGCTATTCCACCCATTAAAATTGGTCATGCTTCTCCTGGTTACCTAAATGTCATTACATCTGCAATATTATGGACTTGACTAAAAGACAAAAAAGTTCAAACTCTACCAGGTTAACAAGTGGTAATGTCGCAATTGCGGCCCTGGCTGTCGTAATTGCATACATGGTTGAATCTAATAATTTTTTCTGTCTTTTTGCCAGGTCCTTAATATCGCGGACGTGGATATTGTGGACATAGTGACATTTAAGTAAACCCGAAAGAGGAATGGCTAGAAGACCAATTTGAATGGGTGGAATGGTTACTTGAGTCAATTTCCCTAAATGTATTACGTATGAATATATCCGTAACTAAAATTTTGAAAATGCAGTTAAAAAGATTGGGAAAAAGATATTGATATGGATATCGAAATTAAAGAGAATAAAACACTTTTTTTATAAAATTTGTTTGGTTAAAAATTTAATTATATTTAGGATAATTTAGATTTTTAAAATATGTGTTTTTAAAACTTGATTCATATGCATGGGAAGGGTAATATGGATTTTCAAAAAATGCTTTAATTCAATCTTTCATTTACATTTTCGTAGTAAACTTTATGGGCTCAAACATCGATATAATATTCTTAATACCTTTTTTTTTAATTGAAATCATAAAGTATACTAGGGGTGCAAAAATCGTGTTTTGGAGTTCAAACTAGTCCCACCTTTTAACACTGTTAGATCATGTTCCATTAAGTCAGTCATATGCCTCTCATGTGAGGGGCATTTTGGTCATTTCCTCTGTTTTCTTATTTTCTCAAAAGAATAACACAAATCAATATTTTATACTTTATATATAATGAATAAATATAGTATATAATCCCTTCTCCCTTTTTGTCGTTGAAAGATGCTCATTCCGTTGAACGCTCGACCAACTGCCCTCCTCTTTCTCTGGCGAAATACATTCCCCTCCCCTTTCACAGTGAACCCCTTGTCCCTCTCCCTTTCTTGATTTAGTTTCATGAAAATAGTGGGAGGTAGGTTGCAGTGGTGGTGGTGGTATGGAGTGGCAGTAGTGTGGTGCATCTTCTGGTTGAAAAAAGAAGGGGATGTAAAGAGAAAGGGTAAAATGACTAAAATGCCCCTCACATAAAGGGCACATGACTGACTTAACGGAGCACGTTCGAACGATGTTAGAAGGAAGGACTAGTTTGGACTCTGAAACATAATTTTTATACACCAGTATATTTTATAATTTCGAGGGATGAAAAACCAAAAAGAAAAGGTATTCACAAAAGACCAAGTATGTGATTCACTCTATATTCAAAGTTAAACATAGAAAAATTAGTACTTGAAGATCAAGATGAACATAAAAAATGTTTTGTAATTTTTGTTGATAAAGTAAATGAGAGAGGAATTCAATACAATATATGTTAAAAGTAAGCTTCAAATAACCACAAGAGTGATGCCTGATTAGTTTGAGTTTGACTCTAAAAGTCAAAAATACCTGGAGGTCCCCGGTTCAAATCCAAGGAGAAATAAAAATTTCATTGTTGCCACGGAGGTTTAAATGCAGTGACTTCGGGCTATCTACAAAGCAGGTGGTCACCCTGGGATTAGTCGGCTCGCATAGCGGGTTGGATATCTAGGTAACTAGGTTAATAGAAAAAGGTAAGCTTCAAATGAAAACAATTCTAAACATGTATTTAAGAGAGTATAATAATAAAAAACAGAGAAAAGTTCAATAAAAACGCTAAATATCGTCCAAAAGTAGTAAAAAAAGATTTATATGTGAATTCATTGAAAAGAATCTGAAAAATCTATCTTAAAATGCATGCGAACCGACATATACAAATCTAGGGAAATTGACTCAAATAGTCATTCCATCTATTCAAATTGGTCTCCTACCTATTATTCTCACAAGTTTATCCAAATGTCACCTCGTCCATAATATCCGCATCCGCAATACTGCAGACCTGGCTGAAAGACAGAAAAAAATTATTAGATTCAACCCAGATACTCAATTGGGACGGCCAGGTCCGCTACTACAACGGTGCCACTTGCTAACCTGGTGGAATTTGAATTTTTTTTGTCTTTTAACCAGGTCCGCAATATCGTAGATGTGGATTTTGTAGGACGTAGTGACATTTGGGTAAAGCTGGAAGAGGAATGGCTAGGAGACCAATTTAAATTTGGTGGAAATCTATTCTCATTTTCTTATTTAAACCAATCAAATTATTTTAACATTATTGGTAGGCATGGCAACAGGGACGGGGATTGGGTGGGTTTTGTAATCCCCGGCCCTGACCCTGGTTTTCAATAACAGCCCTGAGCCCCGACAGGTACAGGGATTAATATCCCGTCCCCGGTCAAACCCCGGTCTTGGTCAAACCCCATGAAGATTATCCGTTAGTTTGAGTTTAACGGGGATTCCCGGCCCCAACCTCGGTTTGAGTAACAGCCCCGGTTTGAGCCTACCGGGGATCTCCGACCCCGGGACTCGTTTTAGCTGGGAATCCCCGTCTTCGTTCAGATTGAGATAAATCACCATCCTTAAACATTTATACGGTAAGCATAGAAACTGAAATTTCCCAAAATAATATATGTCCGTCGTTGTCCCAAAAAAAGATCACTTTGATTGATCGCCAAAAGGAGAAATTTCAATTTTCATAAATAAAGTAAATTTTATATTAAATAACCTTTAACTTTTTATAGATTTAGGCCGTTTACCAAATGCTTATTCGGGTAAGCGCTTATCAAGTCACATTCCCTTACCGGATGAATATGATAAGAACCAAAAATCTTATCTAGTAAGAGTGAAGTCACGAACTGAGAGTCTTACCCGGTAAGTGATGGCGACGACTCTTACCACGGTTAGCACTTACTGGATAAATTATTATATATGATGTCGTTTGGTAGACTAAAATTTTACCCAATAAGTAAAAGATAGAATTGAAATTTACCGTTAAGCACTTACCAAATAAGTGTTTAGGTAAACGGTCCCTTACTTAGTTGCTATTTGTATAAAATATTACTTTATTTTTCTATTAAAAAGACTTTTTTTTTTTATGATTTGTCATCGTCCTAAAACGAGAATTCATAAATAAAACAATTTTAATTTCGTAAATAACCTTCACCCTTTTTTTGAAGATTTACTAGGTAAGCATTTATCAAGTAACATTATTTTATCGCATAAATATAGTAAGTACCAAAGAATCTTACCTGGTAAGAGAAAAACAAGTACCGAGAGTCTTACCCGATAAGTGAAAGCAATAACTCTTACCTTACCGATACATTGTTGTATTTGATACCATTTTGGTGGATTAAAATCTTACACGATAAGTAAGTGATAATGTTGTATTTTACCGATAAATATTTATGCAGATAACCATTTTGTAAACGGTCCCTAAGATGCCATTTGTAGAATTTAGACCTTCAAATAATTTATGACAATATAAAAAAAATATTTTAGAAATGATATAAAATAAATACTTCACAATCATATTAATTAAATAGTGTAGAAAATATGCATCAACGGTTTTTTTTCTCTCTCCTCGAATTATTTTTATGGTAGAAACAATCAAGACTATTATTCATACCCTGTTTTTACTCATATCATTAGGGGTGAATATGGTATGATACCATTTTTTTTAATACTGGGTATTAATCAATTATAATTGGTATACACGAATTTATATCATGTACCAACCAACTCTACTTGGTACCACTTTTTTTTTGGTCTATGTTGGTATGGTTTTGTACCAACATCTCAAAAGTTGAAGTTACAATTACGAATTCATTAACATGAGTATAATCGGTTGTTCAAATAATGAGGACTTAGGGTTAGGGTTGCTATGAGGACTTGAGTTGAGGAGGCTGATTAACGAGTTAGAGACTTAAGGCGTCGTTTACCTAAATGCTTACTCGGTAAGTGTTTAATGTTAGGAGTCTAACACTATAATTTATTTTATTGAGTAAGATTATAGTACATCAAAACCTATCCTATACAACAATTTACCTGGTAAGCGCTTATTCGGGTAAGAGTCATCACCCTCATTTACCGGGTAAGACTCTTCATCCTTATCATCGTTCTTACCGGGTAAAATTCTTGGTGCTTGTCATGTTCATCCGGCGAGAAAAATTATCCATTAAGTACTTAGCGGGTAAGCGTTTAGTAAACGGCCTCTTAATTAGGGTTGCTATTAGGACTTGAGTTGAGGAGTCGTTTACCCCTAACTAGTAAGTAGTAAAGTCAACCACAACGGTGGTGCCTGATTGGTTTGAGCTTGGCTCCAAAGGTTGAAAGTACCTGGAGGTCTCAGGTTCAAATCTAAGGAAGAATAAAAATCCCCTTGTGGCCATGGAGGTTCAAATACGGTGAGTCCGAACTATTTGCAAAGTAGGTGGTCACACTGAGATTAATCGGCTCGCATAACGGGTTGAAAATCCAGGTTAATGAAAAAAAAGTTAGTGACCAAGTAAAAATGTGAAACAAATAAAATATTAAATTAACAAATAATTAAATTCCTCTAAAAACAATCAAAGCATCATATGCATAAATAATGCACTAATAATCATTGTAGTTTATTTAAGATTTTTATTTACAATTTTCGTAATCATACGTGATTTTCTAATCGTATGTTGATTTAAAATTTAAAAATATTGATTTAAACTAAACATTGAAAAAAGAAAAATAATGAAAAAACATAATCACATGTGATGTGTAGCAGAACACATTTAAAATGTACTAGAAGGTTATTCGCACAATGCAAGGAGATACATATTGATTTTAATGTTTTGTTTGTTTATTTATTTTCTCAGTCGATGTTATAATACGGTTTTATGTGATTTTGAGAAAAATAATGTTATTAAACATGAATAAAATATAAATATGAAGATATTATAAAAAATTGAATTTTTTTTATATTAGTCACAATCTAACTATTTAAAATTTCTCGTTTTTTGTATATTTTTTAATTCATTTTTTTATTTTGGGTTTAATAATATAATATTTTATAAAGATAATAATTAAATATTTTATTAGAACACAATTGTAACACCCTCATTTTTTTTTTTGAGAATGTCACGTAACCTGAAACCATTTCCTGAATACATATTCCAAAAGATGGCTAAAATATCACCGTTCAAATCGTTTACAGCGGAGGTCTTTGAATCACCAAAAATTAACTTAAGTTCTAACCCGCTTCATACCAGGTTAAGTTACAATAGATTAGTACAACGCTGCTAGACAAAACTAAAGATAAGATAATAACTAGTAACTTTCTACGCGAGTCCCTTGCCCTTATCCAACTTCGAACTTCCTGGCCCTGAGATGCATACTATAGTCAGCTTATAAAGCTCAGTGAGTTCATGGTTTGCGTGAGTAAAGATCATTTCACATCATACATATCAACTTGTAAACTTTGTACCAAATAGTATGCATTTTCTGAAAAACATCCAATACTGAAAGAAATATATCTGTAAGATACTGAACATATGAGATCTCGTATAACGTTTAGTCAGGTATGGGTCATTTAGTCACAAACACACCCTGGGTTGATATTTCAATCTTAACTGATCACCCACTTGTCCGGATAGTGTTTTATATTGGTCGTGACTTACTGGTCAAATGTCCACCCTTATATCATCAAACTTTTAATATGGAATACTATGCTAGAGTTATTTGAAAACTGATTAAACACATAGCATGTAACCATTCATAAAATAGCRTACATGTAAAATATATCATAACATGCATGTAAACTGAAACATCATGCATACGTACACATCATCAGAAATTCATATCATATAAAAATAATTTGTTCTTAGGTATGCATCCCAGTGAAATCTCATGAAGACTCACCTGACACCGTAGATTGCTTAACTAACGTCGCTGACTGGCAACCTACAATTTATAATAGCAAATAACATATAATGATTAATTTCTCCCAAAGGCTAACATAAAAGTCAACTTACGGTCAACTACGTCGACTAAGGTCAACCTTGGTCAACTATGTTTAAAACGTTCCTCACATCAATTAAAATTATAGGAACCGTGAGTTCCGATATAAGGTGTATCGTCTAGCTATATATCTTAAAACGCCCAAGTCTGGAAGAAGGCCAGAGCCTCTGTGGACGGCCAGAGCCTCTAGTTGCATTGACAGAGCCTCTGGGCTCCTAAGTCTTTTAGGGCCAGAGCCTCTGTGGTTGTATCGACAGAGCCCTTCTAATTGTATACCATACTTAGAAAATAATTCCATAACAAGGACCAGAGTCCTTCTAGTTTCTCTTCCAGAGCTCCTGGTCTTCACGACCAGAGCCTCTGGTTCTTAGCCACAGAAAATATTCCAACACAGGACCAGAGCCCCTCTAGTCTCTCTTCCAGAGCTTCTGGTCTCACGACCAGAGCCTCTGGTTC
>NC_037532.1:27453486-27461395 GCF_001531365.2 Cynara cardunculus var. scolymus | reverse complement strand
TTCAACAAGGGCCAGAGCCCCTCTGGTCTCTCTTCCAGAGCTTCTGGTCTCACGACCAGAGCCTCTGGTTCTTAACTATAAGAAATATTTCAACATAACGGGCCAGAGCCCCTCTGGTCTCTCTTCCAAAGCTTCTGGTCTCACGACCAGAGCCTCTGTTTCTTAACTATAAGAAATATTTCCAACAAGGGGAAGAGTCCCTCTGGTCTCTCTTCCAGAGCTTCTGGTCTCACGACCAGCCTCTGGTTCTTAACTATAAGAAATATTTCAACATCAAGGGCCAGAGCCCCTCTGGTCTCTCTTTCAGAGCTTCTGGTCTCACGACCAGAGCCTCTGTTTCTTAACTATAAGAAATATTTCCAACAAGGGCCAGAGCCCCTCTGTGGTTTCTTCCAGAGCTTCTGTCTAACACAACTTGATACTGAGCTCTCATGTAGAGCTTCTGTATAACGTAACTTGATACAAAGCTCCCATGCAGAGCTTCTGGCTAACATAACCTGATACAGAGCTCTCATGTAGAGCTTCTGTATAATATAACTTGATACAGAGCTCTCATGCAGAGCTTCTGTATAACATTCTTTAAAGTGGTTTTTAACCAGAATGCGATACCGCGTGTTTACCCAATGAAATCTAAACTTTGAAATCGAATTCTAAAACACGAAGTTTGGAACGTGAGCCTTCTAGAGTTCTATACAGGGCCAAAGACACAGCCAAACGTTGCAACAACATAAATTTAGGTTGTGAAGCTGCTTTCTCCACAGCCTGCAAACAGGCAAGTCACAGTTTCCCCATATGAACCAGGCACCGCTTGTACCTCTTCTGCCTCTCCTAATGTTGACAGCAGGCCCCTCCGTATTGCAGGTCTGTTGCCTATTTACAAAACAGGTCCTTCTGGTTTGGACCTGCTTACACACGACCCAACCCCTTAACTACCGCGAATTGACAACTTTCACCCATGTCTTGACTTCTTCCTTCACTTTTGGTCCGACTTTTAAACTTATTTCAACTTTCTATTTTTATTTAATATATATATATATATATTCTTAAAATAAAACAATAATAAGGATAAATTATTTATTCCACAAATTTTTTAGGTTTTACAACTCTCCCCTCCTTCAAGAAATTACGTCCTCAGAATTGAAACTCGTTAAATCAACTGATGATATTTGGCCTTCATCTCTTCTTCTGGTTCCCACGTCATTTCTGCGCCCTTGTGGAATTTCCACTTAATTAATACCAATGGTATACTTTTGTTTCTTAGTCTTTTCGTCTTCTTATCCAATATGTCAATTGGCTCTTCCACATAAGCGAGTTTGTCGTTAACCTCGATGTCTTCCAGATCCAGAACAGTTGACTCGTCAGCTAAACACTTTCTCAAGTTTGACACATGAAAGGTATTGTGAATACTACCTAACTCCTCTGGTAGCTTCAACCTATAAACAACTGCTCCTACTCTTGTAGTTATCTCAAATGGTCCGATATACCTTGGACTTAGCTTACCTTTCTTCCCAAATCTTACGACCCCCTTTCCATGGCGATATTTTCAGCAAGACCTTATCACCTACTTGGAATTCCAAAGGTCGACGTCTTCTATCCGCATAACTCTTTTGTCTATCTTGCACAACCTTTAATCTCTCCCTGATCTGTACTATTTTATCAGATGTCTACTGGACTAACTCGGGTCCAGCTAGTTGTCTTTCTCCAATGTCCGCCCAACAAATTGGAGTTCTACACTTACGACCATATAACGCTTCAAATGGTGCCGCCTTGATGCTCGAATGGTAACTATTGTTACAAGCAAATTCTATCAATGGGAGGTGGTTGTCCCAACTACCTCCAAAGTCAATCACACAAGCTCTCAACATATCTTCTAGCGTTTGTATCGTCCTCTCACTCTGGCCATCAGTTTGAGGATGATATGCAGTACTCATATTCAACCGCGTTCCCATTTCTTGTAGAAAACTTGACCAAAACCTCGAAGTAAACCTAGCATCTCTATCTGAGACAATGGATATCGGCACACCATGTCTCGACACGATCTCATTGACATAAAGTTGGGCCAATCTTTCTAATGTATACTTGTCGCTGATTGGTAAGAAGTGAGCAKATTTCGTTAGTCGGTCCACAATTACCCATATGGCGTCGTGCCCCTTTACCGTCCTTGGAAGTTTGGTGACGAAATCCATCGTGATCATATCCCACTTCCATACTCAGATCTCTATTTGTTGCAACATTCCAGACGGTCTTTGGTGCTCGGTCTTCACTTTCAAGCACGTCAAACACTTCCCCACGTAGCTAGCTACTGCCCTTTTCATGTCAGGCCACCAGCAGCTTTCTTTTATGTTCTTGTACATCTTATTACTACCTGGATGCATAGTGTATTTGGACTTATGTGCTTCATCCATCACTACATTTCTTAGATCTCCCAAACTAGGGATCCAAACCCGATTCCCATGTCTATATATTCCATCTGGTCCAGCTGTCAAAGTCTTAATTTGTCCAATCATTCTCTCCTTTTTGATATTCATTTCGAGTAAAGCTTCCTTTTGAACATCCCGTATTCGGTCTAAAAGCTCCACTTTAACACTCATCCACATGGCTTGAATTCTGATTGCTCCGTTTCTCTCCTTCCTACTAAGTGCATCGGCAACTACATTTGCCTTACTTGGATGATAGTGAATCTCGCAATCATAGTCCTTAAGTAGTTCCATCCATCTTCTTTGTCTCATATTTAGCTCATTTTGATCAAACAAGTACTTAAGGCTCTTATGATCAGTATAGATCATGCACTTCGTACCGTACAAATAGTGTCTCCAGATTTTTAGCGCGAAGACAACAGCTGCTAATTCCATGTCGTGAGTTGGGTATTTCCTCTCGTGTTCTTTCAACTGACGAGACGCATATGCAATGACCTTGCCTYGCTGCATTAGTACACAACCTAAACCCATTTTTGATGCATCGCTATAAACGACAAAATCTTCTACTCCTTTCGATAGTGATAAAACCGGTGCAGTGTTTAGTCTCTCCTTAAGTATCTGAAATGCTTCTTCTTGTTTCGTCCCCCAATCAAACCTAACCAACTTCTTTGTCAGTGTTGTCAAAGGCGTTGCTATTTTGGAGAAATCTTGGATAAACCTTCGGTAATACCCTGCTAGGCCTAGAAAACTTCGGATCTCCGATACTGACTTTGGTGATTCCCAGTTCATCACTGCATCAATCTTAGCCGGATCCACCTTGATCCCTTCCGTGTTGACTACGTGACCGAGAAATTGTATCTCATGCAATCAAAACTCGCATTTTGAGAACTTGGCATACAATTGCTCCTTTGCTAGTAATTCAAGAATCAACCTCAAATGTTGTTCATGCTCCTTCTCATTCTTCGAATAGATCAAAATGTCGTCTATAAAGACTATGGCAAATTGGTCCAAGTACGGTCCACAAACTCGATTCATCAAGTCCATGAATGCCGCAGGTGCGTTTGTTAATCCAAACGGCATTACCACAAATTCGTAGTGTCCGTAACGAGTCCTAAAAGCGGTCTTTGACACGTCCTCTTCTCGAACCTTCAACTGATGGTAACCCGACCTCAAATCGATTTTCAAGAAACAGTTGGCTCCTTGCAACTGATCGAAAAGGTCGTCGATCCTTGGCAGTGGATATCTGTTCTTTATCATGATTTTGTGCAACTCCCGATAATCGATGCACATCCTCATCGTATCGTCTTTCTTATTGACGAATAGAATCGGTGCTCCCCATGGCGACGAGCTTGGTCTGATAAACCCTTTATCTAAGAGTTCTTGCAATTGCTTCATCAGCTCTTGCATTTCCGTTGGGGCTAAACGATAAGGCGCCCTCGCGATTGGTACCGCACCTGGTACCAAATCGATTCGGAACTCTACCTGACGTTCCGGTGGTATTCCTGGTAATTCATCCGAAAATACTTCTGGGTAATCCCTCACCACTGGAACATCATGTATTGCCTTCTTTTCGAGCTTGGTGTCGATGGTGTATGCCAAGTAAGCCACACATCCCTTCCGCAGACACCTATTCGCCTTAACTGCAATGATTAACCCTACACCACACTTCTTTCGATCACCGTAAATATGAATTGTTTCTCCTTCCGGAGTTTGAATCTTGATCATATTCTTATTGCATACTATTTGCGCATGATTGTTGGACAGCCAATCCATCCCCAAGACCATGTCAAAACCCCCTAAGCACATCGGCATAAGCCTAACAGGGAAATCCTTCCCATCTATAACAATTGTGCATTTATCAAATACTTCATCTACCTTACACTGACTACCATCAGCTGTTTCTACTGTGTAGGTTTTGTCTAGCCTACAGGCACTCCTATTCAGATAGTGGCAGAAGGTGGTAGACACAAAACTACCATTTACCCCCAAATCAAATAATACATGTGCATACACATTGTTGATAGGGAACATACCGGATACGACGTCGGGTGTTTCCTTGGCCTCCTCCAAAGTCATGTTGTAAGCTCGGTCGTGTCCCTTAGGTAGCTCCTTCCTATTCTCCGACCTCTTCCCAAATCCGTTATTCACTGTCTTTACGTGGGGTGTCGCGCCATTTCGACGTTTTGGACAGTCAGGTCGTATATGTCCCGTAGCCCCACATTCGTAACAAGTGTTTCCTTCTGGGCACTCTCACGCGGTGTGCCCAGGTTTGTCGCATTTGTAGTACGTCAGGCTCCCCGCTTTGCACTCTCTCTTATGTCTCTTGTCGCATTTGTTACATTGAGGAATAGTGAATCCCTCGCTTCGTGTTTTTGCCAGAGTCGGAGTCCATTTCGGTTTCTTATCGGACTTGTTCGATCCTTCCCATCTCCTCTTTGCATCCCTTCTATCATAATTCTCCCTAGCGTTGTTCTCTTCTGCTACTTTTGCCATCTCTACTGCTTGGACAAACGTGGTCCGCTTGGTCATGTCTACGTACCGTTTGATTTCGATTCTTAAGCTGTCTTTGAAACGTCCTATCTTCCTCTCCTCGGTAGCCACCTGGTAACTGGCGAATCTTGCTTTTTCAAGAAAATCATTAACATATTCTTGAACCGACAACGAGCCTTGCTTTAACCTCAGAAATTATGATTCTAGCTTGTTCACCTCCGATTGTGTGCAGTACTTATCCATCATCATCTTTTTCATTTGCTCCCAAGTCATGGCAGCAATGTCCTCATCTCCTCTAATTGCACACTCAGTCTCCCACCAATGCAATGCATAGTCTACAAAGGTCGTAGCAGCATAGGTCACTTTTTGGTCTTCCGCGCATCTACAAATTTTGAAGCTACTCTGCATCTTGGTTACCCAGTTCATAAGGCCAACTGAGCCCTCTTTTCCCTTAAATTCCTTCGGTCCGGTGCCTTTGAATGTTTTAAAACTGCATCCTTTCCCTTTCATTGTCAATTCAGTTCGCTCGTTGGTGGGCGACTCCACCTTCTCTTTAACCATTACTTCCTCCTTTCCAGTGGCTTGAGTGTTCTCGTGTCGAACACTTTCCTCCTCTCCATCTTCGTTGTCCTTAAATCTGTCACCCAACATTTCTTTAAGCATATTTGGCAATGTATCCCGGAGGACTTGTGCCATCTGCTCAGCCATCATTTCCTTTGTGAGGGGATTTTCCCCTCCCTGGCCTCCTTGACCTCTACCGATAGCTAAATTAGCTTGCATGGATGGAGTCGTACTAGAGCTAGCGGTTCAGACACTTTCGCGACCTCGACTTTGGGCTCGCGTCCGTCCTCGAACTGTGGGTGGGGCTATGCCATTAATACCTCCCCCATTGAGGGCGTTCCTTGTTCATCCACGAGAAACCATACTGACATAATAGGGTATTATCGTTTTAATAAGGGTCTAAGGTCAACATAGCCCATTACATATATATAACATATATGTATAATATAATCACCACGTCTAAGCAAAATACATAATAAAGAATCCACGTCGAAATTTCACAATGTTCAACAATATATATATATATATATATATTGTGTCAAATAACAATCCTGGGGAGAGAGACATTACATAATCCCATTTACTTACAAAAGATGGGATACTACATAATTCTAATCACATCTCTAAATCATGTGAATGCTCAAAAATCTATTGAAGCACTGGACTAGATGAAAATTTGATCAGCTATCTAGTCACGCACAATTAATTCACATATCCAAAAGATCTTTCTCTCTTCCCTCTCTCAAAAGGATTCCATGTCTAAAACTGATCCGCGAGGTAATAAGGGAGATAAGGGTCCCTTAACCACTCCTCAAAAGATGTGGATGACCTGGAGTGCCACAACACACTAGCCTTTGGGCCGTTTTTGATGCATTGGACCCAGTCGGAGAAATACCCCCTCACTACACCGGCATAGTCTATGGTCATCCTCTTATAGAAGTGAACCCTGTCTCTGAATCTAGTGCCTACTGGACGAGCAGCAATTCTTCGCTCCTGTTCAAGTACAACTTTGTCCCAAATCAGTGCATGACGCTGTTCCGACAAATTTGCATTCTCTTCAATTAACTCGTTCAGGGCTCCTCCTTGTTCGACATGTGCCTGCTAAAGATTGTTCAGCCATTCATTCAGTCTAGTGTTGCCATCTAAAGTTCGGTTTAACCTCTCTCTTAGCCTTGTGTTCTCGCCTCTCAAGGTCTCTATAGTCTCCATCATGTCCTCACGTGTAAGGGTGCGGGGCGTGTAGTCTACCGAAGGCTCGGGTGTGGTCCCTCTCCTGATGGGTTCTCGCGATGACACTTCACCAGTGTGGGCCAGACTACCACTTCTGGACCGGGTGCGGGAAACATGTCTGGCGCTGGGGCGGTGACTATCAACAGATCCTCTATTCGGTCCTAGCCCGTAAGGTGTCCTACGTGTTCCGTATTTGCGTCCGCGTCTGTGTCTGATAGACCGGGTGTGAATGGTGTGAACCATGTCTCCTACAATTAAAAGGAACACTAAGTCGAGTAGTAACGTCGGATCAAACCAAATCGCATGATAAGCAGTACTAATACACAATAAGCATGTGCTTCTAACAATCCTCACAGTTTAAGCTTAGAGCATTGGTGCAGCGTTGGCCTGGGTCTTGCACGACTTTTTGGAGGGCTTAATGAACAAGACGTTGGCTTTTTGGAGATGGAGTACAGCTGTAAATGGGCTRGATTTTTAGTAGAAAATCAGATGTACTCTCTAGTTAAACTYATGTACTCTCTAGTTTGCTTTATGTACTTTGTAGTTAAACTTTAGTTATGTATTGTACTTGCTAGTTTCACTTTAGTTGTATTGTAACTAAATGTTGGTAAGCTTAGTCTCCAAGCTTTGTTCTTTTGTCTTCTTGTGCCCATTTTGGGTATAAATAGGAGGCTAAGGTTACCACATTATACACCAATTAATCCATAATACTTTGGATTCTCTCTTTTTCTCCCAACTTTTCTCCCAACTTCTCTTCCTTTTCCTTTAAACCCTCTTCAAGGGTGTTCTTCAAGTTCTTCAAGTTYATCTTCATCTTTTTATTTATTTACTTTCTTGTCTTTTATTTTCCGCTATTTACTTTCTCGTCTTTACATTTCCGTCATTTATTTTACGTTATTTACATTCCGTCATTTATTTTACGCTATTTACATTCTCGTCATTTAYATTCCCGTCATTTACTTTATTGTCATTTACATTTCCGCAATTTATTTTATCGTCATTTACTTTACACAATTTACATTTATGTCTTTATTTTCCGTCATTTATTTTTTACTTTCCGTCATGAGTAGCTAAGCTTTTATAGCTTGGGTGTGAGACGGAAAGGTGAGATTTTTAAAACCAAACGAAAGTAGCTAAGTGTTTCGAAAACGACGTTCCATTGTTTCATTCGAGTTTTTATAAAACCAAGCACACTTCTTGACGGGTTGATC
>NC_037532.1:27448321-27453386 GCF_001531365.2 Cynara cardunculus var. scolymus | reverse complement strand
ATGATTAGTACAAGATTGTATTTTGAATTTTTGGACCTTGTGTTTGGTCATAGTAGATTTCTTGTACTAGTGGACCCGAATGTATATGAATATGTATTTCTTTGGTATGAAATATGTATTACATGCAATGTGTGGGTTGGGGCGTTACATTTTATATATATATATATATATATATATATATATAGGTGAGTTATTATGCAACCCTTTATATTTGTACAACAAATACAACTCAATTTCAACCGTCCATTTAATTTGATAAATATGTGGTTTCATAAAAGTTTTTTGATTGTTTTTCTAATATAAAATATTCATCATAATTAATGAACTCTAGTCATCTTCCATAAATATTCAAATAATAATATATGAACTCTCATCATTTCCATAAATATCTCAATTGATTGGGTTGCATTGGTTGTACAAATATGATGAGTTGCATTTAAAACGTCTACTCTCTATAAATATGTATGTGTGTGTATAAAAAATATTGTTTTTTACTTTTTTATAGGAAAAAGGCAAAAAAAACTAAAATGACCGTTGATTTAAGTAAGTTAACGGATTTATTTTAACGACGTTAGTTAAAAAAATCATAACCGAGACAAATTAAATACCACAAAGACCAAATCTATAATAAATATATTATAAGGACTCTAATAAAAAAAAGTTAAAACACAGGACCAATCTTTTATTTATTGGCGAGTCTCGAAAAGTGGGCAGATAAGTGCTTGAGGTAAATAAAAAAAACTAATTTTGAAGGCAAAATGCAACAAAATATTGTGAAGTTTTGTTTAATTCGTATTTTGTACATATATTAAGTTAGTGAGGTAGTAAACATGATGTATGAATGATTAGGTTGTCTAAGAGGCTGTTTGTTTCTCTCTTAATGGTGACATTAAGAGGGAGCCTCTTAATCGGTAAGAGGCAGAAGCTGTTTGGGAAAAAAATAACAACCTTTTAATGGTGACAATATCCTTTTTAACGGTTTAGTGTTTAAGGTGCTCCTAAATGGTTCAGATGTAAGTTGTTCCATTTTTACCCTACCACTTCTCCAGCCGGCTACTCATCCCACGATCCTTCCTCCTCCCACTCGATCCCGTCGCTCTCCCCGTCGTCTCATCCCATTTACAGACTCATCTCCCTCCTCCCCATCTTCTACCTTCTCACCATCTTTCCCCTCCTCCTCTCATCTGCCTTCACCATCGCCGTCGCCACCTTCTTCTTCACTTGGCTGGCCACTTTCAAGCTCCTCCTCTTCACTTTCAATCACAACCCACTTTATTCTGATTGATCTTCTGGTTTTCGTTTCGAACGTCGTCGTCGAAGCGGTGACCGGAGTCGAGCTTGAGCCGCCGTCGGACGAGCCGTACCTGTCGACCTCCTTACAAGACTTCTGGGGTCGTCGATGGAACCTCATGGTAACAAATAGCCTGCGACATACAGTATACAAAACCTTGAAATTTGTTCTTCCGGCGAAGGATTGGACGACTGCGACGGCGGTCATGGCGACTTTTATCGTCTCCGGTTTGATGCACAAATTACTGTTTTACTATGTGATACATGTGAGTCCCACGTGGGAGATGGCGTCGTCTTTTGTGCTCCATGGGATCTGTCTCATTGTGGAGCTAAAGGGGAAAAGAGCAATGGCCGGAAAATTTGAATTGCCGACGGTGGTTGCAAGGTTGTTGACGGTGGGGTTAAAATGGTAATTTGTTGTCATTCAGAGAACAATTACCAAACAATCTTGTTTCATTTAACACTTAACCATTCTGACCACTTAACTATTCTGCACTAAATCATTCAGCAACTGCCAAACAGCCCCTAAACCTTATTAGGTGGATTTTTCCAACTTGTTTTTTCTTTAATATTCTTTCTTTTCATTTATAAAAAAAAATCAAGATGAATTTTTTCCTTCCCATTGTTACCGGTAGGGATGCTCAAAAACACGACCAACCCGATCAACCCAACCCAACCCAACCCAACGCGAAATAACTCAATCGGAAGCAACCCAATGTCTAATCGAGTTGTAAAATTGTCAAACGGTAGGTATTGGGTTGATATAAGGTTACTATCATTTGAACCCAACCCAACCCGATGAACCCAATATCCTATTATTTTCTGGATTTAATATGGTTGTTGAATTTTTATTAATATATACATTAGACAATTACATTATATGTATGCTTTTCATATACACATATTTTCAATTTATTCACATATCTATATAACTCATTTGTATATATGTTCAGTAACTTTGAACATATATGTGTAAATTAAGAAAATTAACTGAATGTGATATACGTAAGAAGTACGGATAAGTTGTATAAAATGGTTGATGATGAAAAAGAAATTATGAATAGAGAAATAACATATTCAAGGTTAGAAGAATATTTTAATGTACCAAAGTACCAACCCGACCAACCCATACGGGTTGGGTTGGGTTGCACTTTGGTTTGAGTTGGATTGAGTTAAGATTTTTCAAACCACAAGCATTAGATTGGGTTGTTCAAATGTCTTCAACCCGATCAACCCAACCCATGAACACCCCTAGTTACCGGCACCTCCCATTCTTCCGGTCATCATCTTCTTCCTCAAGGAATAGTGTGGGCCCCAACTTAAAATATAAAAGGATTAGAATTTAGATTTTTTTATTTATTTTTACTTCATCAAAACCAAACTTATACTTCTCAAGTTAATTGGTTTAATTCAATTTAAAATTTTAAAATTAAACTAGGAACAAGAGTCTTATCCGATAAGTGAGGACGATGACTCTTATCATGATAAACGTTTACCGGGTAAATTGTTGCATACGATTTGTTTTGGTGGACTAAAATCTTACCCGGTAAGTAAATAATAGTGTTAAATTTTACCAGTAAACACTTACCGAACAAGTATTTGATAAATAGCTCGTAACATTATTTTTCTTTCCTTCCCGTTCCATTTCTATCTCTTTTCGTTATTTTCCTTTCTTTCTGAAAGAAAGTTTCGAAAACACAAAAGCTTGGATCCTTGAAGAATCTGAAAAATAATCAGAACTGCACGTTGCAAAAAAAATGTCTTAATCTTTCAGACCTCAGACAGAAACCCTGAAAAAGAACCTCAGAGCAAATCAAACAAAGGAAAAGGATGGGAGGCGCCACTGACATTGGGGAAGCAAAAAGTACTCTTGAAGTTTTGTTTTCCTTTCAATAAAAATAACTTAAATTAAAAAATGATTTATTTTCATATTTATTTGCTAAAAAAATGTGTTTGTTTATATTCGTTCGTTAAGATGCTAAACAAACTTAAAGGAACGAACACAAATAAACAAAAACAACCATCATTTGTTGGAATATAATTTCTTTTTGGTGTCCTTGGACCATTTATGTAAAGTTTTATAAAATTAAGGATATATTTATAATTCAATATATCTATGATTGCCATTATGACATATTTAGTCCTTATACTTATGTAATGTTAACATATGAGGGATATGGATGACATAACAATTACATAAGGGGCTGAACGGTTTCTTTTTGATATACGGTTAGAATCAACCGCTCACTTACATTCTTCGCTCTCTCTTTATTGCCGCTTACAAAGAGCATGGAAAATCAACATCACTAATGAATTCTTTGATCTCTCCATCCTAATTCCGTATATCCTTAAGGAATCAACAACATCAAATGACATCATCTTCTTCTACTCCTTCAAATACGGGATTCACACCAAGTAAGTTTATGTGTTCTTTTAAATCTTGTGTGAAATTGATATTGAATTGGATGAAATTCGATCCTTATGATTAATGTTTCTCATCATCATTATTCATCATTTCGTTCTTCAAAAATAACATAACAAAATGAAAAATCGGATAACTTAAAAAGGATAAGAAAAAGAATTCTAAAAACTTAAATTAATAAATGATTTTACATATTAATGTTATAATACATATACATATATATATATATGTATATATATATATATGTGTGTGTGTGTGTGTATGTACACACACTAACAATTACGACGCAAGTGAACAAACGAGACCACTGTTTATGTCCATTCATTTAACTAAACGAACAAAAAAATGTATTCATGTTCGTTTTATTAATTAAATAAACGAAATTTCATCAAACGATTCAAGGACTACAGCTCGTTAGACACCTTGACAACCAGTTTAATTTAATAGGTCACGAGTCCAAACGCGTATAAAATAAGAAAAAAATATATCGAAAAACATCTGCATCTCTGAAAGGTAACCATCTGGATCTCTCTCTCTCTTTCCAAAAACCATCTGCATCTTCATCAAATCGAAAACCCACAAACTTACTTCCAAATCAGAACCCACAAAATTGAAAATCAAATGCAAAACCATATCTGCAAATTGGAGGAAAAAACTTGAAGAACTGTACCTGCAAGGGAAAAAAGAAAATGAAAGATTATGTATATGTCTTTGCTTCCATGGAGATTGATATAGAGTGATGGTCCTTAGGGGTGTGCGTCGGATGGGTTCAGGTGCGAAAATCAAAAACCTAATCGGGTTTCGGATATGGAAATCAAGCCCCGATTTTTTGATTTCAGATTTCGAATTGCTTCGGATTCGGGTTGGTTGGGTTTTGGGTTGAGATCGGTCGGGTTCGGATTCAGTTATAATGCAAAAAATATGTATATCCAGTCCATTTAGAGGATTGGTAAATCGATAGTATGCTTAGAAATTAGAAAAAGAAAACACGATCAACTAATATTTTTAGAATTTTCAAAAAATAATCAGATAAATAAATATATTTATATAGTATTCAGAATATATATGTATATATATTTCGGGTTTTCGGATGGATCGAGTGGCCAAAAATCAAACCCAACCCGAATCCAAATTTTCCCCGAAAATTCGGTTTTCAGATTTTCGGATTTCGGGGCGTTCGAGTTTTACATAAACACCTTATTTTCGGTTCGGGTTGGGTTCGGATTTCAGATAATTCGGGTTTTGCACATCTCCAATGGTCCTGGAACTTGAAAGGAACCGACCTTTTTGGGAAAAATTAATAATATATATATATATATATATATATATATATATATATATATATATATATAT
>NC_037532.1:27445706-27447361 GCF_001531365.2 Cynara cardunculus var. scolymus | reverse complement strand
AAGAAAATTATATTATTAAACCAAATATAAATTACTTCGTTATTGTACCTAAATTAAACTATAATAAAATAATTGAATTAAAAAATTACATTAAAAAATGAGGAATTTTAAATAGTTAATTTGATACGAATATCGATATATTTTTGTTATGTATAAAGTACTGTATATTGATGCATATTACTTAAAATTCAAGATTACAAGTAATTAAGTACAATTTATTAAAGCTCGATGTTTGAATTCGTATAAATAACTGCGAATAAACATAATCAAATAGAAGATGAACATCTCATTTTAAAATATAAAAAATCTAAAATATAATTAGAATAATTACCGAGTTCCAACAAAATAAATAATTGTTATCTTTATAAAAAAATTATATTATTAAACCAAATATAAATTACTTCGTTATTGTACCTACATAAAATTATAAAAAAATTGAATTAAAAAATTACACAAAAAAATGAGGAATTTCAAATAGTTAATTTGATACTAATATTGATATATTTTGGTCAAATTTTTATGATATCTTCAAACATATATTTTATTCAAAAATAAAAACATCATCGCTTTCTCAAAATCACATAAAGCCATATTATTACATCGACTGAGATAAAGAATAAAATGAAATATTAAAATCACGATGTATCTCGCTGCATTGCGCGAGTACCCTTCTAGTATATATATAAAACATTAATTTATCTTCATAAATTTTTAAAGAGGAGTAAAAAGACTAAATTATCCTTTAGTTGATTGGTTTTATAGGTTAAAGAAATTTATATAAAATATCCGTCCAAGAATTTATTCATTTAAAACAATTATACAACAACTTAATCATTTAAAATTAAAAATTCTGATGAGTTTTTCTTTTTTAAGTTTTCTCCTTTTTGAATAAACGATTTTCTTAAGCATTTTGATTAATATCTCACATAATCTTGGTAACTCATGTGATCTTTGTGTAAGTTTTACTTTTATCATTTTGATCAAAGAAATCATAATACAATATTTTAAGGATTATTTATTAATTCTTTAAAACTCTTAAAAAATCTCAATATTTAGGTTTCTATACTACTAGAAGGATAGTCGTACAATACATCGAGATACATCTCGATTTTAATATTTTGTTTTTATTCTTTTTTTTGTTTCGATCGATGTTATAATACGGTTTTATGTGGTTTTGAGAAAACGTAAAGTTTTTATTTTTGAATAAAATATAAATAAAAATATATCATGTACCAAACTAACTATTAAAATTTCTCTATTTTTTGTGTATTTCTTTAGTTCATTTTTTTTAATTTTTAGTTTAATAATATAATTTTCTTATAATGATAATAATCAAATATTTTGTTAGAACTCAATGATTATTCTAATTATATTATATTTTTTATATTTAAAATAAAATGTTTATTCTTTATTTGATTATGTTTATATGCAGTTAGTTACACGATTTCAAACATGAAGCTTTAGTAAATGGTACTTACGTATAATTTACTTGTAATCTTGAATTTTAAGTAATATGCATCAATAAACAGTACTTTATACATAAAAATGATTTTTAAGAGTTTTTGTCAAATGTTTTATAATATAACTAGAAGGTACTCGCGCAATGCAGCGAGATATATCGTGATTTTAATATTTCATTTTATTCTTTATCTCAG
>NC_037532.1:27441449-27444036 GCF_001531365.2 Cynara cardunculus var. scolymus | reverse complement strand
AGTTTAATAATGAAATAATTTATTTTTGGTTTAATAATATAACATTTTATAAAGATAATAATTAAGTATTCTGTTACAACTCAATGATTATCTTAATTATATTTTACATTTTTTATATTTAAAATGAGATGTTTATCATGTATTTGATTGTGTTTATCTGCAGTTAGTTACACAAATTCAGATATGGGATGAAATCGGATAGGAATAAACGGGTTTAAGAGTTTTTAAGTGTTTTAGCCAAATGCTTTATAATATAGTATAGATATATATTCTTTGAAACTCTTAAAAATTTCAATATTTAGTTTTATTCTATAAAGGCTCTCCACTTTTTAAAATTACAAGTGTTTAAGTATTCTTTACAAATCAATAAACAATACAAAATCTTTTGATTTTTATAATATTTTTATTTTACCTCTTTTTTATAAACAATAAAAATTGATGCTTTTATTTTTTAAAACACATGTTACATACTTTCTTGACTTTTTCATATGAACAGATCTAATTGACCAGCTAAAGTTCTCGTTATTTTTGTAAACACATGTTATGCTTTCTTGACTTTTCGTCTATTCAATCTTTTATCTGATTAACACGTTTTCTACTATTTTAAATTTTCATGAGATTTTAACTGATTACATTTGTTTTTTTATTTGTTGATTATTAATGTTTGAAAATGGTCTTCATGGATAAAGTTTGGTTGTGAAGTTGATGAATCTGGTTTCTATAAGAGACACACCACTTAATCCAGGGTGTGTATGAACCATGGTGTTCATGAAAAACGCACATTGTGTTCAATGAAACATGTTTTTTGTGTACATGAACTATTCATGTTTAAGAATACTCGAGATTCTATGAAACATCTATTTTCCAAATTATCCCTAAATTGACATTCGATTTAGAAAAATAAATCAAAAATATAATTTTAATTAACTTTTCCAGATGTTCAGTTGTTGATCGTAGATGAAACATTTGATGGTTAAGATGAGGTTGCATTAGTTGTACAAATGGTAATAGTTGTATAATAAACCACCTCTATATATAAAATATTTGAGAACCACGTATGTTGTGATAACTGTGAGAACTATTATTGTAAAATATTGTTTTACATGATTTTTTTTTCATTTATGGCTAGATTAATATATTGATTAACATATATTTGTTTCAAAATGTGGTTTTATATATACTCGGTTCATAATGTGAAAAAATTTCGATTCACAAACACATAAAAGTATTCAATTTGTGAAACAAATATATGTTAATCGATATACTAAATTTAAGTCGTAAATGGAAAAATAATCATGTGAAATAGCACATGATACACCAATCTTTAGGTTATCACAAATTTATGGGTTTTCAAATAAAAGCCTTCATATGTGTGTGTGTGTGTGTGTGTAAGAAACATCTTGCTCTAAATATCCTATTGTCTTATCATTAACAGTTTCATAGTGTCCAATGAAACATGTTCATCGGATTGAATACGGGAAAAGGGATTTTAATGATCGCAATAATTTACAATTTGTTCTCGTTTTTCCCTTTCTTGTTGAAAATAATAATAATTTATTTTATTTTATATTTTTACTTTACTAAAATAACTTGTTTTAATCGTGGCATTTGATCATGATTATGGATGAATGTAATTGGTTTGTAAGATTTGTATAAAAAACATGGTTTACAAAGTAAACCTCCATCTCTCTCTCTCTCTCTCTCTCTCTCTATATATATATATATATATATATATGTATATATATATATATATATATAGGGGTCCAATCAAATGAGAACTAGTTAGTTTGTGGTAAATGAGAGGTCCAATATGAGCCAATCATTTTAGATAATTGATGTTATTTATTAAAATAAAACAAAGGATAAATTAGTAAATTGTGTTGATTATTCGATTAACTTTAATTAGTTTAGTATTTCAATTTACTTTAATTAGTTTAATTATTTAATATATGTACATATACACACACACGGACACACATGGACCAAATCGATGGCATTCTCCGGCACCCACCACCACTCCGGTGACCTCCTTCGGTCATCTTGTCTGATCAAGACGTTGTTTCCAATAATCGACCAGTAAACATTCACTTGTGAGCATTCCCGTCAGCTAGCCCCATCTTTGTCCCTATGACACCCTCACTACCTATCTCCTTTCCCCCATCCCCGCCACAGTTAGTATCACAGTGGTCTCCAAGTTTACTTGATGTATTTTGGGTATCACATTGTATGTATTTTGGGTATTACATTGTGTATCTTGATGTATTTTGGGTATCACATGATGTTCGTCGAAGGCCAAAGGTAGGGGAGAGAGAGAGAGAGAGAGGAGAGAAAAAATTTAAAATACTTAAAATGTCCTTTAATTATAATTTTAAGTCAAATTACCAAAAGATATTAGTTTCTTAATTTATCCATTTATTTGTGGTTGAGATTGAATATCACATTTATCATAAACTAATCAGTTCTTCCTTAAATGGATCAATACACACACACATACATACATACATACATACATACATACATACATACATACATACATACATACATACATACATACATACATACATACATACATACATACATACATACA
>NC_037532.1:27439718-27441274 GCF_001531365.2 Cynara cardunculus var. scolymus | reverse complement strand
ATATATATATATATGGCTTAATCAAAAGAGAACTATTTAGCTTGTGATAACCGTGAGATCCAATATGAACCAATCATTTAAGATAACTAATACCATTTAGTGGACAAATACAAAAGGACAATTTAATAATATACTAATTTTGACAACTCACCTCTTAATTTTCTCACCTACTTTTTAATTGTACCATATCCCTCAATAAAATAACTTAAATTGACGTTGAAAGTGATCTTTCTGAACCACCATCTACGACAACCCATAACCTCCCGTTTTTGCTACCTAATGTTGATCCTCTCTTTCAGTGATTTGATGATAATCCTTTTTCACTTATACGTTGTATTTATGTTTCTGTCTTTTCAGTTCCAGCGATCTTCAATGAGCATGTTCAGTGATCGCTGAAGAACTTGCATTGTAATTCTATCAGAGACAGCAATACTTGAAGAAGACAACACTCACACCAAAGAACCTTTAGCAAACGTCGAAGACCGAAACTGAAGATTAGAGACTGACGAGTACGTGATCTGAAGCGGTACTCAGTGATTACAAGTCTATCTACATATGTGTG
The DNA here is from genome assembly GCF_001531365.2 of Cynara cardunculus var. scolymus. Taxonomy (NCBI): domain Eukaryota; kingdom Viridiplantae; phylum Streptophyta; class Magnoliopsida; order Asterales; family Asteraceae; genus Cynara; species Cynara cardunculus. Next base: position 27,440,712 of record NC_037532.1, on the reverse strand, counting down.
ATGACTGCTCAAGCTTCAGCGAATGATGATGAGACATTCATGTCATTCCAACATTCAGTGATCAAAGGAAGCTTGCTTAGCACGATTGTTGTTGTCTTGTCCTTATGCACACAAAGGACAAAACCCATACCATTATGAAAGTTGGTACGATACGGAGCCGACTAGTCGACTCTATTGTCCACCAACTTTAGGTAAGAATGTCTGCTCATGAATAGTGCTTTTTGTACTATTCACTGTAGCAAAGGACAAGCCTTCCTTTTAAGGCTTGACATGCACTCTAACCCTACCATATTGCATTAAATGTTCATTTAATGCAATGGGTATAAATAGAAGTGTTTCTTCTCCATGCAGAGTACGCGCAACTCACTCTCTAACCTTAATTCTTACTTCAAGCATTTTCTAGCTTAAGTAAAGGATCTTCTTTACAACATTTATTTTCTTGTATTTGCTAAGACTTAGTGTGTAACTAAAGATTGTTTAAATAAGTTTTTACTACCTTATCTTTCCGCAAACAATCTTGTAAAATATGTATTGATCTTCTTTATCAATATATATTTTAAATTTAAAAATATTGTGTTTGTATTCATCTCCCCTTCTACAAATTGTTTCTCTTCTTGTAGACCCTCACGAAACCAACAAGTGGTATCAGAGCAGTGTTTTCTCTCTTCCTTTGTGTTTAGCTGTTTTCAGTATTAGTTTATCTCTTTTCTTAGATAACTTTACCACTTTCAAATGGATTTACAAATTACAAACACACACACACAAAAGATAATGGCTCTCTTGCCAAACCTCCCCGGTTTGTCCGTGACAACTTTAGTCTCTGGAAGAACCGGATGTCCCTCTTTCTGGAAGATGTGGATCCTGAAATTCCACATTATATAGAAAATTGACCATATATTCCATTTGCTATTGCTCCGGCTGTTCCAGCAACAGGTACGACTGCCGCGATTCCTGAACGACAGATTCCAAAGCTTCCACATCAATGGAGCGATGA
>NC_037532.1:27436602-27439678 GCF_001531365.2 Cynara cardunculus var. scolymus | reverse complement strand
CATCAATGGAGCGATGAGGACAAGAAGAAGATAGCTATAGACACGCGTGCTCGGTCTATAATAGCTATGTCTCTTCCTGATGAGATTTATCACTCAGTGATGAAACTCAAAACCTCTAAATCCATGTGGGACACACTTTATGTCCAATATGAAGGAACCACTCAGGTTCAAGAGACCAGAAAGATTAATCTAGTAAGACAGTATGAAAGCTTTCTCTGTGGAAAGTCTGAGACGCTGTCTGAAGTACATCAGATATTTAACTGCCTTCTTATTGATCTTAGGGCTGTTAGCAGGGAATATTCTAATTCTGAAACTTTAACCAAGTTTCTAGAATGCCTTCGTGAGTTTTGGGACACCTTTTCTATGTGTCTCAAGATGTCAAATGACATGTCCACTCTTTCTATTTCTACTTTATACGGGATTCTGCTTAACCATGAGCAATCTCGTTAACTGAAAAGGAATCTTGTAAAAGAATCCAGGGTAATGAAAAGCTCTCCTTTGGCTTTGATCTCTGAAGCTTCTTCAGTTGAAACTTCTTCTACCCTGTTTGTTTCTTCTCTTCCTCCCGTTGTTATCACGGTGATAGATTCTTCTGAGGACATTCCAGAATCTGATTTAACAAATTTTGATGAGTCCCTGGCACTCCCGACCAAGTCATTTAAGAGATTCGCCAGTAAGAGCAACTTCCGCAGATCTCCTCAGCTGTCCCTCAGGGAGAAGCCAAAGTCTGAAAGAATAGACAAGGCTTCGGCTGTCTGCTACAACTGTCACCGACCCGAACATTTTGCAGGTGAATGCAGATCAAAGAAGACTGCGACGCCATCTTCTAAAGCTCCTTCCTCCTTCAGGACCAAAGATGAAAAGTACTTAAAACTGAAGGAGAAATACAAGAAGGTGAAGAACAACCAGTGAAAGGCTAAAGGCCTTATTGCTGAAGAGCATGACTGGGCTGAGTCATCCGATGAATCATATTCGGATGAGGAAGGTAAAGCCTACGTCTACTTGATGGCCATAGATGCAGATGAAGGATCTTCTGAAGCATCTACATCCTCTGAGCCATCTTCTTCTCCTACTCAGGTATGTTTCTTGAATGAACCCTCTTCTTCTTTTAGTCTTTCTTCACTAGATACACTGACGGTTGACCTTTACAATGCCCTCAATGGCAAATCGAAAGCTGAAATGCTTAACGTTGACCTTTACAATGCCCAGCAATTGAAGATTTGTCATTCTAAGATCAAAGAACTGACCTCTGTCGAGGAAAATCTTAAGGATCAGGTTATTGTAAACCAAGCCATCACTGTTGAACGTGAGAAGGCTATCGCTGAACTCAAGACTGATAAAGCTACCATTGAAGGGTGGTGCAATGCTTCCATCAAGGCCTCTGAGATCATTAATGCTCAGATCCCAGCCAAGATAAAGACTGGTCTGGGATTCTCCTATGATCAGGAAGAATGTGTTAAAGACATGACCATGCTCAAATTTGGTACCTTCGTCTCTTCTATTCCCAACACTTCTTCCTCTCAGTCCTCCTCTTTTACTGAGAGTCATCTTGAAGGAACTTGTTCGAGTTCTGGGTGCAAATACAAAAGTAAATCTATTGTCACAGCATCCCTTTCCAAGAAGTCTAACAAGTCTAAAGGGCAAGAAAGTAACCAAGGTTGAGAAATCAACTAAGGTGAAATCATCCACAAAGGCTGCTCTAGCAACCAAGGTGAAGAAAACCGTTGAAGCCTCTTCTTCAGACTCAGCAAAGATAACTCCTGCTGAAAAATCTTCAGCATCAAACATTGTAGTTCCTACCACTGAAGCCTCTTTATCAGACTCWGTGAAGACTTCCACTGAAACTACGTTAGTAGTGTCAGAGGTTGTTCCTMTTTCCACTCAAACCTCTTCAGGTTCGGTGATGCCATCTACTGATGCTGGTTCTTCAGCGTCAGACGATGAAGCCTCTAACAAAGCTGGACCCCAATAGCTGGGTACCAACAACATTCTTATTTTGTTTCCTTGTACAGGATGTCAAAGGCATATGGTATCTGGACAGTGGATGTTCAAGACATATGACTGGAGATAAATCTTTTCTAACTCACTTCAAGGAAGAAAGAGGACCTTCCGTAACCTTCGGTGAAAATGGAAAAGGATATACCAAAGGTTTTGGTATATCAACCAATGGTTCAACAACTTTCAAACACGTTGCATATGTTGAAGGACTGAAGCACAATCTTCTTAGCATCAGCCAACTGTGTGATAAAGATTATACAGTTAAATTTTCAATGAATTATTGTCATTTTCTTGACAAAGATGATAAGGTTTCTCTAACCGGTTCTCGTCTAGAGAACGTTTATATCATCAACATGAATTCTTTTCTCACCGAGAATAGCTGCTTCTTCTCCAAAGCCTCATCAGATATTAACTAGTTATGGCACAAAYGACTATCTCATCTCAACTTCAAGACACTCAGTGAGCTGTCAAGAAATGATCTTGTCACTGGTCTTCCTCAACACTCGTTTGCAAAGGAATCTCTTTGCTTAGCTTGTGAAAAAGAAAAAACACACAAGAGCTAGCTTCAAGTCGAATCAAATCTCTTCAGTGACTGCGCCTCTTCAGCTATTGCATATGGATCTCTTTGGTCCAATCAACGTGCAATCCCTAGCTGGAAAGAAGTTCACATTTGTCATTGTTGATGATTATGCCAGGTACACTTGGGTATTCTTTATCAGATCCAAGGATGAAGCACCTGAAGAAATTATTTCGTTCATCAAAAAGATAGAAGTACTAAACGATGTTAAAGTATGATCTATGAGAAGTGACCATGGTACTGAATTAAAAAACAATACTATGGATAACTTCCTTGACGATAAGGGAATCTCTTACAACTTTTCTTCAGTGAGAACTCCTTAGCAGAATGGGTCGCTGAAAGACGAAATCGAACAATCATTGAGGCTGCTCGATCAATGCTTAGCGAATCTCATCTCCCTACTCAATTCTGGGCTGAAGCTGTCAACACCGCTTGTTTCACTTAAAACCGGTCGCTGATCGTGAAAAGATTCAAGAAGACAGCCTATGAACTTTTCCATGG
>NC_037532.1:27435050-27436217 GCF_001531365.2 Cynara cardunculus var. scolymus | reverse complement strand
TATCCAAAGCCTTCAGAGTATTCAACAAACGAAGACAAACAATAGAGGAATCTATTCATGTCACCTTTGACGAATCTCAGTCAGCTAATTCAAAACTCATCTCAAATGATGAGAATGAATTAAAAAATGGATGTTCTTTCACTATGGACAACCTGAAACTTCTTACAGTGCTTCTCTTAACACTGAATCTCCCGAAGACAAAGATGATCCACTCATCATTCCAGTTACAACTAGTCACTCCACCGCATCTTCTTCAGAGATCGATGCAGTGCCCATTAGCTATGTCCCTTCTTCTATTTCAAACACTGATCCATCAGTAAATGAAATGCTTTCAGTTTCTGAACCTATTTTAGTTGCTGAATCTGAGGCTCCTTTAGCAATAGTTCCTATTGCTGAAGAAACTGCTGCTGAGGCCTCATCTTCTATACCGTAACTTGCCTATTCAGATGAAGCTCCTCTACCGGCTCAACGATGGACTAAAAGCCATCCAATTCATCAAATTCTTGGTGATCCAGATATAAGTATCAAGACACGTCGAGGTCTAGGTAATATCTGTCTCTTCGTCAACTTTCTTTCTTTAGTTGAACCCAAGAAAATCAATGATGCTATCTATGACCCTAGTTGGGTTCTTGCTATGCAAGAAGAGCTCATTGAGTTTGATTAGAACAAAGTCTGGTACCTTGTCCCATGTCCATCTGACAAGTCGGTGATAGGCACCAAATAGGTCTATCGCAACAAGTTGGATGAAGATGGTGTGGTAACCCGCAATAAGGCTCGGCTTGTTGCTCAGGGTTATAGATAAGAAGAAGAAATCGATTATGACGAAACCTTCTCACCAGTGGCTAGACTCGAAGCAATTTGACTTTTTCTAGCCTTTGCTGCCCATAGAGACTTCAAGGTCTTTTAGATGGATGTGAAGAGCGCTTTCCTTAATGGAAAACTTCATGAGAAATTTTATGTTGAACAACCTCCAGGGTTTCTTGACCCTAAGTATCCAAACCACGTCTATAGGTTGATAAGACTCTTTATGGGTTAAAGCAGGCTCATTGTGCCTGGTATGATACCCTTTCTTCTTTTCTCATCTCTGAGAAATTCTCTCGTGGAAAGATTGACCAGACCTTATTTCTTAGGAAAATTAAAGGTCACATCATTCTCGTCCAAATTTAG
>NC_037532.1:27411740-27434243 GCF_001531365.2 Cynara cardunculus var. scolymus | reverse complement strand
TAATATCTTGATTAGCGAATTGGGTATGTTGAACACTGAAGATTATTCTTCAGGTATTATACATAACTCAGTAAGTGAAATGATTCAGTGCTCTATCTCTAACACTGAATTTTTGAGTAAATATATCTATTCTCTCTCAGGTATGATTACTCTTCTCTTTTCTCAACTTAAAACCTTCACTGAAGCTTTCTCATCTTCAGTGATAAATGTTTTAAAAGGTGGTCTCAGTGATTCTCTACACACACCACATCTTCAAGTATATCTTTATACTTTTCTTAAAAATCTAAACGATCACTTAATCTTTTCTTATCAGTGATTAAAACGTTTTTTTAAATGCCAGTTTCAGTGACTTTTTTATCACTGAATCTGATGCCTTAAAACCCTCACTGAATCTTTCTTTTCAGTGATAAAATGTTTTAAATGGGGTTATCAGTGTTTTCTTAGACACTATATGACTTTTCGTTTTCTTAAAAACTATTTGTTTTTAAAAAAAATAGTTAATGAACCGTCTTTATGACGACATTCTCTATTTACTATGCGCGACACTTTGAGACGTGCAAAATGTTATGTCATTACGCTACCTCATTTAATGTCATCCAATCATGGATGAGAACGTGATATATTTTTCATCATGACCACTTTCCCGAACCGTCGTCTTTTCTCTCTCTCATATTACTTCTCTCTCCTCCTACCTATAAATATGAGACTTTTTCTCCATTTTCTCTTTACGCTTTCAAATTTCTTAGACGAACCTCTGCTAAGATTTCTCCAAAGCAAGAACTCTCTCTAAATCTTCAAACCCTTTTCGACTTTTCTTCTTAATCTTCAAAGGTCAGAATCTTCTCTTCTTCTTAGTAACAAGAAATGTGTTTAATATGATTAAGAACTTTGTTCTCTTAATACATTAAATTGTAAAGATTCATTAATCATCTCTTTCTTGATTATAATCTTGTTTCTTGACACACATTTTACTTGAAAAACCCTAAATTTTTCCTTCAGGATTTTTCAAAAGAAGTTTTTASTTGTACAAAAACTTTTTCTATAATCTTAACCAAAATACTCTTGGTTTATTTCTAACAAACCTGTTTGTTTTTCTTCTTATTAATACAAACATATGGCTACCAAGAACGTCAACTTCTCCCTTGACTAGATCTCCATCAAAGCTAACAATCACATTGCCTTGTTGGAGATACCACCCTCCAAGGCGCATAACCAAGACGCGACTGACTTTCTCAAACAGTCGTCATTGGGGTTCGCTCTCAACCATGAGCCCATCATGGTGAAAGAGCTTCTTCAGCAGTTCTGGCTCACTGCTGAGGTTGTCGAAGCCAAAGATAAGGATGAAAGCCATTTGGAGCAGATCCATTTCAATTTCAATCGCATGGAAGTGAACTTTGGTGTTTCTACACTCCTGTCGGCTCTCCGTCTTCCTAAGGGTCCCTTCGACAGCGAACCCTCCACCGCCAAAATCATCGAGTTTCTTGACGCCATTGGATACCAGTGGCCAATGAAGAAGGACTCCAACGCCCCTCTGAAGTCCTTGACGAAGATTGAGAAGAACAGGATGTCAGCTGTCTGGCAATACATTTTTTTTCATTTCATCCAGTGCATGGGTGGAAAAACTGGAGGTCAGGACCAGGCCTCTAGGATCGCCTTGATCATAGGCGTATTTGCGATTCAGCGTCGCAATATATATTATGTTGCGGTCATTTTCGATGACCTGGTGCTCAAGCTGAACAAGCGCCAGCGAGAAAAGGTGGTGCCTTATACCAGGTTTCTTTCAATGGTGTTTACCAAAATCTGTAAAGATCTTTACCTTGAAGAAGGAAACCTTCAGGTTTTCAAGCTTGGATCCAGGATCCTGGATCATAAGCTGAGGGACAGTGATGTGGCACTAACTTCCATCGTGTCCATCGCTACCTCTTCTCCTCAGGTGGCCATGGCAAGGGAAAACCCCCCCGCGTCTAGCCAAGCCACCAAAACCCCTTCAAAACGACCCTCTCAACCAACTATTGGTTCTCCTCAGAGAGCCAAGAAGTCCAAAAAGGGGACATCCATGTCACTAGCTGGGGCCTCTCAAAAGGCTTCAGTTATTGAAACTAGCCTTATCCCTGAGGCGTCTTCTGCTCACTCTCCCAGCTCTTTAGTGATTTCTCCCATCACTATCGTATCAGTGGTACCTACCCTCACCGCCTCAATGACCCAAATCACTGAAGGTGTGAATATCAGCGCCGCCACCGCTGAACACCCACGTCTCTTCTCAACTATTTTCTCTTCTCCTCCTTCCTTGGTCTTTACACATGTCGATGATGTATCAGCGACTGTCCTTCCTAATACTGAGACACACACCACCGGACATGAGGTTGCTCCTCTGCATACCGATGTCCATCCTCTCGAGGACATATTTGCTCACGCCAATGATAATCCTTTTGATGTCACTGATGGCCCCTCAGGTATTCTATATAACTACCCTTTCTTTTTTTTCTATCATTGAGCCTTCAGCTCACACTTCTTCTTTTACAGGTCCTTCTTCGATGCATCAGTCTGATGCTCAGGAAATGGAAGAGGAAGAAGAAGAAAGAGAGAAAGATAATGGAGGAGAAAGAGAGAAAGATGATGGAAAAGATGAAGAGACCTATGATGCCTATGATATGACATCAGACATCAAACTTCTCCTTCCATCCATTGATACCGTCCTCTGCAGGATCAACGAAGTCCACCAAGAAATGCCCCGCCAAGGTGATCTTGATGCGAACTTCCTTGCCATCCAGGCGGACGTTCAAGAAGTTCAGAGTCATCTCCAGACTCTCCAAGAAGCTGTTCAAGCCAACACCGATGCTATTGCTGTTCTTCACAGCAAGGCTGACGATGCTCAGGCTATTGCTGTTCTTCAACGGATCCTGGATGCTGTTCATCAACCAGCTCCAGTGATCCCTTCTTCTTTCTCTGCTAGTGATCGCTCCATGAGACGCGTGAGGCAACGACAACTCTAGCCAGTGCTTTGCAAAGGCTAGAGGATATAATGGTTCTCCAGCGTCAGCGCTTGGACGAACTCTCTGGCTAATTCTCTCAAATCTTAGACAGAGAGGGGGAGATGAGGTCCAACGCTGGTGAATCATCTGATGCTGTGCTTACTCCTTCTCATCCAGTATCAGCTACATTTTAAAGTTGAAGCTGAGGCTCTCAGAGCTGAAGTAGTTGCTTCTCCTGTAATCACGACCACCAAAGCTGCTCCAACTGAGGTTGTCGATGCCATCCCTAGGGATGATGCCCATACCAGTACTACTGCTGGTGATGATGATGATGATGGAGATGAAGATGATGATGATGAAGATGATGATGAACCTACCATTCCAGACATCGAAAATGATCTAGATGACGACGACGACGATGATGATGAAGATGACTTTACCATCAAGTTCCAGAAGCTATCAACCGTCACCAAAGGTGTTACTCTCAGGGATTCCGCATCCCAGGGGGAGCAAAGGCAAGGTTAATCGACTCCATCAGGGAACCAGGACCCCAAGTGGAAAGGCAAGGCGGTCGCTGAAGAAGGAAACTTGAAGGTATTGTTCAATATCCCTCAACAACCTTTGTTTGAAGACTCTACCTCTCAGGTAGCGATTACTTCAGAATATCAACTTCATATTCCGTCAATAACCTACGGTCGACTGGAGCGGGTACCTGATCAACCCATCTCTTGTGCTCCTACCGACCAACAGATGTCGCAGCTGAAGGAGTCACTCGACCAGACTAGAGTAAAAATCCCTCTTCGTACCTCTAGTGTGGTGAGTTCGACTTCTTGTCTGAAGCTGAAAGACTTGAGGCATTAAGGGCTGAAGAAGAGCTAGAGCTTCAAAAGAAGCAGAGAAGACAGCTTAAAGCTGACCAAGTCACTAGCTGAAAAAGTCCTTACCAAGAAAAAGTCCAAGAAAACGGTGAACGCTGTCCAAGCCCAGACTAAGCTTCTTTCTATTGCAGAAGCTGAGCATGAGAAGAACCTGAAGCTAGCAGAAAAGGACAAGCGATGGAGCGAAGCAAAGCTGAAAAAGAGAATCAGTCCCCGTCTGATTATTAGCGTCAGCATCAGCGGACGTTCTAAAGATGGTGGAACGCTGGTCTCAATGCTCATCACCAGGGATAATCTTGATGCCGTTACCGAGTATCCTTCCTACCTAGGCCGTTATGGATTCAGCGAATATATGGAGATCAGACAAGCCATTCAGCAATCCAAGTCGAGACACAAGACACTTATCGAGGACACCATCAGCGAGCTCATCAAAAGGATGTCCAAGTATAAATTGATACCCTTTATCGATATATATTTTAAATTTAAAAATATTGTGTTTGTATTCATCCACTCTTCCCTTCTACAAACTGTTTCTCTTCTTGTAGACCCTCACGGGACCAACACCTAATCCTCTATGCACTCTAACAACGTGTCCAAGAATAAGCCACGACTGTCACCCTTACACCCGGTGGTGTCTTCAATCAGTCACCGATGACCCATAGGCTTTCCGTCTCTGCTGCCTATTCTTAGTTTTAGATCTATAATTTTTTTTATTTTTAACCCTTGTAAAATTTTAAATTCTTTTTAATGGGGTCCCATCCCCTCCCTACTTACCATGTAAGTCCACCACTGATCACAATGCATTTTCGAGTGTATCACAATGTGTTTTTATGAAGTGTATCACAATGAATTTTTGTTGTTTTACAAAGTGTATAGCAATATATCAGGAGTGGAGAGAGAAAAGAGAGGAGAGATAAGAAATCTAAAATACATAAAATGTCATTTAATTAAAATTTTAAGTCAAAATTACCGAAGTTTGAATCTATTATGATCAAGTAACAAGTAAACTAAACAATCAAGAACAACAATTAAATTCAATCATATATATTGATTGTTTCTCTCTCTAAAAACAAGTTTCTCTCTCTAGAAACTCTCTAAAAATATAAACTTTGAAATCTATCAAAATGAGCTCACTCTTCTATTACAAACATTACAAGATATTTATATGGATTGACTAATTCAAAGCCAAACTACAATTTCAAACATTTATATTACATGAATTTTGATTATTTTTTACTTTGACTTCTCCATTATTCACTCTCGTTTTCATACTCGGCGATCTCGGATACTACATATTTTGGGCCTAACAAAGTTATTAGTTTCCTAATTTATCATTTGATTTGTGGTTGAGATTGCATCTCATAGTTATCACAAACAACCAAGTTCTGCCTTGAATGACCCTATATATATATATATATATATATATATATATATATATATATATATATATATATATAAATGATCATGGGAAAGTTAAACATTTTGAGAGAAGGCTCATATCATATATGATTAAACACATCATATATGATTAAACGTCTGTGTGTTGTTAATACAATATGCATTTAATCATATATGTTTAAGTTTGTGTATCATGCGTGTAATCATATAAGACATCAAAATTTCTCGCAAAATATTTAAGTTCTCGTTGGAATCTGATTTTCTCTCTCTCTCTGTGTGTGTTTGTGTGTATATATATATATATTGGAATCTGACTCTCTGTGTGTGTGTGTGTGTGTGTACATATATATATATATTGGAATCTGACTCTCTCTCTCTCTCTCTCTCTCTCTCTTTGTGTGTGTATATATATATATTGGAATCTGACTCTCTCTCTCTNTATTGGAATCTGACTCTCTCTCTCTCTCTCTCTCTCTCTCTTTGTGTGTGTATATATATATATTGGAATCTGACTCTCTCTCTCTCTCTCTCTCTGTGTGTGTGTATATATATATATATATATATATATATATACACACACACTAGAAGGATGTTCGCGCAATGCAACGAGATACATCGAGATAATGTTTCATTTTTTTTTTTGTCTCTATCGATATAATACGGTTTTATGTGATTTTGAGAAAACGGTAATGTTTTTATTCATAAAAAATTAAAAAAATATATTGATATTAGGATCAAATTAACTTTTTAAAAATTCTCGTAATTTATTTAATTCAATTTTCTTATTATACTTTATTTTGAGTTTAATAACAAAGTAAATTTTTTTGGTTTAATAATATAATTTTTATAAGAATAATAATCAAGTATAATTCAATGATTATCCTAATTATATTTTATATTTTTTATATTTAAAATGATATATTTATCTTGTAGTTGATTATGTTTATCTGTAGTTAATTATATGAATTCAAACATAAAGCTTTAATAAGTTGTACATATACACAATTTACTTGTAATCTCGAATTTTAAGTAATATGCATCAATAAAGAGTACTTCATGCATAAAAAATGATTTTTAAAAATATTTGTCAAATACTTTATAATATAATATATTTTAATTAATTAAATACATTTGATAATATATGTACAAATTAAAAGTTAATAATGGAAAAACGTGACCAAAGAAGTGAGGGGTGGATTAAAAAAAACATCTATTTTATTTTATTTTTATTATAATCTGAAATTAAATTATGACCCAAAGTTTGACAATAAAATTTGGATCTCTTAATTATCTACCAACCACATGTTTTTCTGTTTTTCCCTTTTTCCCCCTTGACTATGCATTGAAGTTCTTTAAAACTGATTCATTTTACCCTAATTTTATATGTATTTTTTACATTTGTAGATTACTTGAATGGGTTTTTTTTTATTTGAAGGATTTTGACCAGGGGCGGATGTAGCATATAAATGATAGGGGACGGGCCCTATTGAGAAAAGGAATTCTTAATTAGTTAGGTTAAAAACAATTTACCTTGAAATCAACATAAAAAAACCAAAAAAATATCTCAAAATCAACAACAAAAACAAAAGAAGTCATTCGAAATCGACAAAAAACTTAAAAATCTATCGAAATCAACCAAAAAACTTTAAAAATTCCTTGAAACGATGGAACTAGACTAAAAACACACCGGACAAGTTTGCGGACCTTTAGTCTACCTTAAAGGTGCCCCCACTAAGCAAAAATCCTGGATCTGCCACTGATTTCGACGACTCTGGTTTTCAAGGAATTTTTGATAAAACTGTTTCCCAAGAGACTTTTGACGGACTTAATTTTCGAGGGATTTTCGACATAATCAATTTTCGAGGTTTTGGTTCGAGGGATTCTCAACGAAAGTTTGTTCCACCGTAGTTGACTATCTACGTTGGAATTTCATGAGATTATAGACAGAAGTCGGTCAATAACTATATGTATTTTTCAAGAAAAAATAAATTTAAAATACGTATTTTTATGTATGTATACCTAAGTAGTTCCACACAAACAAATAAATCACAAACTAAATAATGCATATTAAAAACAAATATATTTATTATTGACAAAAGTGTCTAGCTAAAGTCGGGAGGGGAGGGGGTGGGGTAGGGCCAAGAAGAGCATCAGCGTATGACGACATACTCTAACACCTCAAAAATACGATGTGGATGATAATATCGTGGGCCCTTCAATTGCATTACATCAATGTGGATTGCCTCTTGGGTCTTTTCCTGGCTTTTTCACTAGGCAAATTATCAAGTCGATGCTCATATGACTGCGGCTGCGCAAGTGGACGTCCACAATGATGGACATTCAAATATTTGAATGTCTTTCTTTAAATAGCAATGAAACTTTTCTATAAATGTTTTGGCAACCTAAGATACACAAAATCTCAGGAAAGAATTGTGTGAGAGAAGATAAAGTAACCATAGAAGATATAAATCTTGCTCGGAGAAATGGGAATAACAACTCACAATTTTCTGCCATGGATAATAGATTGCTCTTTCCCATTTATTGTCAATAGAAGATTTTTTCTATTTGCAAAGTATAAGGTAACTTGTTGAATCATTACAACTCAATTACTCGAGTTTTTAAGCATTTTCTATAAAAGATTTAGAAATATTTTTACTTGTCATTTTGTAAAAAAATTCATGAGAAAACAATTTTTATCAATTCTCTCATTTTATATAAAAAATAATAAGAAACCCAGTTAGAGATTTAATAAATACCACTCAAGTCTACCAAGATTTTCTTTTGTCGGACGGAATCTTGAATAATTTCGTTGACATGCTTCTTAAGAAATATTCTTCAAGTTCGGCTTAGCATGTTCTTCGAGACATGTTACATAGGTTCCGAGATATCAACTTATTTAAATATTGTATTGCATAATACTCAAGACACCGTCTATCGTTGATTTCTCATAAAGGGGTATTTCCATGAGTTTGCCTTGGTATCGTGTTCATACCGTTGTATTGGATGATCCCGGACAGTTGTTTTCTGTTCATATAATGCATACAACTTTGGTTGCTGGTTTAAGCATGATTCTAAAAACGAATATCCATATTGAACAAGTTGGATTTGAACGATCACCACCAATGTCAGAATTCATACTTGAGCTTGAAATATATCGATTTATATATGACATTAAGTAGAGATGTCAGTTCAAATGTTTAGGTTGTTTGTAATCATCAAAATAAAATACTAGAGTGTGGCAACACATGCACCAACACTTATCTTCTCCTTTAGGTGTCATACATTCATGTATTCAAATATACAATTAGCATCAAGTAACTGTAATTTAAGTTTGTAAAAGAATGAATGGATCAATATGCTTACCTCATCAGCAGAAGTCCCCTACTAAAAGGGTTGTCCAGTACTGGAGCTGCAACATGGGGAACTGGTCATCACGTAGTGTCAATCGTGAGACATACCGAAATCGAAGACTCTCCCCTTCTTCACTCCTTCAGCAACCTCGGTCCACAAATCTATGTTTCCCAGCTCTAGCTGAGAAGCTATTTCCTCGCTGCACCTCTGGATGACAGGATGCTCATGTCGGGATTACAATCGCAAAACATGATAAAAACAAAAATGAGTAGCATAACCGTTGTAAATTAAACATATCCAATTTAAATAAATGTTAATGTTTGTCGAACAATTGACAACCCAAACTATACTAACACATTAAAGTCCGACAAGACTCGTTAAGGTCAATTATGACCCAGTTAAGCCTAATACAATCCATTAAGGGCTGACAAGACCCATTAAGGTCTATTATGACTCAATTAGGCCTAGTATAGTAATATGACCAATTAAGGGTCGACAAGTCCCGTTAAAGTCCAATATGACTCGAATATGATCCGTTAAGATCCATTGTGACTCAGTTTGGCCTAACATTATTCATTAAGGTCCGACAAGCCCTGTTAAAGTCCATCATGACTGAATAGATCTAACATTTAATTACCCATGGACAACCAAAACTATATTAATTAACATAATGTTTGCCTAGCAATTAAATATATAAACTTATGATGTTTGAGTCTCATTGGGAGTAATCAACTCCCCTTACCTGCCATTTGACCCTCTTTTCGTGTGGATTGCTTTAAACAGCTTGACGGCAGATACACTCCATTTTGCCTTCTTTTCCTACAGAAGACATTATGGTTGTTAAGCGACAAGGAGTTGTAATAAATTTGAAAACAATGATCTTAATTTTACAACAAACTTATAACAATAAATTTGTTAGCTTTAATTCAGAATCACAATGTAAATGATTAAATATTCTTAGAAATCCAGAATAAACAAAAATGTTATGACACATGTATACATCACGTTCATGCAATCGACAGTAAGACATTACTAGTCCAATACGATTAAAGAATGCTAACAAACTAATAAATATAAATATATATATATATATATATATTACACTTTTAAGGAATAAGGATATTCTCTTTGGATTATAATAAAATATGCATGAATGTTGAAATCCCAAGACTAAGAATATTAGAATTTGATAAAAAGGGTATCCAATAGTTGCTTGAATTTGTCTCACTCATGCCACCATTTTAATTCCATCAAGGCACATGGAGAAGCAAATTGTTGGTTGTATATATATATATATATATATATATATATATATATATATATATATATAATATATATATATATATAGATATAGATATAGATATATAGAGAGAGGAGCTAGATTCTTTTGTATTGAGGGTGTTTATAGATTTGATTGATCGGTTTGAATGCATTTGAACAATTTAATTTAATGTTTATGGTTCGAAAATCTTAATCCAGTCCAACCCAAATCGTACGGGTTGATCGGGTTGGTCAAGTTGATATTTTGATACATCAAATATGCTCCTAACTTTGAATATGTTGTTTTCTCTATTCTACTTATAATTTCTTTTTCATCATCAACCATTAATACAACTTATCCATACTTTTTAAATCTTAAAATATATCACTCAATTTGCATATATATATAGGGGCACGTTCAAATGAAAATCGTGCATTTCTAAGAAATCGTGTAAACTAATTTCGACCAATACAAAAATTCTATTTTTTTCTAATTAAATTTAATCAATAAGGGTATTTTGGTCATTTACAATATTTTCGATTAAATATGAAAATTATTAATAAATCTTAATTAAGGAAAAGTCATAAAGGAAATTTTATAAATGGTAACATTTAAATATTTAATTATATTATAATTTTAAAATTTGAACTAAATATATTGTGATGCGATTGAATCTGCTGGTGAATCATGAAGATTGTAAGGCATAATGTAATGAATTCATCAAATCATGATTGAAAAAAGAAATTAATACAAATGAAACAGGTTTCATGAAAGTGAAATTGGTTCATGTCATAATTGAACAATGAGTAGTGAAACATTTTCATGGTGAACCCGTTTCATTGATGGTGTAGTTGATCCATTTAGTAGGTGAAGTGGAAAATGAAACGGGTGCATAATGTATTTGGTTCGTCATGAAATAATTGCATGATGAAACGGGTACATGATGAATCTGTTACAGAATCTTGAAGATTGTAATCTGCTTCAGAATCTTGAAGATTGTAAGGCTTAAAAGAATGAATTCATCAAAATCATGAGTGAAATAAGAAAATTAATGTACATGAAATAGGTTTCATGAAGGTGAAACTGGTTCATGGCGTAATTAAACCAAGAGTAGTGAAATGGGTGCATAATGTATTTGGTTCATCATGAAATAATTGCATGATGAAACAGGTACATGATGAATCTGCTCCATAATCTTGAAGATTGTAATCTGCTACAGAATCTTTAAAATTGTAAGGATTAAAAGAATGAATTCATCAAATCAGGAGCGAAATAAACTAAGCTATGTACATGAAACAAGTTTCATGAAGGTGAAACTAGTTCATGGCGTAATTGAACAATGAGTAGTGAACTGGTTTGATGATGAACCTCGTTTCAGTGATGGTGTAGTTGATCCATTTAGTAGGTGAAATGCAAAATGAAACGGGTGCATAATGTATGCAGTTTGTCATGAAATAATGACATACTTAAATGGATTCATGATAAAACCGGTGTGTCTTTAAATAATTTCATAGTGAATAGGGTGCATATTTACATGGGTGTGTGAAGGACATTGAAACAATTTCAGGATAAGGAATAAAAAGGCTGTTGCATTAGCGAAATTATTTCCTAACAAATAGAAAATTTTAATTTCCTAAAATAAAGAATAATTCCTTCAATAGGATGTTACAGAATATGTATTTTTGTTTACCATTTTGCCCTTATTGCTGATATAAAAATAAAAAATATATATATATATATATGTATATTAATTTCCTAAAATGAAGTAAACTAATCTTGACCATTGATCAAGAAAATGAATGGATGAGATTGGTTTACACAGTTTACACAAATGGAGGCGGTTTTCATTTGAACGCTTCTCTCTCTCTCTCTCTTTCTCTATATATATATATATATATATATATATGGGTTGGTTCAAATGCTAACCAAGATTATCGTGTTAACTTTGTTAACCGATCTTGGCCATTAATTTGAATAATAAACGGTTGTGATTTAATGATATTTAAAAATTAATTATTAAATTAATATTTTCAATCAACATATGTGAACAAAATATCAAAGGGTATTTAGGTAAAAAGTAATATTTCTTTGATACACGAGTTGTCAGACATATGAACAACTTGTGTATATCCTCAAAACACATCAAACAAAACATATTAGACATATGAACAACATGTGAACCGTATGAACATCTTCTGTATATTTAGGAACAAACTCTGTTGTATGTACATGAACACCTACGAAGCTTGTGTTAACATGAATCACAAATATTGTTCATATTCATGTGATGTGATTGTGCATATGTATCGATATGAACATCTATTGCCTTTGATATGTGTTCATTTAAACGAATTCAAATGTCATACTAATCACTTACCAATATGAATGCTTTGATCATTTTCTTCCTTATCGGAATTCGAATTGCGAACGTAGTCGTAGACGATTTTGTCATTTCCATTGTTGTCAATCTGTTTTACAATAGGATTATCCATATTACTCGGACGATACGGAAATCTCTTACACTTATGAAAACAATATCATTATAGGTAGAACATCATTTGTAAACTATGATCATGAACACGTATGAAAATAAAATTCAATATTACATCATGATCAATTAGTGAGATTTTTAAGATTTGTAACTCCCAATTAATTATTAGGGAGTTACATAAATGTCAAATTACCTAATTACCCTTGTATTTAATATATGAATTACATTTGAACATAAATAAAAGATGGAATATGATTGGTTAAGCTTGGTTAGTATAGTTAACACAAATTTCTTGGTTAGTATATATATATATATATATATATATATATACTAACCAAGAATTTTGTATTAACTATACTAACCAAAACTAACCAATCAAATTCCTTCTTTACTTTATGTTCAAATGTAACCTACAAATTAAATACAAGGGTGATTATGTAATATGACCTTTATGTAACTCCCTAATAATTAATTGAGAGTTACAAATCTTAAAGACTCCTTTAATTGATCATTAGGTAATTCTGATTTTTATGTTCATTTGTGTTCATGATCGTGATTTCAAGTGATATTCTACATATAATGATATTCGTTTTGTAAGTGTAAAAGATTTATGTATCGTCCGAGTAATATGGATAATACTATTGTAAATCATATTGATAACAATGGAAATGACAAAGTTAAAATCGGATAAGACTACGGTCGGAATTCGAATTCCGATGATGAAGAAGATGATCAAAGCGTTCCGATAATGATTAGTATGACATTTATTTTGTTTAAGTGAACAACTATTACCGCTGTGAACCATTAAATATTCTTGCAAATATAGTTGAATTCGTTGAAAAATCTGATGCACATTCTGGTACTGCATATGTTTAGGGATTAATTTAGTTCATAGAGAAACAAATATGAACAGATTATAAGAGATATGGACACACACAACATATGAACACATAGCAAAGACAGAATATGTGGATATCGATACATATGCACAACTACATCACATGAATATGAACATGATTTTTGAGTAGTATGTCATGTCGTTGTTCATATCGATACTTATGCACAACGTGTTCACATGAACATGTGATCAGGCTCTGTGATTCATGTGAACAACGTCTTTTTACATTTTTACCCTGTGAATCCATTGTTCACGTATTATTAATTAATATATTAATTAAATAATTAAATTCTTATTCTCATTAAACCACAACCGTTAGATGTTCAAATCAACGACCAAGATCGGTTAACAAAGTTAACACGATAATCTTGGTTAGTATTTGAACCAACCCCTATATATATATATATATATATATATATATATATATATATATGTGCGATCAAATGCAAACCACCCAATTTGTACAAACCGTGCAAACCACTCTCATCTGTCGATTTTATTGTTTAATCTTATGAAAAATTGTCATGAAATTGTTTAATCATGTGAAATTGTTTCATATAATACTTTTTTTTGATGAAGTTGTTTCATATATGGTTATGAAATTTTTTCATATAATACTTAATGAAATTGTTTCATGTATTTATCTAAAATTAATATAATGAAGATGATAATATCCATGATTAACACCCTCCACAATAAAAATGATTAATCAACCTCTCATAGTTAAAAAAAATGAACAAAATAAAAAATTATGATTCGTTGAATGAAGTTTGTACGGTTTGTACAAACAACGTGGTTTGCAAAGTAAACCTCTTATATATATATATAGGAGCGATCAAATGAAAATCACTCCAATTTGTAAAAACCGTAAAAATTGCTCTCATTCATCGTTAATCTTATGAAACTTTTTCATGAAATTATTAATCTTGTGAAATTGTTTCATATAATACTTTTTTTTGATGAAGTTGTTTCATATGTGGTTATGAAATTGTTTCATATACTACTTAATAAAATTTTAATGAAACTGTTTCATGTATTTCTCTAAAATTAAAATAATGAAGATGATAATATCCACGATTAACACCCTCCACAATAAAAATGGTTAATCAACCTCTCATAATTACAAAAAAATGAACAAAATGAAAAATTATGATTGGTTGAATGAGGTTTTCACGGTTTTTACAAATTGAATGGTTTTTACAAATTGAGTGGTTTTTATTTGAACTCACCCCTATATATATATATATATATATATATATATATATTAAGATTCAACCATGAATCATAAATTTGTTTAGAATCTCAAATGTAAGTTGTAAGCTGATTCACATACAACTTAATTATGATTAAGATTTACATATTCACATATGAATCTATGTTATGGTTCATATGTTTATATATGAATCAATATACACCTAATTATAAGTCTCCAGTAATGATTTATTGGATCTTTTGTATTTGGTTACATTTTAAAACGACTAATAAAAACATCATTGTTCTTGTTCACATATGAGATTTAAACAAATGATTTTTTTTTATTTGTAGATTGTAAAATTGCCAATGATTTCAAGGTAGAAATTTGGACAAATTGATTGATTATTAATATCCAAAAATTGTTATAGAAAAAATACATCTTAATTAGTTAAAAAATCTTGGAAATCAAAATTCTAAACTAGCGGTCGAGATTGCTTCTCCCATTCTCAACATTTTTGTGTTTCTTATTTGGACTTACACTATATATGATGAATCCTAACGTAGATTCACATGTGAATCTTATATATAATTTGTACATAAATAAATTTATAACTTATAATCGAGATTTTGAATCAGCTTAAAATTTATACGTGATCCTTGATTATATAATTACAACTTATAATCTTATATATGAAACGCAAACCAAGCTATTTGCACAAACCGTCGATTTCATTGTTTAGTTCAATGAAAATTGTACATTGAAATTGTTTCATATAATTATTTTATTGATGAATTTTTGTTTCTATATAAAAATAAAATTATTTCAATTATTTCTAATTTTGATGAAATTTGTTTTTTTAATTAATATAATGAATATGATAATGCTCATAATTAACGTCTTCCACAATAAAAATGACTAATCAACCGTCACAATTAAAAAATATATATGATTGGTTGAATAACGTATGTATTATTTGTACAAATGACTTGGTTTGCATTTGATCCTTTCCCTACATACATACATACACACACACACATATACATAGACTTGGGATCACGTGAGACCAGCCTGTTTTTATGGACTCGTGTGTAACACCCCAATACCCACATTTGCAGATAACATATATTTCATATAAAAGAAATATAGATTACACCACATATGTCCCACTAGTACAAAGATTCTATATGTACAAAATTTACATATGGAAATTTTCAAAAGAAAATCCCTGCACTATCACATGTATAACAACATGTATCTTCAAAATATATTGACAACAAAGTGATCTTCAAAAAGTAGATAACATATAAGGAAAATAATTATATTTTCCCTTCCCTTTAATATTCCGAGACCCCGCAGTTCCTGCAATGCACATCTTCAAAATACAAAAACGAGGGTTAGACGGGAAAGTCTAGTGAGAAAATCCATTCTTTGCAAATGCAGGATGAAGATCACCAAAACCTGATACAACCTCTTTTATAATAAGATTATTATATTTTTAACAAAAACATACAAATATGATTGTTAACCAAAATATAAAACCAACAGATTGCTATAACAGAACCCCTCTGCATCATACATACATACATACATACATACATACATACATACATACATACATACATACATACATACATACATACATACATACATACATACATACATACATGNCATACATACATACATACATACATACATACATACATGTAGGGTAAGTTTTTTTGTTAACCAAGTCATTAGTGTTAACTATGTGAACCGATCTTGATCATTAAACTTTAAGATCTACGGATTACACTAGCTGATGGGATTTTTGTGGTAATTGTAAGAACAATATGTATTAAACAAACATGAACACAAGTGAAAAGGGATATTTTTGGAAGATATATTAATTTTAAGGTAACATTCAATCAGTAGGGTTTTTTGGTCATCATATATTAATTTTAAGTTAATTATCATTAACAATGGTATTTCAAATTTATTGAGTTTGGTATTGGTATTAGGTATCCACGTGTTCAATTATGAACATTGTTCAACATTCATCTTATATTTGTTGTAGGTTCAATGTAATGAACATTGTTCAACATTCATCTTAGATTCATTGTAAGTCAATATTATGAACATTGTTCAACATATAGGTTCAATGTTGTGTCCCAATGTTCACTTATGAACATGTAATTGTCCATTACAAAGGCTAAAATCATGGAATACTTAGAAAATATAACCGTCCATTACTATGCATTCAAGCAAGACCAAATAGACAATTACATTCACTACTAGTAGAAGTGTTAAAAAAATTGTTGGACTACTCAAACCTGCCGAACCAAGTCAAACCGGACCCTTTTTGGCGGTTTGAGTGGTCTAGCAGTTTGGTATGGTTTGAAAATTAGCAAAACCGGGCGGTCCGGTCCGGTCTGGAACCTTTTTTGGGCAGTTTGAACCAAACCAATCGCCAAATACATACACACACACACACACACATATATATATATAGGTGAGTTATTATGCAACCCTTTACATTTGTACAACCAATACAACTTAATCTCAACCGTCCATTTAATTTGATAAATATGTGATTTCATAAAAGTTCTGATTGTTTCCTAATATAAAGTATTGATCATAATTAATGAACCCTAGTCACCTAACATAAATATTCAAATCATAATAAATAAACTCTCATCATTTCCATAATAACTCAATAGGTACTTAAATTGGATGAGTCTACACGTGACTAGGTCGTGGCACAGGCCTATCCCGGTGCTCATCAATGGAATGGTGAGGACTTCTTACAAATTAGATTATATTGTCCTATATGGATCCCATATAGGTTTTGGATTCAGATGATTGGCCAGGTATATATCTCTATTGTGAGCTCTATGAACTGCCATGTGTTTTGTATCGCCTTATATATGTGTTCTATTTTTAACAAGTTTAGGGTATTGAGCCGTGGAAAAGGAAATTCAGGATCAATAGGGCCAATCGAAACACACAGTTTGAGGGCATGAGGTCGAGGCACACCAGGGGATCGATCAGTTTTTCCCAGCTTCGAGACAGAATGGTGAGTATATAATCTTTTTTGAACATGTAATTAGTTCTCTATGTTTATTAACAACTTAACCTAATTGTCTAATGTAGGCACATATACTGGGTTGTGAGCCGACTGCTACTGAGGTGTTTGAGCGCACTCACTGCACGAATCGAAAGTTAAATCAAGGCTCTTCCGGCCTGCCTACCGATCTTCCTTGGTTTAGTTAACCCAAAGTTGTTAGGTATCATGTAAGTTTTCTAAACCCATTACTTCGATTTATAGATATTTTTGGTAGGTTTAAGGTAATATATTTTAATAAATATGGTGATGCTATTAGTTTGGGTTGCCATTGTTAGACAGACGTTAGGCTAAGTAGATAGGTTAAGAATGTGACTACCATTGGTGTTTAGAATGTTTTAATTATTAAAAACAGGCATTGGATATGTTTGATTTACAGCTGTTATGCTGCTGAAATTTCTACGTACATAACCTCACCCATTTTGGTTTTGGTGAACCATATGAGTGATTCAATCGCTTAGGGGTGAGTCACAGTCTAGTACCGACGCCCCTTCCCCTGATGAGGCACTTCTTTGGGTGCAGAGTGTCAGAGGACGGAGGAAGGGCCACATTTTTGGTTTTGGGACCTCCCAAGATCTCTCTTATGCTATGACGGGTAGATGTAGCACCGGGAGATCATACGATTCAACAACAGAGGTATATTGATTATATTGTTATATACTTTCTCATTACTTTCGTTGCAAACAAATTACTGATTTTGTCGAATATTGAATATTTACAGGTAGCAAAGTGGAGAGAGAAGGTTGGCAAGGGTAGAGGAGAAATTGGAGGCGGAACGGAAGAATATAGTAGATTTGGAGGCTGAATAGGCCCGATATGCTGCTGCGTAAGCCAAACAGGTCGTTTTATCGGAGCATTTTTTTGCATTTATGCGGCAGCCAGACTACGTTCCCCCCTCCCCCACCTCTCGTTAGTTAGATTGTATGAATTTGATATTTTAAATTGTATGAATTGGTTAGTTTTAATTTGTTCACAGTTTTGGATTGTTATTTTATGGCCAGGTTTTGTATAAATAAATACAGGAATTATGTAATTATAAGTTATTTATTTTTAAATTAATAAAATTTAGCGACATATTAGCGAGGGAAAGTCCCTCGCTGATCCGTCGCTGAAGGATTCCCTCGCTGATCCGTCGCTGAAAGCTTCCCTCATTGATCCGTCGCTGAAAGCTTCCCTCATTGACCCGTCGCTGAAAGATTCTCTCGTTAATTCGTTGATGATCCCTCGCTGAATTTCGTTACTAATCCATCGCTGATAGCATTACCTACGAGCTTTTGACCAACGGATAATCAGCGACGAAAGATCCATTTAGTGACATATCAACGAGGGAATTTTCCCTCTCCGATACTCTTCATATTTATAGCGATTCTTACCCTAATTAAATACCTTCATCATGTGAATTGACTATATGTATAACTTGTTTTCTGATTGGCGAATAGAGGTTTGTAAAGTTAACATTTTTTATTGGTTAACAAAAGTAGCAAAAACCCGACCAACCCAACCTAACTTAACGTGAAATAACTCAACTCGAAGCAAGCTGATGTCTAATCGAGTTGTAAAATCTTCAAACCATAGGTATTGGATTACTTTTATTTGAACCCAACCCAGCCCGATGAACTCGATATCTTTTTAAGTCTTGGATTTGATATGATTGTTGAGTCTCTATTAATATGTATATTAGACAATTACTATGATAATTGGATCCTGGTTATCACCTAAGGTAATTAATATGTGATTATCTGATTAAATGATTACGTGATAGCATGATAARTTGATACATTTGATCATGCTGGTATGTGAAAATTATGTGCATAATGTGATTATGTGTATGAGAATATGTACATATGTGGAAGTATATATATATATATACATGGTATATGTGCTTGAAATGGGTGTGTATATATTTATATAATCATATGTGCATGGTGTATGTATGCATGCATGTGGGTATGTGAGTTAACCGCATTTCCTGTTTTGGAAAGTATAAAAAGGGAGTTTGAGCCTCCATATTTTCTCTTCTTACTTTTGTTAAAGTTGTGTGATTTAAAAGAGAAGAGAGGTTGACCGGATTATTTCTTGTCTGGAGATTCAAGTTGATTTCAAGTTTTGATTTCAAAAGCTTGTTAAGGTGAGTAATTTCTAAACTCTTTTGCATAAAACTTTTACTGGTTTTATATGAATCTTGTTTATTATTGGAATGAAATCCAAGGATTTTGCTTAAGGGTTTTAAATCGGTCAAAGGTTGGACGATGTATTGTCCAGATTGTTTTAAATCGGTCAAAGGTTGGTCGATGTATTGTCCGGATTGTTTTAAATCGNGATGTATTGTCCAGATTGTTTTAAATCGGTCAAAGGTTGGTCGATGTATTGTCCGGATTGTTTTAAATCGGTCAAAGGTTGGACGATGTATTGTCTGGATTGTTTTAAATCGGTTAAGTGTTAAGCGGGTTATGATTGGTAAGAATGGTTATCATTTTGAACTGAGAAGTAGGAATACGACCATGTGGTGACTATATTGTTTTAAATCGGTCAAGCTTTGGACGATGTATTGTCCGGACTTGTTATCTGGACAAAGGTGTTGGAATTTGTTCTAAGTGTTAAATCGGACAAGTCTTGAGCGGTAAGTTGTCCGAATGATTTGGTAAATCGGCTAAGACTTGATCGGAGATGAAGTCCGACCAAGTCTAGGTTGACCGGATTTGAGTTATACCTTGTGCTTAAATGATAGAAATTGTTATTTTATCATAAAATAAAGTTTTGATATAAATGAGTTTGAATTGATAATAATTTCAATGGCTGTGGTCTATTTGGAATTATTTTTGTGAAATATTTTTGATGAGGAAATAAGGGTGGCATATCAAGGAGAGGTGTACCATGGGATAAGGGTGACATATCAAGGAGAGGTGTACATTTGGATATAAGGGTGGCATTTGTATGTGTGTTGTATGATATAACTCTTTCTATTATATCCCTTAAGATTACCATGGTCTGGAATCTTTATTTCTTTATGATTTAAAGATTTAAGATCAAGGTTCTTATTGGAAATCATAGTCTGGATGTTATTGAGGAGAAAATATCAGGTTTGGCCTGAAACTTAATTTAAACCTTGTTTGATTAGAAAAGGTTTAAAAGTGGTATTATGTGGAACCTGATTGGTTCAGAGGTATGAGATTTGAATAGCTGAATGCGTTGCTTGAAAAATGAAAAGGATTTGGTAGTGTGTTCCTAATTGTTCATATATTTGTTATATATATGAAATGTTGTTTTCCATAAAAGATTTTGGTGATTTTTACCCTGAAATAACATAAATAGGGTATCTCACTAGACCTTTTGGTCTAACCCTCATTTTTTGATTTTAACTATGTATTGCAGGAGGTTCGGACGGTAAGGGAAAGGGGAAAATGTAATATTTTCCTATATGCATTTCTGCATGAAGATCTGTCTTGATGTATAGTTCTGATTGAATAGTACAATAAATGTATTTGAATTTTTGGACCTTGTATTTGGTTATAATAGATTCTTGTACTAAGGGACCTGAAATGGGATAATGTCATGTATTTCTTTTGTATAAAATATGTGTTATATGCAATGTGTGGTTTGGGGCGTTTCAAAGTGGTATCAGAGCCTGAGTTTAAGGGATTTAGGTATTTAACAGCATGATACCTAGACTTAAACTGTTTTATTGCATATTAAGGGTCTTGGACATAGTTAGCACCATTGGAAATAAATATGATGGATTGAAAAAATAGTGTGTAAGGAAAAAATTTAATTACATATGGCCAGTGTAATTATGAATTTACAGGTACACATATGAACTTGAATACTTCATTATATTTGGGAATGTGAATACGTGATTATTAACACTAAACTTTACAGATGTCTAGCCAAACTAGTAGATCTGAAAGAACGGCTCGTCCAGAGTCTGAAGAAAGGGAAGAGTCACMTGTTRATCTTCCAACTAGCACGTCCAGAAATAGAGGTCGGGGAAGACCAAGGGGACGAGGTAGAGAATTAAGTCAGTCTCAGGGAAGGGGTCGGACTGAAATACCTTCTGAACATGAGGAATCCCACTCTGGTAATGTTCAGGAAAGGTCGGTGCCACACCCAGAATATATAACCAGAGATATGTTGGCAGAAGAAATGGGGAAGTTATGGGAAACTCTGACATCTATCATGGGAATACCGGCTAGGGTGGAAATAGATTGAGTGGAAGTTCATCCCTCTGTTCCAGTCACCCATAATAAGGAAGGGGATATTAAGATGTTTTTGGCATGTAAACCACCAACCTTTTCTGGGGAGAGAGATCCAGTGAAAGCAATGTGCTGGATTAAGGAGATGGAATCTATGTTCAACACCATTCGGTGCCCGGAAACAGATAAAGTGCGATTTGGTGTTTCTGTATTAAAGTCAAATGCTTTATTCTGGTGAGAAGTTGAATCATCAGCCAGAACAGATGTTTTACAGACTTTGTCATGGGTAGAATTTGTGGAACGATTCAAGAATCAATTTTGCCCTAAAACAGCAGTAAGACAAATGGAGGAAGATTTCCTGAAACTAGAACAAGGAAATGGAACAGTTTGGGAGTATACTGAAAGATTCATTGAATACTCTCGTTTTGCTGAACACTATGTTTCAACCGAACCCATGAAGATAGAAAGGTATATTTGGGGTCTGAAACCCTCAATCAGAGAATTTGTTATTGCTATGAACCTCAATACCTTTTCGTTAACGGTAGATGCGGCTGAAGTGACTGAACAAAATAAAAACCAACAACCAGAAGGAAAGGTTGTAGAGAAGAGAAAATGGGAAGGGCCTTCATCTTTTTGAGGGCTGAAAACTGTAAGATATGATAACAGATCTGAGCAGAAGAGCAGTGAGAAAATATGTTCACAGTGTCGATAGGTTGTAACAACCCTCACATCTCAAATACATATAATTCACATCATCATTCTCATAATA
>NC_037532.1:27398669-27411155 GCF_001531365.2 Cynara cardunculus var. scolymus | reverse complement strand
AGAAGTCCGGACAACATACTTTGCAAATAAACCAACTCTTTGTCCGGTTTTGCAATCCGGTCATTATAAACACTTGAAAATATAATTATCTTTGTCCGGTATAGAAATCCGGACACCACTTCACTTTCTTTGTCATCCGGTTTAGATTAAACCGGACAATACACAATTCAACCTTTGACCGGTTTAAAACAATCCGTTCAATACACCGCACAACCCTTGACCGGTTTAGACGATATCCGGTCACCTCTTGTCCGGTTTAAAAGATATCCGATCAAAGCACAACCGGTTTAAGTATCCGGATTACAATCCGGACACCACTTGGCCGGTTTACACAAGAATCATCATAAAATGCATCCAAACTCATTATAATCAGTTCTAAATGTTTTTCAATCTGTATGAAAGCAATTCATATCCAAAGCTTTTAATACACTCACCTTTACAAATTGAGAATCAAAGCTTTTGTTATCTCCTTCTCCTTGCTGTGCAATTCAACTTCTTCAGAGAAACTTTTCTATATATGGAATGTGTGTGTGTGTGTTTTCTCTTTACAAAAACTATTTATACATACACAACCAAAGAGGAAGTGAGGGGCTGCTCACTAGCCGACTTCCCCTCTTTTCTTTAATTAAAATACTCCACACACACACACACACATACATAACACACACACACACATATATATATATATATATATATTTATACACAAATATATACACACACACATATATATATATATATATCAATAATAATAATAATCAGTTTATTACATAGGTTCATCAGGGTGAATGCAAGATGGACCCAAGAAAATGTTATAAGTGCGGCGAAGCAGGCCATCTGTCTAGAAACTGCCCAGCTAACAGAAGATGTTTTAATTGCAATTCTCCGGATCATATTCGACCGAATTGTCTATTGTTAAGAACTCCACAGTTAACGATGGGGAGTAACGCGTCGGGTATTAGGGGAAGGCCTACTGTGAACAAAGGAGGGCAAGGAGGGCACGTAGACGATCCTTCCAAATGACTAAGAATGAGGCAGAAGCATCACCAGATGTAGTAACAGGTACATTCCTTCTAAATTCAATACGTGCTAAGGTGTTATTTGACTCTGGTGCAAACTTTTTGTTTGTATCACCATTGTTTGCTCGAATTGCATGTCTGAATTCTGTGCTACTTAATGATGAGTTAGTAATTRATACTGCTAATAGTCAGGAAACTGTTACCAGTGTGTTCAATAACTGTATTGTTGTGATTGAGGACTGTGAATTTCCGATTCGGTTATTTCCCATGCCAATGAAAGAATTTGATGTAGTAGTGGGTATGGACTAGTTGGCAAAGTATCAGGCTAGTATTGTTTGTAATCAGAAAATGATCAGAATTATTCTGCCAGACTAGAGAACAATTGTTATTTATGGTGATCGTCGGAATCACCATACCAGTATTTTGTCAGTAATGAAAGCCCAGAAAAGTATTCGAAAGAAGTGCCAAGGATGTTTTGCATATGTAATTGATTTGAAGAAAGAAAAGAGAAAAGAAGAATCAATTCCGATTGTTAGTGAATATCCAGAAGTCTTTCCAGAAGACTTATCTGGATTACCATCGGATAGAGTCATTAAGTTCCGAATTGATTTAGTACCAGGGGCTGCACCAGTAGCAAATGCGCCGTACCGTTTAGCTCCATCTGAATTGAAAGAATTGGTTGCACAGTTGAAAATTTTAACTGATAAGGGATTTATTAGACCCAGCACTTCACCTTGGGGTGCTCCGGTCCTATTTGTCAAAAAGAAGGATGGGTCTATGCGAATGTGTATATACTATCGTGAACTGAATAAGTTAACAATAAAAAATAAGTATCCTTTACCGAGGATTGATGACTTGTTCGACCAATTGGTGGGAGCAAGTTATTTCTCAAAGATTGATTTAAGATCAGGGTATCATCAACTCAAGGTCAGGGAAGAAGTTGTTGCCATAACAGCATTCAGAACAAGGTAAGGGCATCACGAATTCTTAGTTATGCCATTTGGTTTAACTAATGCGCCCGCAACCTTTATGGATTTGATGAATAGAGTATGTAAAGAATATCTTGATAAATTTGTTATTGTATTTATTGATGATATTCTTATATACTCTAAAACTAAAGAAGAACACGTAAAACATCTTCGTTTGATACTGGAATTATTGAAAAGAGAAAAGCTATATGCTAAATTGTCCAAGTGTGAATTCTGGTTAAGAGAAGTTCAATTTCTGGGTCACGTCATCTCAGAATCAGGAGTAAAAGTTGATCCAGTGAAAATAGAAGCAGTTGCAAGATGGGAAGCTCCGAAAAATCCTTCCGAGGTCCGAAGCTTTTTGGGATTGTTCGGTTATTACCGTAAGTTCATTCAGAACTTTTCTAAGATAGTCGTGCCATTGACTAAATTGACTCGRAAGAACATTAAATTCCAGTGGGAAAGAGAACAACAAGAAGCTTTTCAACTGTTAAAAGATCATCTTTGCAGCGCACCAGTATTAACTTTACCAGATGGATCTGAAGACTTTGTGGTTTATAGTGATGCCTCAAAATTAGGGTTGGGATGTGTTCTGATGCAGAGAGGAAAGGTAATTTCTTATGCATCAAGACAATTGAAAGATCATGAGAAGCAGTATCCAACCCATGACATGGAATTAGCTGCAGTGGTATTTGCTCTGAAAATCTGGAGACACTATCTTCTGGGAACGAAATGTCAGATTTATACTGACCATAAAAGTTTACAACATTTGTTCAGCCAGAAGGAATTAATATGCAACAACGTCAGTGGATTGAATTGGTTAATGACTATGATTGTAAAATCCTCTACCACCTGGAAAAAGCTAACGTGGTGGCTGACGCTTTAAGTCAAAAAGAAAAGAGTGGAACCATTAAAGCTGTGGCAATGAGAATGAACTTGATCCCTGACATTCGTAAAAAAATTCAGAGATGCCAACAAGAAGCTATGAAAGAAGAATTTGTTAAAGAAGAAAGGTTGGGTAAAATGATTTCACCCTTGGAACAGAATGATGAAAGACTAATGTGTTTTCAAGGGCGAATTTGGATACCATGTTTTGGAGATATCCGAAACATTATATTAAATGAAAGTCATAAGTTCCGATACTCTATTCATTCAGGCACCAATAAGATGTATAGAGATTTGATACCTTTTTATTGGTGGCCAGGGTTGAAAAGGATATAGCTCGATATGTTAAACAATGTCTAACATGTTTACAGGTTAAGATTGAACATCAAAAACCGTATGGAAGTCTTCAATCCTTAGAGATACCTGTATGGAAATGGGATCACATTACCATGGATTTTGTTATGAAGTTACCTCGAACTCCAAAGGGGTATGACGCGATTTGGGTAATTGTTGATCGTTTGTCTAAATCTGCGCATTTTCTACCAATAAAAGAGAAATACTCTTTAGAAAAGTTAGCACAAATTTACATCAAAGAAATTATTACCAGACATGGTGTTCCCTTGTCTATTATCTCTGATAGAGATAATCGGTTTACTTCAAAGTTCTGGGAAGGATTACAGAAAGCTTTGGGGTCTAAAATCCGATTAAGTACAGCTTATCATCCGCAAACTGATGGGCTGAGTGAAAGAACTATTCAGACTCTTGAAGATATGTTAAGAAGTTGTATTATTGACTTCGGGAGATCGTGAGAAGATTACTTGCCATTGATAGAGTTTGCATATAACAATAGTTATCATTCCAGCATCCAAGCGGCAYCGTATGAAGTGTTGTATGGACGTAAATGTCGAACGCCGTTGTGTTGGAATGAGGTTGGTGAAAAATAACTGACGGGTCCTGAAATTTTCCAAGAAACTTTTGAAAAGATCGAACAGATCCATGAAAGAATCAAAACAGCACAAGATCGTCAGAAAAGTTATGCTGATAATCGTCGAAAGCCGATTGAGTTTGGTATAGGTGATTTTGTGATGTTAAAAGTTTCGCCATGGAAGGGTGTCATTAGGTTTGAAAAGAAAGGGAAACTCAGTCCGAGGTATGTATGGCCATTCAGAATATGCAAGCAAATTGGGCCAGTAGCATATCCGTTGGAGCTGCTAGAAGAACTGAGTTTGATTCACAATACTTTCCATGTGTCGAACCTACGGAAATGTTTGGCGGATCCAAGTTTAGATGTGCCGTTGCCAGAGATTCAATTAGACAGTAAATTGAATTTTGTGGAAACACCAAAAGCAGTAGTTGACCAAAAGATCAGAATGTTGAGAAACAAAGAAATAAGTCTGGTTAAAATTCAGTGGAAGTTTCACAAAGGACCAGAAGCAACATAAGAACTAGAGTCAAAGATGAGATCAGAATACCCATGGCTTTTTTATTAAAGAAATTCCGGGAAGGAATTCTTTTGAGGGGTGGATAATGTGATAATTGGATTCTGGTTATCACCTAAGGTAATTAATATGTGATTATATGATTAAATGATTACGTGATAGCATGATAAATTGATACATTTGATCATGCTGGTATGTGAAAATTATGTGCATAATGTGATAATGTGTATGAGAATATGTACATATGTGGAAGTATATATATATATATATAKATATAKATATATACATGGTATATGTGCTTGAAATGGGTGTGTATATATTTATATAATCATATGTGCATGGTGTATGTATGCATGCATGTGGGTATGTGAGTTAGCCGCCTTTCCTGTTTTGAAAAGTATAAAAAGGGAGTTGAGCCTCCATATTTTCTCTTCTTGCTTTTGTTAAAGTTGTGTGATTTAAAAGAGAAGAGATGTTGACCGGATTATTTCTTGTCTGGAGGTTCAAGTTGATTTCAAGTATTTGATTTCAAAAGCTTATTAAGGTGAGTAATTTCTAAACTTTGCATAAAACTTTTACTGGTTTTATATGAATCTTGTTTATTATTGGAATGAAATCAAAGAATTTTGCTTAAGGGTTTTAAATCGGTCAAAGGTTGGACGACGTATTGTCCGGATTGTTTTAAATCGGTTAAGTGTTAAGCGGGTTATGATTGGTAAGAATAGCTATCATTTTGAACTGAGAAGTAGGAATACGACCATGTGGTGACCGGATTGTTTTAAATCGGTCAAGCTTTGGGCGATGTATTGTCCGGACTTGTTATCCGGACAAAGGTGTTGGAATTTGTTCTAAGTGTTAGATCGGACAAGTCTTGAGCGATAAGTTGTCCGGATGATTTGGTAAACCGGCTAAGACTTGACCGGAGATGAAGTCCGGCCAAGTCTAGGTTGACCGGATTTGAGTTATACCTTGTGTTTAAATGATAGAAATTGTTATTTTATCATAAAATGAAGTTTTGATATAAATGAGTTTGAATTGATAATAATTTAATGGTTGCGGTCTATTTGGAATTATTTTTGTGAAATATTTTTGATGAGGAAATAAGGGTGGCATATCAAGGAGAGGTGTACCATGGGATAAAGGTGGCATATCAAGGAGAGGTGTACATTTGGATATAAGGGTGACTTTTGTATGTGTGTTGTATGATATAACTCTTTCTATTATATCCTTTAAGATTACCGTGGTCTGAAATCTTTATTTCTTTATGATTTAACGATTTAGGATCAAGGTTCTTATTGGAAATCATAGTCTGGATGTTATTGAGAAGAAAACATCAGGTTTGGCCTGAAACTTTATTTAAACATTTTTTGATTAGAAAATGTTTAAAAGTGGTATTATGTGGAACCTGATTGATTCAGAGATATGAGATTTGAATAGCTGAATGCTTTGCTTGAAAAGTGGAAAGAATTTGGTAGTGTGTTCCTAATTGTTCATATATTTGTTATATATATGAAATGTTGTTTTCCATAAAAGATTTTGGTGATTTTCACCATGCAATAACATAAATAGGGTATCTCACTAGACCTTTTGGTCTAACCCTTGTTTTGTGATTTTAACTATGTATTGCAGGAGGTTCGGACGGTAAGGGAAAGTGGAAAATGTAATATTTTCCTATATGCATTTATACATGAAGATCTGTCTTGATGTATAGTTTTGATTGAATAGTACAAGAAATGTATTTGAATTTTTAGACCTTGTATTTGGTTATAATAGATTCTTGTAATAAGGGACTTGAAATGGGATAATGTCATGTATTTCTTTTGTATGAAATATGTGTTATATGCAATGTGTGGTTTGGGACGTTTCAATTACACCATCACATACCCTCTTTATAAACATATATTTTCAATCTATTCTTGATCTTCATATAACTCCTTTATATATATGTTTTGTAAATGTGAACATGTATGTATATACATACATATATATATGTATATACATACATATATATATATATATATATATATATATATAGGGGTGGGTTCAAATAAAAACCATTCAATTTGTAAAAACCGTGAAAACCTCATTCAATCAATCATGAATTGGAGTGATTTTCATTTGATCGTTCCTATATATATATATATATATATATATATATATTTATCATGAATCTTGAATTAAATATAATAAAATTCTCTTTTTCTATAATTTACTTAAATAAAATATTGATTATATTTTTGATAATTTAATTTAAAAGGAAATAAATAATCTAATTTTTATTTAAAAAAGAAAGCGAGTATAAATTTGAAAAATGAGTAGATTGTTGATTTGGGGGCTTACATCAATAATTTAATTATACAGAAGTTTCAAGATGTCACTTTCAACTATCTTAGGTTCCTTAAATTAGTTATAATTTTATGGTTTAGTTTGTTTTGTTGTAGATTTAACGGAATGGTTTGGTTTGGTTTGGTTATTATAGGATCAAAACAAGCGTAATGGTTTTCAGGAATTTAAATTTTATGAAAAGATTTGGAATCTTTAGTGTATTTCGTTTATAAGACTTGGAATGAGTTTGAATTCAGTTATTTATAAAAACAAATTATAAATTATAAATAATTATAAATATAAATATAATTAAATTATCTTTTTATCAATTAATTATTTCAAAACAAATGTTATTAACAAATTTTAAAACCTTCCTACATACAAATCCTTTGAGATCTCATAAAATATCAATATCACTCTGAGATTTCAAAATCCTATGGTTATAAAATTCCAATAAAATCTCAGGATTTCAAATTTAGGAAATGATCGAAATCTAATTCCAACTTCAATTGATCCTTCAAATCAAACGGACCTAAAGATTCCAAATCCTTACAATTCCAAAAGTTTTTCTGTGAAACTGAAGTCCTCAAAAACGATACTTGCCTTACCCCTGGTTTTATGTGCACTTTGATTATGGAGGCCGTTTATCGCGCTTTTTGGGTAAGCGCTTACTGGGTGTCGCTTACCTTACCAAGTGAGCATGAATCTTATCCCGTAAGATGCATAACAAGGACCAAAAATCTTACCCCGTTAGGTAAAAGACTCTTAACCGTTAAGTGCTTACCAGGTAAAAGGCAATTACTAACGATCCATTTTGATGCCCGAAAATGTTATCTAATAAGGTGAGGGTAGTGACTCTCGGAATCTTCTAATCGTACTTTTGCCTAAATCACGATAAAATTGTAAGCATTTCGGTTTTGTAACACGATCAAGTCGATTAGCAGGAGGATAACAACAATTATCAAGAACCAAACCAACCATCTCAAACAATCAGTGAAGACCGAACAGTGAACACAATCAATCATCAATGATTCCTAGGAATCTTAAATTTGTGATAATATATAACATACTTTTGAACATGGTCAGTACGAGGAAGCTTCAACTCCATTGGTGGTCACTGATGATCCGTTTGGAGGGTCATCGGCACGCAGTTGAGCAGAAACATCGTCTATTGCAGAGTTCAGCTGAGCAATCTTATCCGTCAGTATCTTGCGTGTTTTCTGTTGTCAATAAAACCATTCAACTCGGTAAGTTTCAGACTCTACACATAATGGTAAACGTTTTTTTGGTAACTATGAGTGTCCGGGCCAGCTTGTGCGCACCTTGACTAATCCCATAGGGCCCTAAAATAAAAGTCAAGAAAATCTCCGGTGGTTTGAGACTTGAATCGGCGACCTACGAGAAAGATCCCGAAAGCCAGACCTTTATTTGCCAGTTGAGTTGAGCTGGCCCTTGGGATTAATAAACAAATTGAGCAAGCACTTGCAGGTAAATGTGTTGTAGACTTCCAATTGGTTGTGACTTCCTCGTGATTATCTAGAAATCATGAGTGCAAATTCTACCCCTTGCATGTCTGATAAACCTTGAGGGTCAGCCCAACTGACAAATAAATGACAGGCCTAGGTACTCCTCTCCAAAGCTCGCCAATTAGAGCCTTTTTAGGGGCGCCAGGGATTTTCATGACTGTTATCTTTAGGGCCCTATGGGATAAGTATAGGTGCACGCAAGCTGGCCAGACACCTATGGTTACCAAAAAAATATTCCAACCTTGACATGTCCAATGAATTATGCACATATTTTGATAGACAGGAAACTAAGTTATGTCCCCTCAGCCATCATGCGTAGTTTCACACGCAGAAACAAGATTGGTGTATTTGCTGGCAGGTCAATGTATGCAACCATGGCCCTTTATCAATGCGATTGTAAGGAAAATAAAATATAATAAAAATATAAATAGTAATAATAATAATTTTCAAATAATACACTAGAAACTAGCTTGCCTTATATCAGGGAAGACTAGTATTCGAAATGAAAGAGCAAGTTCTCACCTCCAAGGCTTTTTCTTCATCATATATAAATTTTGGCAGCTTCCTCATTAAATCTTTTCGGTCTGCCCCTGCAAGTGCCTTGCTAATCTGCATGGTGAAATTATCGGCAAATGTGTGTATATATCATCGCTCAATGTGCAAATTTAAATGCACGAAATCCTCACAATCTAACAAACAAACACCTTCAGATGCCATTGCACAAAAACACTACTCCCTCTATCTGAAAAAAGGGTAACACCAACTATTTTTTGTTTTTCTAAAAAACTTCTAACATTCCCTTTTTAGTAAGTTCTCTACACTTTGTTGCACACTAGTCATTACTTCAATCAGACAATGGTTTTTAATTAACTATATGTCAAGTCAAACATTTTGGGACGGAGGGAGTACTTTTGTTGTAGCTATCTGATAATTTATATATACTTTTCCCTGAATGTGAATGATGGACCAGAAGTAACAACTGCATGAGCTTAAACTTGCTGCTTCAGAACTTTTTGATAAATCATACAGCTACAAATAGAGTTCTTTTTCTTTCTACTATTTTGGCTGCTATTTTGGTAACAGTGTTATCTGAATTTTGATAGACTAAGACCACAAGATAGGTCCACCAATAATATATTCAAACCAGATAAAGTCATCCCGTGTGGGAAATTTTCATGACCAACAACAAGAGGTGATAGCACTAAGAGACTAAAGAGAATTATATAACCAACATAATTAAAGATCACTGGAAGAATGACATAAGAATACCTGGGGTGCATATATGGCGCCTAATGTTCCAACAACAATTCCTCCCAATACAAAGCCACCAACAAATAAGCTGGCTCCACCTAGTCTATCATCATTTGTTCTGCAGATGCATAGGGGGCAATTAACTGTCACAAAAAAGTTAAGCATCCAAATGCGACAAGAAGTTGCAAAGCTGAAAAGAACATGCAGTTAGAGATGAGGCGGATGCACGAGGCATCATGTATCAGATATAAAGATGGTTCCATCATTAGAAGGGAAATATTCATCATAGAAACAATGGTTCTGGATTTTATAGAGCTTAGCTAAGATCAATCCATTAAATAAATGAGAGCTTTGATCTTTTAATCAAATAAATGTGTGCCTGATAGCAAGACATTTATGTCAACGGATATTTCAGCAATACTTGTTAACAACCCCATCTTACCTGCATACTAACTAGAAAATTGGTGGAGGACCACACTGCATGTGATCTTATTATCTTATATAAACAAATGAACAAATAAGTCTGTATAAAGATCAATAACGTACCCAGCTCGCACAATAAGTGATTTCCTGTGCTTCTTTAGTTTAGTTGTTCCACTGTGGCCAATACACAGATTAGTGGAGCCAAGGCATTGGTCTGCTTGCATCAATGAACCTACCATCAGTTAACTTGTAACATGTTGGAAAAAGATCTGAACACATGTAACCTGTGCGTTGGGGGAAGGAGGGAGGAGGGAAGGGGAATGATGGAACATATTGTAAACACAAGTTGAGAAGGCAATCACATAGTTTAACAAAAAGCATATATAGAAATGCATGCTAAAAGCTTAAAGGTATGATGTTTCAATTAATGGAAGATAATACTCACTACTTAGGAAAAAGATACCAATTGAAGGTCATACTCTGGCAGCTAGATTTGAAACAAAAAATGGGCAATATTAAAAAGGCTATAAACAATTCCACATAAAGTACATTGACATTCTAAAAAATCTACACCACTGAACTTTAATGACAGGATCCACTGATGAAAATGCATGCTGAAGAGAATTGAGATGATTTGATACAAGATTTCATGAAGAATCTGGAGTTTTGCAAGGACCAGACTAAGATTGAATCCAAATGGAAGTCAAAATACATTGACTCAAAAAATATACAGTTGCATCCATTCTAAAAAAAGGAGTTCCAAAATCTGAATGTGAAAAAGCAAAGGGTGAGTCAAATGTTTGCAAGGCACATTAACCATGATTTTACACTTAATAATCCCTATCAGTGGGACGAAGTGTAAGTATCTTCTCGCCATAGATGTTTGCATATGTTCTTTGCTGCCTTCCTTATCCAATCCTTGCTTGTGCTTGTTAAGCAAGCCATATAATTCAAAAATATGATCATCGATTTGCAGCTTGGAGCATAAATAAATCAATACTTGCTCAGAACTTCACCAGCCACAGGAGGAATCTGTAGGTTTCCCATCCCTGTTGATATGCGAACAATGGCAACAGCATCAAAAGGAACTAGTACATGGGGTTGACATTTTTCTAGCTAAATTAAAATTGGTGCATCAAGGACACCAGAGTTTTTGAGTGAAAATGAGAGAATATGTCTAAACATAGTTCCTGTCTGCTAATATTTTCAAACTATGATCTTATGATATAGCATATCCACAATAACATTTGCATTCTTCCTTTCCTATAGTCTATTTTTTTACATGTTGTTAGAGTCCCACTTTAGCTAGACTTGGACCATTTCTCCTTTATATATGTTGAAACCTCCTTCTCTCCCCAAGGGCTCTTTCATAAGTAATCTGGGGATATCACATATTCTCACTGATGTTTTATAGTTTCATTCTGCACTGACATGAACCAAACCGACTAGATACCTGATGCCAACATGAAAATATATATGTAAGATCCATAAAGCCTAACTCCCAAGGGAATTGTGGATATGTTGTCTAATTATAACTTAAAGTTCATAGATATGCCATTAAACGAAGGTTTAACTACAAATTGATACGAAATATTGAAATTCATTACTTAATTAAGAAATGATAATCAAGCCTCATTTCACTCATTGTTCGGAATTCCAATTCCCCGGCTTGAAATTAGAACTAGAATGAAACTCATCAAGGAAGTTTTGAGAGAAATCCGCTTCAATTTCCAATTCCAATTCCAACCCTCCAAATCCATTCCCCCAAAATACAGTCTAAATCAGTTGATTTAAGCAACATAATCAGTCAACTTCATCATAATTGCAAGTAACACAGTGTATCACAAGTTTAAGTGAAGATGCTTGTAAGAGAGATGTAAAACAAGCTACAATTTCGATATAAACAACAAATCGAACGCTGTATTCAAAGTTTCGCACCACAATTGAACTCAAACGAAAATTATGATCAAATTTCGCAACGTCAAACTAAATTTACATTAGAGGAAACTTCAATTATGCAATAGATATACCAGAAAACAACTGATTCCGTTGGTTCGGTACTGAAACGAAAGAATTAGCGAGAGTAGTCATCCTTCAGACAACAATTCGACTGTACAGAGAGAGAGAGAGAGATCGAGAAAATATTCGATTCTTTTCCATTTTCATCGATGTTTTCAATACCACAAAAACTTGGGCCACGTACGTAATTATTAAGATTGGAAGGAAATATTTGGCCCAAATTCCATGGGCCTCGTTTTTAACTAAATGCTTACAGGTATTTTTATAGTTAACAAGTGATTTTACTTTATTAATATTAATTATTTAAAATTATTATTAATTATATCAATTATTTTTATATTTTTTTAATTATTATTCAATATATTCAGTTATCAAAAAGTAAAAATAATAATTTTAAAAATGTTTATGTAAGTTGCATAAAAAACAAGGTTATACTTATTATATTTTACTAGAAGAGTACTCGCGTAATGCAGCGAGATACATCGTGTTTTTAATATTTCATTTTATTCTTTATTTCAGTCGATGTTATAATATGACTTTATGTGATTTTGAGAAAGCGATGATGTTTTTATTTTTGAATAAAATATATGTTTGACGATATCATAAAAATTTGACAAAAATATATCGATATTAG
>NC_037532.1:27388237-27396709 GCF_001531365.2 Cynara cardunculus var. scolymus | reverse complement strand
CAATTTCATTTTTATCATACTATATGTAATGGTTATTTTGAATTGTAAATTAATGTATGTTTTTCACATAATTTGTTTTAACAAATCAAAAATTATATATATATATATATATATATATATATATACGCACACACATACACATACATACATACATACATACATACATGCATGCATGCATGCATACGTACGTACGTACGTACATATATAATACAAATTAAATGCAACTGATATCTCTTAATTTTGAAAGTTATTTGTTGTTCAATACTCCTATTTTTATGTCTTTTATGTATTCATTCTACATCTATCTTATATTTTTGGTCTAAAATGTTCTTAAAAGGTGATAAAAGGTCAAACATTTGATTTTATTCTGAAGACCGTCACTACTGAACAGTGCCACCTACATTCCCACTTCCTGCCTACTGTGATAATTTTTTCAAGGCAGATCTAGATAAGGTTAAACACCATATTTTCTAGGTATTTAAGAGATTTAAAAATGTGGTCCATTCTAGAGATATCACAAAATCTAAAGGGATGAACCATTTTGCTTTAAAAATGGCTTAAAGTACTTTTCCTTAAATCAAGGGGATGCTCATCCTTCCCTTTTGCATCCTTTCAAAAGGTGACAAGCAAATCTAGAAGATCATGCAAGAAAGTGGAATGAAGTCTTTGTCCTAAAGTAGGAAAGATGTTTCTTTTCTTTGGATAAAAGGGATGTCCATCTCTCCATTTTTCCTATAAACTCTCAACTTGAAGAGACATCTTTGGAGCATTTACTCTCAACTGAAGATCTAGAGCAGTAGTTAGAGTTCAATTTTCTGTATTTACTTCTTGTCTTGTATTTAATTTTAGTTATGTTTCTGTCCGATGTCTGTCCACTGTGGCAACAGTTTTAGTTATATTTCAATTCAAGTATTTTGTATGCATTTCTCTGCTTCTTCTATGTTCTTTAGTTTTATTATGAACTAGTCACCTCTTTTGGGTGTGAGTATGAGTCAAACTTAAGACTAGTAGGTACACTTGGATGTTGCCAATGTTGCTAATTTTTAAGCTTGGTCACTTAATATCGGGACTTAAACTCAACGCAGATAAGCCAATCACTTTAAAGTATTATTATTATATCATAGTTCGAGAGATGGACAGATTCAAAATACGGCTTAACTGATGCACAAATATTTGAGAGAGTCTTTGACAATCACGTAAAGATACAAAATTTTCATGTATTTAGCTAAGATTCAAATATAAGTCGAGGTTTACGCTACAAAGAGATTTGAAAATAAATCTTCAGACTAGTGGAACTAGATATCTTTATATCGCTTAGCTAATTCGACAAGCTTAAAATCTATGACAGTGGGAACTTTGTGGACACTCCATGGACACAGTATATGGAAATTCACTTCTGAGAGATTGAGTTTTTATAGAAGTCCCATGAGTTTCTAACCATCTTGTTTCTAGAGATACATGTTTCGGCCCATGGTTAGATATATCTAACCAATATGCATATTCCTCCTTAATTAATTGGATTGTGCAATGTGAGGACCCCTCTT
Organism: Cynara cardunculus var. scolymus; assembly: GCF_001531365.2. NCBI lineage: Eukaryota > Viridiplantae > Streptophyta > Magnoliopsida > Asterales > Asteraceae > Cynara > Cynara cardunculus. Next base: position 27,395,165 of record NC_037532.1, on the reverse strand, counting down.
TCCTTTCTGAATCTGAAGAAATGTATTATCGTATTGGACGGTTCAATTTACGGTTCAGTAAACATGAGTTCTGTTTCATCACGGGTTCCGATTTGGGCCTGATCTTCGTTTGCCACATTGTACCATCCTATTAATTATTACAAGATTGTTTGGTAAAATGACCAAACATGATAATATTAAATTTGATCATTTTAGAAATAAAGTAATCGACTTAAATAATAAAGATATATCAGACGATGATGTGGTGCATGTTTGCCTCGTAATTATGCTTCATACGGTATTCTTGGGACGAAAAAAAAGAACCACCATATCCAATACTGGATTTTGCATCTAGTTGAAATTTTGGATGCCTGGAACCAATACCCATGGGACTCGTATATATGGCGTCTGACATATCAATTACTAAAAAATGCATTCGAGCGTCGCAGACACAGAAATTGGCCGCCGAACAAATACACATTATATGGTTTTTGTATGTCTTCTAGGTCGGTTATCGTTTTTTTATAAGATCTTATTTACTGATTAATTTACATTTTCTCACCATGTTTTTTTTGTAACCTATCAGCTCTGATACCAAATTTGTAACACACCAAAATCACATCTGCATATAACCACGTATTCATATATAAAGAAATACAATTTACACATTCGGTTCCAAATTATACAAAAGCTACATTATAAAAGTAGCTACCAAATTTTTTCACATATTTCCAATGCAAAACTTGTATACGTAACAAGAATCCCGGTACAAAAGATATCATATTATCCCAAAAAGCAATCATATAATCTTCACAATTTCCCTTTCCCCTTATCAATTGATTATGCCCAACCTGTAATGAACAATTTAAAAATACAAATGAGGGTTAGATCTTGAGGTCTAGTGAGAAATCCATTTGATTGCTATTGCAGAGTGAAAATCACCAAAACACTTTTATAAAACTCATATTTGTATAAGTAACAAATAAGCAACGTTTTAACAACAAACCTCTTTTGTCGCATATGAGACAACACCAATTTATCACATCAAATAACCAAACAACTCTTTTAGTGCATAACTACATTAACTTATCACATCAAATAGACAAGATTATGATTTTCTCACATCACATTAGGTGAGACAAACTCATTTCCTCGCAACACATTGGTGCAAAAACCCATCTCATTCTCATCGCATCGCATCCCATTGGGTGCGATAACCCAACTTGTCGCATCTCACTTGTGCGATAAGTAAATCTGTCACATCAGAAGGATGCGACAAACACCACTTCTCGCATCATAAGTATACGATAAAAACTAGTCATCACATCAATAGGATGCGATAACCCAAGTTTATCGCATCAGAAAGATACGACAACTCCAAGTTATCACATCATAAGGATGCGATAACAGTGCATCAACTTGATAAAAACCCAGTTTTTACATTAACTTGATTTTGCCACCCTTATAGCCATAATACACCTCTCCTGATTATGCCACACTTATATTCAAAAAACACCTTTCCGGAGTATGCCACCTTTATATCCAAAAATACACATCTCCTGATTATGCCACCCTTACAAAATACACCTCTCTTGATTATGCCACCTTTATTCCAATCATTTGATATTAACATATCAAATTACAAAATCATGCTAAACATAGCATAAATACAGTTTTTCATAAATTCTTCACATGAAGAACCATACGGTTCTAATCCACAAAATAAGATGAAAGTTTGTAAAAATAAACTCACTTTATAATCACAATGAGATGCATACTTAAAACAACAACAATTCATAGAATTAATCACATACTGACTTCTATTTCTTCCCTTTTCAGTTTTTGTTTTCTTCGTACACAAGAACACACAGACACAGAGAAACTGGTTTCTTTTTTGCTTTTTTACTTCTTCCCACAACACAATGAGATAAAACAATTATCTCCTCAATAAACAAGAACAGTCTAAACAAATAAGGCGGTGGATAAAATGATATTTAATCACATTATCACATTAACCCCTTCCACTTATCATCATTCTTCGAAAACAACCCCGAACTTTTTAACCGATAACCCAATTATCACATTATCCTCCCTCAAAAGAATTCCCTCCCGGAATTCATTCATTGAACAACTGAGGATATTTAGATCTCATCTCAGACTCTAGTTTCCAAGTAGCTTCTTGTCTCTTATGAAAACGCCACTGTACTTTCATTGGACTAATTTCTTTATTCCTCAATACCTTTTTCTTCCAGTCAGTAATGGCCTCAGGAGTTTCCACAAAATTTTACTTATTATCAATAGCGGTATTGCCAAATTCGGATCGGCCAAACACTTTAGCAGGTTTGAGACATGAAAAATGTTATGAATATCAATGAGTTTCTCAGGTAACTCTAACTGATATGCTATTGAACCAACCTGTTTACAGATTCTGAATGACCTAATGTACTTCGGACTGAGCTTACCTATTTTCTCAAATCTTACGATACATTTCCACGGAGAGATCTTCAACATTATGAAATTTCCTACCATAAACTCAATCGGTTTTCGGTGTCTGTTGGCGTAAATTTTTTGTCCGTCTTGAACAGTTTTAATACGTTCTCGGATTTGATCTATCTTTTCAGTAGTTATTTGAACAATCACTGGACCAGCCAACTGCTTCTCCCCCACTTCATTCCAACACAACAGCGTCCTGCACTTTCTATCATACAAAACCTCATACGGTGTCGCTTGAATGCTGGAATGCTAACTATTGTTATAAGCAAATTTTATCAAAGGCAAATGATTTTCCCAAGATCCCGCAAAGTCAATAATACAAGCTCTCAACATGTCTTCAAAGGTCTGAATTGTTTTTTCACTCTGTTCATCTGTCAGAAGGTGATACGTCGTATTCAACCTCATATGAGATCCCACAGCTCTTTAAAAGCTCTCCTAAAAGTTAGAGGTAAACATGTTGTCCCTATCTGAGATGATTGACAAAGGAATATCGTGACAAGTCACTATTTCTTCAGTATGAATTTTTGCAAGCCTTTCTAAAGGATAATTCTCCTTAATTGGTAGAAAGTGCTCGGATTTCAATAGACAATCTACAATAACTCACCTGACATCATATTCCTTTGGAGTTCGCGACAACTTCATGATAAAATTCATCATGATATGATCCCACTTCCAAATAGGAATTTCCAAAGACTGTAAATTCCATATGGTTGTTGATGTTCAATCTTTACTTGTAGACACGTCAAACATCTCTCCATATATTTTGCAATATCCTTTTTTAATTGTGGACATCAATAGAATGGTTTTAAATCTTTGTATATCTTATTGGTACCTAGATGAATCGAGTATCGCGATCTGTGACTTTCATCTAGAATTAATTCACGGTTGTTCCCAAAACGTGGTATCCAAATTTTATCTTGGAAATATAGAATCCCTTTATCATTCTTTGACAAGGTTGAAATTATTCCACCAATTCTTTCAGTTTTGAAATTTTCTTCTTTAACGGCTTCACTTTGACATCTCAAAATTTCATTAAGAATGTCGGGGATTAAATTTGTTCTCCATGCAATGGCTTTAATTGTTCCATTCTTTTCCATCCTGCTAAGCGCGTCAGCCTTTACGTTTGCCTTCCCAGGGTGACAAAGGATTTTACAATCATAACCATTCACCAATTCAATCCATCATCTTTGTTGCATATTTAATTTCTTCTTATTAAATAAATGTTGAAGACTTTTATGATCAGTGTAAATCTGACATTTGGTTCCCAATAAATAATGCCTCCACATCTTCAATGCAAAAAAATGACGACAACAAGCTCCATGTCGTGCGTAGGGTACTGTTTCTCATGATCATTTAATTGTCTGGAAGCGTATGCAATAGTTTTCCTCCTATGCATCAATACACATCCCAAACCTAATTTTGAAGCATCACTATATACGAAATCTTCTGACCCATCTGGTAGCGATAATATTGGAGCACTACATAATCGATCTTTAAACAATTGGAAGACTTTAACATGATCCTCTCCCCATTCATACTTAACAGTCTTTCGCGTCAGTTTGGTTAATGGTACAACAATTCGTGAGAAGTCTTGAATAGATTTCCGATAGTACCCTGTCAGACCTAAGAAACTACAATCTCAGTGGGGGTTCTCGATACTTCTCATCTCACAATAGGTTCAATCTTTGTATGGTCCACTTTTACCCCTGCTTCAGAAACAATCTGACCTAAAAGTTGAACTTCTCTCAACCAGAATTCTCACTTAGACAGCTTTACGTATAATTTCTCCTTCTTCAAAAGTTCAAGAATTAAATGAAAATGTTCGACATGCTCAGCTTTTGATACAATAATACAAATTTATCAAGATATTCCTTACATACCATATTCATCAGATCCATGAATGTTGCTGGAGTATTTGTTAGACCAAACGGCATGACCAGAAACTTATGATGTTCGTATCTAGTTTGGAACATAGTTTTGGCAAAATCTTCGTCTTTGACTTTCAGTTGATGATACCCTGGTCGCAAATCGATTTTAGAGAAGTAACTTGCTTCAACAAGATGATCAAATAAATCATCGATTCTTGGCAAATGATATTTATTTTTTATTGTCTTTTTATTCAACTCGAGATAATCTAATACATTCTCATCGTCTCGCCTTTCTTTTTAACAAATAACATGGCAGCACCCCAAGGAGATGTACTCGGTCTGATAAAGCCCTTATCAAGCAATTCTTTTAGTTGAGTCACTAATTTTTTTAATTCAGACGGTGCCAAACGATATGGAGCTCTGGCCACTAGTGCTGCCCCAGGCGTTAGATCAATTTTGAACTCTATTGATCGATCAGGTGGTAAACTAGATAAATCTTCAAGAAATACCTCAGGATATTTACCTTTTTCTTTATTTGAATCAATCACATAGGCCAAAAAACTTTGACATCCCTTCTGGGCAAACTTTCCGGCTTTCATAGTAGATATTGGGCTAGTGTGATGATTCTGCCGATCACCATAAATAAAAATCGGCTCTTTCTCTGGTAAATCAATGCTTATCATATTTATATTACATACAATGCTAGCCTGATTCTCTGCTAACTAATCCATACCCACCACAACATCTAAATCCCTTATCGGCATTAGGAACAAACGAATTGGTAACCCACATCCCTCAATCTCAATTTGTCAGTCATTAAAAACATGGATAACAGATAGGGGTGCTCAAAAACCTAACCAACCCGATCAACCCGATCAACCCAACCCAACCCAACCTAACGCGAAATAACCCAACCTGAAGCAACCCGATGTCTAATCGAGTTGTAAAATTGTAAAACCGTAGGTATTTGGTTGATATTGGGTTATGTTGATCCTCTCTCTCAGTGATTTAATGATAATCCCTTTTCTCTTTCACGTTGTATTTGTGTTTCTGTATTTTTAGTTCCAGCGATCTTCACTAAGTATGTTCAGTGATCGCTGAAGAACTTGCATTGTAAATCTATCAGAGACAGCAATACTTCAAGAAGACAACACTCACACCAAAGAACCTTCATCAAACATCGAAGACTGAAACTGAAGATTAGAGACCGGCGAGTACGTGATCTGAAGCGGTATTCAGTGATTACAAGTCTGTCTATATATGTGTGAAGACTGCTCTAGCTTCAGCGAATGATGATGAGACCTTCAGGTCATTCCAGTATTCAGCGATCAAAGGAAGCTTGCTTAGCACGATTGTTGTTGTCTTGTCCTTATGCACACAAAGGACAAACCTATACCCTTACAAAAGTTAGTACGGTACAGAGCCGATTAGTGGACTCTTTGTCCACCAACTTTAGGTAAGGATGTCTGCTCAAAAATAGTGCTTTTATACTATTCACTGTAGTAAAGGACAAGCCTTCCTCTTAAGGTTTGACACGCACTCTAAACCTACCGTATTGCATTAAATGATCATTTAATGCACTGGGTATAAATAGAAGTCTTTCTTCTCCATGCAGAGAGAGCGCATCTCTCTCTAACTTCATTCTTACTTCAAGCATCTTCTAGCTTAAGTAAATGATCTTTCTTTTAGCAACTTCTTTTCTTGTAATTGCTAAAGCTTTGTGTGTAACCAAAGATTATTTAGATAAGTTTTTATTACCTTATCTTTCTGCAAACAATCTTGTAAAATCTGTATTGATCTTCTTTATCAATATATATTTTAAATTTGAAAATACTGTGTTTCTATTCATCCCCCCCTTCTACAAACTGTTTCTCTTCTTTTAGACCCTTACGGGACCAACAAGTGGTATCAGAGCAGTGTTTTCTTTCTTTCCTTATGTTTGGCTAATTTTCTGTATTAATTTATCTCTTCTTAGATAACTTACTGCTTACAAATGGCTTTACAAATTACAAACACACACAAAAGATAATGGCTCTCTTGCCAAACCTCCCCGGTTTGTCCATGACAACTTTAGTCTCTGGAAGAACCAGATGTCCCTCTTTCTGGAAGGTGTGGATCCTGAAATTCCACATTACATAGAAAATGGACCATATATTCCATTTGCTATTGTTCCGGCTGTTCCAGAAACAGCTACAACTACCGCGATTCCTGAACGGAAGATTCCAAAGCTTCCACATCAGTGGAGCGATGAGGACAAGAAGAAAATAGCTATAGACACGCATGCTCAGTCTATAATTGCTATGTCTCTTCCTGATGAGATCTATCACTTAGTGATGAAACTCAAAACTTCTAAATCCGTATGGGATACTATTTGTGTCCAATATGAAGGAACTACTCAGGTTCAGGAGACTAGAAAGATCAATCTAGTAAGACAGTATGAAAGCTTTCTCTGTGGAAAGTTCGAGACACTGTCTGAAGTACATCAAAGATTTAATTGTCTTCTTATTGATCTTAGGGCTGTCGGCAGGGAATATTTGTAATTCTGAAACCTTGACTAAGTTTCTAGAATGCCTTCCTGAGTCTTGGGA
>NC_037532.1:27386688-27387996 GCF_001531365.2 Cynara cardunculus var. scolymus | reverse complement strand
GTTCGCCAGTAAAAGCAATTTCCGCAGATCTCCTCAGCTATCCTTCCGGGAGAAGCCAAAGTCTGAAAGAATAGACAAGGCTTCAGCTGTCTGCTACAATTGTCACCGGCCCGGACATTTTGCAGGTGAATGTAGATCAAAGAAGACTGTGACGCCATCTTCTAAAGCTTCCTCCTCCTCCCTCAGGACCAAAGATGAAAAATACTTAAAACTGAAGGAAAAAATACAAGAAGATGAAGAATAACCAGCGAAAGGCTAAAGGCCTTATTACTGAAAAGCATGACTGGGCTGAATCATCTGATGAATCATCTTCAGACAAAGAGGATAAAGCCTATGTTTGCTTGATGACCATTGATGCTGATAAAGGATCTTCTAAAGCATCTACCTCCCATGAGCCATCTTCTTTTACTCAGGTATGTATCCTGAATGAACCTTCTTCTAGTCTTTCTACACTAGATACGCTGACGGTTGACCTTTACAATGCCCTCAATGGCAAATCAAAAGCTGAGATGCTTAATGTTGATCTTCAAGAGCAATTGAAGATTTGTCATTCTAAGATCAAAGAACTGACCTCTATTGAGGAAAATCTTAAAGATCAGGTTATTGTAAACTAAACCATCACTGTTGAACGTTAGAAAGCTGTTGTTGAGCGTGAGCGAGCAATCGCTGAACTCAAGGCTGAGAAAGCTACAATTGAAGGGTGGTTGAAAGCTTCCCTCAAAGCCTTTGAGATCATTAACGCTCAGATCCCGGCTAAGAATACGACTGGTCTAGGATTCTCCTATGATCAGGAAGAATGTGTTAAAGACAGATCCATGCTTAAATTTGGTACCTTTGTCTCTTCTATTCCTAACACTTCTTCCTCTCAGTCATCTTCCTTTACTGAGAGTCATCTTGAAGGAACTCCTTTGAGTTCTGGATGCAAAGACAAAGGTAAATCCACTATCACAACATCCCTTTCTAAGAAGCCTAACAAGTCTAATAGATCTAAATCTATTCCTTCAACTTGTAAAACTTCTTCTTCTTCTTCTTCAGGGACTAGGAAATCTGAATCTCATCAGAAATCTAAGTCACAGCTCAGGGTGAACTTTTCACCTAAGGAATCCATTCCCTCAAAGGTTCCTCCAAGAACCAATGAGAAGGGAATCCTTGGAGCTGGTCCCACTTCTAGTCTGATACTTCCTGGCYCTAAAGYTACTYYTAGTTTTAGGAAGTGTAAATACTGTGGTGAAAGAACACATGTTGCCAATAAGTGTCCTTCTACCGTCAAAGTTGGTTCACCAGTTTTGAGCAATAAATTAACCAAAG
>NC_037532.1:27384612-27386588 GCF_001531365.2 Cynara cardunculus var. scolymus | reverse complement strand
TATTCTGTTAGAATTTAATGATTATACTAATTATATTTTAGATTTTTTATATTTAAAATGAGATGTTTATCATGTATTTGATTGTGTTTATCTGCAGTTAGTTACATGAATTCAGATATGGGATGAAATCGGATAGGGATGAAATCATTTAGGGATGAAATCATTTAGGGATGAACGAGTTTAAGAGTTTTAAGAGTTTTTAAGAGTTTTAAGAGTTTTAGCCAAATGTTTTATATATCTATACTATCTTATAAAGCATTTGGCTAAAACTTTTAAAAACTCTTAAAATTCTAAAAAACAACTTTTTAAGCATATAATACAACCTACTAAAGCCAAATTACTTAAAAACAACCTCTATTGCTAATGGTACAACGTATTAAAGCGATCCCTAAACCGTTCAAATCAAAACTCTATCTTATTTATCGCCAACATAAATCCCAATTTCTCTCCCCAAGAATACGGAATTCTCCGTTTAATCTCTACTTCAAACCATCAAGGTGGGTTCTCCATTAATCTCTACTTCTCTATTGGGTACTTTTTCTACTCCCAATTTCCTCTCCAAGAAATCGATTCCTGCTCCCAAACCGTCGATTCCTTCTCCCAGGGTAACGATTTCTTCTCCAATTGCAGGAATTCACGTTCTTGAAACCACCAAGGTGAGTTCTCCATTAATATCTACTTCTCTACTGTGTTCTTTTCCCACTCTCAATCAATCGCCCACTTGAATCGCTCCTCTTTTGGACAACTGATTAAAACCATTGTATTATTGTAATAGGTTTGAAACCTCTAAATCTATGGCTTTTGTTAGTTGATTTTTGGTTTTTTTGCACAATTTTTCTTATGATTTTTGGTTTCTGCTGTCAAAGAGGAAAACCAGTGCCAAGTTATGGATTTTTCTTATGATTTTTGGTTTCTGCTTCCATTGATTAAACCCATTAGGGTTTTCTTCTCTTCCACTCTCGCTCAATCTTCTCCTTTCAAGTTGTTGATGATTTCTGGGTGAGTTTCAAAAATTTTGTGAAGTTTTGGTTTTGATTTATTTTTTGATACTGGTGATGACAATCTTAAGGCTTGTTTCTCGCAGACATTTGCAATGGCCGCCTAAGAGCTTTCGCCTTAGCCAGGCTTGAGAGCTAAAATGTTGCTTTGCTCATATCTTGGATGTCTGAAGTTTATTTAGAAATTTGTTTTGATATTGGGTTCTCAGTGATGATTTCATAGACGATATATCCATTCTATTCATCATGAAGATGAATCAAGGCATTCAGGTAAGCCTTCATCTTTGTATGTTGACATTCAGGTAAGCTTTCATTATCGATCACATTTCCCTATCCATTTCGGGTTTTTGGTTTTATTTGAATTTAGGTTAGATTGAATTTGGTTTCCCTATCCTTTCATTTACGGATTTCACATGTTTTGTTAATTCCTTTAGGGATCATTTATAGTGATTTGGAGAAGTATTTTAATGTAATCTACTAATGTATATACATCATAGAAAATAACTTGGTTTGTTTAAGATCTTCCAGCAAAATCTGCTCCAAACCCATGTTAGGGAGTCTGCTTCAAGGGTTTCAACCCTTTAAAAAACAACCTACTTCTTGTTTCCTTTCAAACAAATTATCTCCGTCACCAGAGCAAGAACCATTTCGGGGCTTTCATCACTCCATTACAGGTTTCTGAAATGGTGGCTGACAAGGGTAAGAAACCCGAGATTGGAGAGAAAATCATGGAGGACAATACTGAGCAAATCATGAGCTTGTTCTATCCATTGCAAAGTTGTCGGAGGTCCAAGATGAACTTAAAAAGGTACTTGTTGTTTTCTTGTGGCTTGTCAATTTTCATGTGGGTTTTCAAGAAACTCAAGTTTTGAAAAACATATGCAACATTCTTGCTAAATACTTAAACATACATGGCAATTCGTCTTCAATTTTGTATGAGCATTTTCATAAATTTGACACTTTTGAACTTAATTTTGT
>NC_037532.1:27359104-27383977 GCF_001531365.2 Cynara cardunculus var. scolymus | reverse complement strand
GAGTCTTCATAATTATCTTCAAGCGTTTTTGTTAAGAATAATATATAATTTGGACATATATTGCTTCTTAATTATGCATCTTTTCAGTCTCATTTTTGCAATTTTTTGGTCTTTATTGGTAGTGCTTGTGGATTTAGATGATGTTATTTTCCCTAGCTATATTGTTTCTGTTTTTGCATGATAATCTTTTCTTAATAGGGGGTTACAATTTGTTTCTATTTTTGCATATTTTTGTTATATTTGTATAGCTAATTGGAGGCTTGAGCTGAACACTTGGGGTATGAGTTGGATGTAATTGCATGGATGACAATGCCACAACTACGAATTGGAGCACAAAGATCAAAACTGCTTGGTGATCTTCATTCTGCCACTTAACCTGTTGATCAAGGGGACGTTGCTACACCAACTCAAAAACAGAACTAGAAGGAAAGCTGGTGGTGGAAGGGGAAGGGGCGATGATGAAGCTATAGCAAAAGGAACTAAGGGGCCGTTTACCAAATATTTACCCGGTAAGTGCTTACTAGTAAATTTTAGCACTATTATATACTTATCGGGTAAGATTTTAGTCCACCAAAACGATATCGCATGCAACAATTTATCTGGTGATCGTTTACCGTGGTAAGAGTCATCGTTCTCACTTACCGGGTAAGACTCTTGGTTCTTGTCTCGCTCTGACCGGGTAAGATTCTTGGTCCTTACCATATTCATTCAGTTAGATAATGTGTCTTGGTAAACGCTTAACCGAGTAAGCATTTGGTAAATTTTAGCACTATTATTTACTTATCGGCCCCTAATTCGGCAATACCAATGAGGCCAACTGCCATCTTTGAGGTTGAGGTGCTAGGTTGATTTGGAACCTGAACCATCCTGTGATAAAGATGTTGCCATGTAGGGGGGAAGTKCTGATGAAATAATGGAGCTGAAGAGAAAGGAAGCGCAACTCCACTACCTGAGAGRGTATATTATTTCATTGAGATTCATTATTCCTTGATTGATTTTATTATTGGAAATTTTAACATTTGGTCATTATGAGTCTGGCATTTGCAAACAAGTAGACTTATTTAACATGTTTCCTTTGTATCATTCTTATTAGTGTTAATTTGTGTTCTTCCTATAAAAGACAAAGTAACATGTGTATTGCTTTGATGCAGGTACAAGTGGGTAATTCTCCTTCACATAARCCAAAGAAACTCCGGTACTTGATAACTAMTTGTTTGTTCTACCATTTTATCATTTGAGGTTCTACTTTTATAGATAGCATTAAAGTTTTAGCACCATTTTTACCCAATGCTTACCTGATAAGCCCTTAGCAGTAATCAATATTTTCACTTAGGGGCCGTTTACCAAACACTTACTCGGTAAGCGTTTACTAGGTAAATTTTAACACTATCATTTACTTACTTGGTAAGATTTCAGTCAATCAAAAATGTATCGTATGCAACAATTTACTCGGTATATACTTACCGTGGTAAGAGTCATCGCTTTCACTTACCGGGTAAGAGTCTTGGTCTTTGTCTCGCTCTTACCGGGTAAGATTCATGGTCCTTATCATATTCATCTGGTAAAGTAATTTAACTTGTTCACTTATCCGAGTAAGTGTTTGGTAAGCGGCCCCTTAGCTTACCGTTAAGAATTAGTCTACTAAAACAACATTGGATCGAGTCTATTAAAATAATTTTGACCTTTTCAAACGACGGGTTATTTTATAAAAATATGGTTATGGTTAATGGAGCAATGAGAATTTTTATCAGGTGATCAAACAACCTTGTCTTAAACTAAGGATATGTATGGTTTGGAAATCATTTGCGATATAAGGTGCACGTGTCCAGGTTTTGATGGACGGTTTTGTAGCGAGAAAAAGGTTGTTGTCTTAGCAAAAAGATATTAATATAGAATAGCCGATGCCATCAAATCTTCTGTGATGATAAGTTTCTCAATTTAATTTGATTGGTCTATGCTTCTCATTGTGTTCACTTTGAAAAAAAGATATACTCGAATTTTATCTGTTTGGTTGCGTTTTGTTTCTATTGGTCTGTTGCAAAAAAAAACGTCGTTGTGCTATTAGATTAGCACCCGTGTTGGTTGATGAACAAAACATATATTAGCATCAATGTACACATATTTTTTTGTATTGATTTTAGAATTGTTTGTGTCATACATCACCAGGTTGAAGGGATTGAAGAGATCTTGAAACCTTCACGATCTGAAAGTGATGGATCATCAATTGAATTGCCGGCAAAAGGTGAAGAAAACAAAAGCAGAAACTGTGCCAGCAACAACAAGCAGGACGACTGGTCGTGGAGTAAGGAGGCAATTGGCGAGGTTAATGAATTGAAAACACTGATAGTCTCCAGCACCAGAAAGAAGGCCCCGACTACTTCTTGTTGCAATGTGGGGAGTCAACTGAATGAGTGTGAAGAAATCGCAAAAAAACAACTGTTTGGTGGAACATAAGACGAAGTGCATCCCAAATATACTGTAGCAGTTGCAATATATAGTCGAAGGAAAGGGACTACAACATGAAATCAAGACACTGTTAAAAAGGAGACTACTGTTCAGAAAGTGTACAGCACAAGAAGATCAACAAGGTTAACTACAAAGAAATTTGTAGAGCCAAGTGCGATGGAGAGGGAAAGGAGTGAATCTATGAAGATTGATTCGTTTTTGGATCGGAAGAGGATTTGGGTCACCCCGTTCAAGAGAAAAGTGTGGGCTTAGGTATGCGTTTGACACTACTAACAGGTTTATATTTTTAACATATAAGCTGGCTGTTTTGTTATGCACATTTTTTAATTTGTACCAGGGTAGATATATATTTGAGGAAGCTTATCTGGATGTGATTTAATTTTGGATTTAGGTTTTTGGTTTTATAGAAGACTTGCGAGTTATGGCAATGATATTGAGATGTCAAAGGGCGTTTTAGCCATTATATGTTTTTTTTTTTTGTATATCTGCTTTTCTTTGAGGCGGGTTAAGGGAAGGGGGAGATGATGATGGCATTTCCTTCCTTGTTTTGTTCTCTTCTTGTGATTTTGAATTGCAAGAGCTTTTTTTATGCCACCTTGTGTACTTTTTCAGTTTAATGTAATCTTTTTGTGCGTCTATCTAATTAAATAATAGAAAAAAATCATTGTAACTTACAATCACACACTCTTGGTGTTTTCATAGTTTCTTGCAACATCCATTTTGTTTATGGAAGTGTTACTCTCTATGGTAGGAAGATAAAAGTTACCCGAGTGGTAACGGTCTTACCTGGTAACTAGATAAATCTTAACCGATAAGTTAATGAAAGCGTTGACTCTCATCGGTAAGTGATTGTTGGGTAAGAGTTCGGTAAACGACTCCTTAAATTAGTTTTTTATTTAGTCTAACAAATAAATTTTTTTCTCAATTGATGAAAAGGAGTTTTAAGTTTTTTTTATATTGTACTTATTTTGATCGGTTGTCATGTGAAAGAGGGTACTTGAAGAATTATGGTTATGGGATATAAAAAATGATATGTCATTCTAAAGTTCTCAGATACCTTTGACATATACTCCTACGTCTGCCTCAAGGTTTATGAATCTTAGGGGCTGTTTACCTAAACGCTTACCCGGTAAGTGCTTAACGGTAAAATTCAACTCTATCCCCTTACTTATCGGGTAGATTTTGTCTACCAAAACGACATCGTATGTAACAATTTATCCAGTAAGTGCTAACTGTGGTAAGAGCCGTCGTCATCACTTACCCGGTAAGACTTTTGGTCCGTGTCTTTGCTCTTATCAAATAAGATTTTTGGTCATTACCATATTCACGGTAAAAAAATATGACTTGGTAAACGTTTACCCGAATAAGCATTTGATAAACGACCCCTTAGTGTCTGCCCATTATGTAGCTAAGTACCACCTCAAGACTCCCGTTTAACCTTTAATGTCCAATTACTAGTACTCAAGTTAGTAACAATTATAAATTACTTGAATATAGTTAAAAAGATTAATTGCAAAAAATATATCAAAGAGTATTTTATTTTTGTACATATATTTAAATCTTTAACTGGTTTTCAAAAATTTGATTACAAGTATATTAATAACAGAGTGTACCGGTATTGATATATATACTCTATTATAAAACGTTTACAACTTACTACTGCATACAAAAAACTTTAATTTTAAAACTTCACGTTTGAATTCGATATATGTAATTGATAAACACAATCGATTCAAATACATGATAAACATTGAGTCCTAACCCATGCTAATACAATAAATACTCCATAAACCGATAACCAACCGAAGACTCTCGCTCTTACAAAACCACAAGAAAATCAAAAGGGACATATAACTGAACAAAACATGAATCATGACTTAGAGTTCGAGTTATCGGTAATTCAAATGTATCCCGCTGCATGAGTACATTTTTAGTTTATCTAAAGTATATATTTTTGTCCAAAATTCCTGCTATGCTTTTATTTCTAACTACTAATTTTGAAATACTTAATTGATAAAACTTGGTAAAGTATATGTTTTTGTTTTTAGATTATTCCCATGTTTCTATTAATATTTCTCCATATCAAAGTTATGCAATCATAAAGTTTTTTTTTTTTTGTGTTCCTTCAATTAAAATTACAATTACACCCTTATACTTACTTATTTAGCCTACTTTAACTCTTATTTTTCATTTTTTACTTTACATTTTTATCATATATTAACTAGTAGAAGTATACTCACACAATGCAGCGAGATACATCTCGATTTTAATGTTTTTTTTTTTTCTCGGTCGATGTTATAAAAAATTGAAAAAAAATATTTATATTACCAAAATGACTTAACCACAAGGGTGATGTCTAATTGGTTTTAACTTGGCTCCAAAAATCAAAAGTACCAGAAGGTCTCAGGTTCAAATCCAATGAGTAATAAAAATCCCTTTGTGGTCACAGAGGTTCAAATGTGGTGACTCCGGGCTATCTGCAAAGCAGGTGGTCGTCTTGGATTAATCGGCTCGCATAGCGGGTTGAATATCCAGGTTAATAAAAAAATGACTTTAAAATTTCTTTTTCTTTAATTCATTTTTTTTGGTTTAATAATATAATCTTTTATAAAAATAACAATTAAGTATTTTGTTAGAACTCAATGATTATCCTAATCATATTTTAAATTTTTTATTTTAAAATAAGATGTTTATTCTCTATTTGATTATATTTATCTGCAGTTAGTTACATAAATTCAAACGTGAAACTTTAATAAGTTATACTTACGCAACATTTACTTGTAATCTTGATTTTTAAGTAATATGCATCAATAAACAGTATTTCATGTATAAAAAATGATTTTTAAGAGTTTTTGTCAAATGTTAATATAATATAGATTAACTAAAATATGTTAAAAAACATATTTCTTTTAACAAATTATATAATTATAATCGCCTCATTAATACCTTTAAAATGAGTCCAATATTGAATAATTTTACATTTAATTACATTATCATATTATAAAAGAAAATTCATAAAAGTTGTTTCCAATTTTTTTAACCTTAAAAATGTAATTAGGTTTATAGTATTAAAAATAATTAATTAATATGGTTAGGATAAAAAACTGAAAATAAAAAAAACAAGGAGTATGATAGAAAATATGAAAAGGTTTACAAATAACAAATTATAAAGACTGAAAAGAAAATTATGTAAAAGGTTAAAAATAAAAATATAAATGCATTATATTTCGTGCTGATTCCTTTTTTTGGTACAAGGAGTATAAAATTTTTAGCATGCAAGTAAGACTCGATCCTTATCATCGCTCTTATCAAGTGAGATTCTCAATTCTTGTCATATCATCCAACAAGGTAAGTAACCCGATATGCACTTACTCCGTAAGTGTTTGATAATCGGACGTCAAGTATGATCAACAAGCCCTGAAAAAGGCTTAGACTAGCCATAATGTAGGTAAAGAATGAACCAGATCTTTGATCTCTGACGTCTATCTGTTTGATCTAGATTTTTGGTACGATCCATTTTAAAAAATAACGGATTTAAAAACGTAAAAAAGAAACTGATCTATATCCGGTCCAACTCAAAAGAAATGGTCGAACGGGCTTGGTCCAAACTGATGAAAACCATACATATAGAGGATAGACAAGTCCCGAATGCAAATATTGGTCACATAGATTGTAGAATGAACTACTAAACATGTGTTGATAGCAGCAGCAACTACACTTTGTAGAAAGTAGTTCAAACTACAATTCCAAGTTACAACGATTACAAAAACATATTTTCTCAGATCGAACCGCTTTCTTGCTCCAATCGAAACAAACAAGAGACAAACGACAAGTATTTTAAGTCGTGGATTATGCCATGAGAAGACTCACTCCGAACCAGATATTGATAAACATAAGCCCCAATATCGCGATAACATTATATTTCCTGCACAATGGAACCATATAATTAAAGCAAAAAATAGCAAAGCATAATCATTTGAGAAGTTGATTCATAGGCAAAATTTATACAACAATCCTAAAGGTCTATGAGTCAAATATGCAGGATAATAAACCCACCAACTGACCTCGTTGGTCCTTAAAATGGGGTATTAGCATCCTGGAAACCAAACCAAACCAAACCAACTTACACACTATGTCCTAACGAAAGTAGGATCGGGTGGGATGTATGCAGACCTACCTTCTACCACAAACAGCAAAGTATGTGTGTTAGTGAAGACCCCTGGCGTATGAAAAAATGTTTGGAAACTAGCATCCTGGAAACCAAACCAAACTAAACACACCCGGTATGTCCTAGTCCGAAGTAGGGTCAGGGGGTGGAAGGTAAGACGGCCTGTCAACTAACACAAAAAGCAGAGTGAGTGTGTTATGGAAGACCCCTAGTGTGCTAAAAAAGTTTCGGGAAACTAACTTCCCCCCCCCCCCCCCCCCAAAAAAAAAGGGGGCCTTGGGCCTAGTAACCCAAATGTGTCCGAGTACAATTTGCTGTTAAAAATTATACACTTGAAAATAAAAAACCTAAACCTCTCAAGTACGAAAACAAAATCGTTTGATGATAGAAGCCTATCAATAAATGCATTGAGAAAAAAGTTGCACATTTCAACAGAGATGGAAACTAGGATCTATTTTCTATTCTATCTTAACGACAGAAAGAATAGAACATCAGTCCCATTCTCCATCCATCGTCCATGGGTTTGTTGTGTTAATGAAAGTTTCACGTGGTAATTCAAAGAATATGGAGAAAGGGAATCAAAATCTTGAATCTAACATTTTTTTTGATTAACCTGGATATTCAACCCATTATGCGAACCGACTAATCCCACGGCCACCACCTGCTTTGCAGATAGCCCGGAGTCACCGCATTTGAACCTCCGTGGCCAAAGGGGATTTTTATTCCTTACTGGATTTGATTTGAACCTGGGACCTTCTGGTACTTTTGACCTTTGGAGCCAAGCTCAAACCAATCAGGCACCTCATTGTGGTTTGAATCTAACTTTATATTTGCTTACAACTGAAATTCTAAAGAGTTGATCAATCTTCTAAGAAAAACTAAATTTTCAAGTGTATGATAAGTGGATAATCTTATCTTTCAAGCGCCTAGATCCATTTTCACAAAGACCATCTCCATTGAGGGCACCAAATCTTACACCGAAGTACCAAATTTGACACTATATCACTCCAATGCTATTCACTTGCACCAAACTTTACACCAATTGAAGAAGATAAAAAGGAAGACACGGTTACCCACTGGAGAAGATTTATGGTTTGTCGCATATTTTACACCAATTTTTACGGACTTGGTGTTCCCCATCGGAGATGTTCAGAAACAGACAACATTGAGCTTAAAATAACTAGAAATCGCAATGACTCAAGCATGTAGTCTCAGTACCGGTAGGTTTTAGTAAACTAAATCTATACTAATATCCGACTATTAATTTGTTGATTACGATATCCAGTACAGTATACCATCCGATACTAATTCAGGGTTCAATCAAGTAAAAAGTTCACTTACCCTAGAGGAAGACGTCCCTTGGGATCACCGGAGGCATATCCGGTGAAATAGAAGAACCGGCTGACTATATACACTACTCCGAGCACCGAACATGTAATTGGGTGCCTAAGCCCTCCCAAAACCATCAGTATAAAGAAAATCGGCAAAACCTCTAGCGAATTCTGATGCCCTCTCTGCAACAAACAAATTTCTAAAAGTTACTTAAAAAACCGAAACAAAAATTGGATCCGTTACATTCCAATAAAATTGATGAACAATCTCAACAAACCTGAATACAGTTGTAGATTTTGTAATCTTTGCTATCAGCTTCAGTAGCATACAAAATAGGGTATGGCACATTGTACCTTCAACATGTAAAATCGAGATTTAGAGCAAAATCGAACATAACAACACAGAATTTGATCCAATTTTACATGTATAATTCACTTGGCAAAATTCAAAAGAATAAAAATCACATAAAGGATGTGAGAAGGATTACTTCTTCCGAGCTCTACCGACTTGAATCTGCATAAAGACGTTGAGAAAACAGTAGGCAATGATGGTGAGAACGACGAATCCGAATTCTTTGGGCAACAACTCAACTATTCCGGCCATTTTCCTCCGGTATCCGGATACTTCGAGAAGATGGTGGAAACGGTATCGTTTTCAGCTCCACTAGCTCTTACGTAGGCGTGTAGCCCTATCAGCTTTATAGGTAAATTTGCTGGAAAGGCCATGGGATTTTACATAAATGTCTAAATTGGTACCTTCACTTTTAAGATTTTTGCAAATTAGACCTTAAACTAACAACAATTCTAAAGTGTTTACATGTAAAACAATTATTTACTTATGAAAAAAATGTCTAACAACAATTCTAAAGATTACTTCTTCTAGGTTGGTCTCCGATAACGGGGTTTTGTGCATATCTAACAAGAATGTCTTTTATGCTATTCATATCTTATTGGTCGAAGGAGCCGTTTACCAATCATTTATCTGGGTAAACGCCTACCAGGTCATGTTACCTCACCGGATGAATATAGTAAGGATTAAGAATCTTATCCGGTAAGAGTGAGACAAGGACCATGCGTTTTACCCGGTAAGTGAGGGCGACGGCTCTTACCACAGTAAGCGCTTACCGAATAAATTGTTGCATATGATGTCGTTTTGGTGGACTAAAATCTTACCCGGTAAGTAAATAATAGTGTTAGTTTTTACCGGTAAGCACTTATCGAGTAAGTGTTTGGTAAACGACCCCTAAGACTTGCTTAAATGCACGTCATGTCATTTATTTGATCTAGACTCGTTATGCCCGTCAGGTTCATATCAATCTTAGTTTTCATGCCAAACCCACATATGTGGCAAAATATGCAGATGACTTATGGCTACGGGTGAAAGGCCAACCAAGATCAAATATAAATGGTTTTCCCGTTAAATCTATTTGGGTAGCTAAAAGGCAGTTCTTTTTTACGTAGAGAGATTGGAATCAAGAGGAGTGAATCAAGGGCCTCTTAGACTCTTTTACATGTTTAGTTCTTATCTAACCATAACCATGGAGATTACCTTCGATATTTTCATTATTACCTCAAACTTTTATTTCTTCTCGAATCAATAAGCATTTTTTGTTCGTTGATTCAATTCAAGCGTGTTACAAGGAACCCACTGTTATGCTTTTATAGCCTTGTATTGATTCGAATCCCTCTTATCTTTCATCCTTCTAACGTTTGTATTGATTCAATGCCATAATATTTAATTAATGGTTTTACCTCTCAAAAGTCAATTGAAAGTCAACCTTGGTCAACCTTCCGAACTCTATAATTCTCATAACTACTAATTAATCTTTATAATTAGACAACCTTATCGTCTCATCTAAAAATGTTTCAAATAATTCGAATATCCCAAAAGAGGTCACTAAAAATGATTATTAACTCATTTAATAATCCCCTCTCTAGGAAATAATCAATTAATATATTTAGATATCTAAAATAAATTAATATATTAACCAAATGAAAATTTTAGATTAATATATCAATTAATTAGACATTAAATTAATTAATTATAACCTAATTAATAACTAAATCCCTAATTAATAAAAACCCAATTAATATAATTAAAGCCCATCATGGAGCCCAAAAACATAGTCCATAGCTCGTCCCGGAGCGGAGCATAAGGTGTCACCGGACTCCGTTTGTCGAAAAATATGAATTCGTCCCTTTTTCACGTTTTTCATTCGTTTCTCTCATTTTTTTTTTACCGATTTTAATGATTTTCTTTTTCTTTACAAAATAACACCATCAAAATGTTCTTCAACCCTAGAAACAAAAATCATAAATTTTCATGGATTATAGTCTCCGAATTTGAGGCTTAGGCGATTTTAAGCGTTTTCGAGACTAAAGTTTATCCAACCAAATTAACATCGTTTTTCACCATTTGTTTGCATAAAATTACGATACTAGTTATTCAACATAAATTCGCAGCCCTTAAAATCAAATAAATAACTCATAACTCGAGTTTTCTTACTCCGTCATCGAGAGCCGCCGTTACAACCGCGTTTTTCTCGAAATACGCGACGCACGACTATCATTGGCCTCAAAACTTATACCATTCGAAAGAACATTGAATCCAACCATATATAGAACACCGAATTTGGTTAAGAAATGCATTTCTCGTTCGAAGAAAGCCTACCCGTTCGATAGTCGATTTCTTACTCGTTTCTCCACACCATTTCGTCTCTTCTCTTTCCTCCTCTCTATGTATTTTTTTAACCTTTCATACCGACGTGTCACTACTAATTAATTAATTAACGGCTAAACTTTCCCTTTAAATGCTAATGATAATGATTATGGAAGTGATTGTTACCAAAAACCAATTGATTTTCTTTCATTAAGTTTGGCATATTGACGAAACCAACCCTCTACTTCTTGCTTTGCTACATTTGTCTATAGAATAAATTAAAGTGACAAAGTTAATTTCAAAATTTTCCAACGATTATTATACTCCAAATTATTTATTGGCTTAGCAAATGGTTGATGACCTCATTTCCATTTTCTCCACTTTCCGTATTTTAAAAACTAAAAATGTTTATATTTAAACCTTTTAATTAACTTTATTTTATTTTATTACAAATTGCCCCAACTTTTGGAGTGTTGCATTCACTCTAATATATCAAATGCTTTAGGAATATACCTTTTTTTTTTCAACATGCTATATCTATATCGGTTATAAACAGTATTTGGCCTCCTGTAGATATCTAATTGGTATTACTGCACTATTTCATTGTTTCGTTTCTGTTAAAAGTTTTATAACCTTATGTTGGCTTATATGACTTATTTTACGTCTTCAAATCAAATAGGGGTGTGCATCGGACTGACGGGAGGGTTCGTATGAGAAAAACAAAATACCTGATCTGATTTCGGATATAGAAATCAAGCTTCGATTCTTGGGTTTCAAATTGCTTCTAGTTTGAGTTGATCGGATTTCGGGTTGAGGTCGTTTGGGTTTAGTTATAATGCAAAAAAAAAAAAAAATATATATATATATATATATATATATATTCAATCGATTTTGACTATAAATTCAATCGGTTTAGAAGATTGATAAATCAATAATATGCTTAGAAATTAGAAAAGAGCACGACCGACTAAGATTTTTAGAAATTTCAAAAGATAATTAAATAAGTATATTTATATAGTATGTGCATATATTTCGGGTTTTCAGACGGATCGGGTAGCCAAAAATCAAACTCAACCCAAACCCAAACTTTCTATCTAAAAAATCGGTTTTCGGATTTCGAGACATTCAGGTTTTACATAAATACCTTATTTTCGGTTCGGATTTGAATTCAGATTTCAGACAATTCGGGTTTTACACACCACCTTTTGTACATCTTCCTTTTAGGTATTGTTTTTGGAAATATGTTTATAAAATTAAGGATTTGGGCATCTATCGTATTAAAAAAAACGTACATTTTAGTATCAACTTTTAATTGCATAACTGGTAATTTTAAGTATAGACACAAAATGTTGATTTTAAAAATATGTTTAGTAATTAGTATAATAAAATATTAACGACTGATTTACTTTATAACTACGAATATTTGGATTGATCCAAACAAAAAAATATACATCCTTTTATTTAGTAGGCATAAATAGTTGCCATCCATCCAACCAACCGACCAATCAAATGTCATTTTATTTCAAATATCAAAACCGTATACTTTATTTGGTTAGCGTTCAGTGTGCATACTAAATGAGAGAGGACAATACATGATTGGATTGGACACGAACTCATGATTAATTATTTGTCATGCTTTTGCTTCGACTAAGACAATATCAGATAAAATTGTTAACATGACCAAATTTGAGACCCTGCCATTGCGACCATCAGAACCTGAGGGTTACCACCACGGCACCATAGTTGCAACACTACCACCTGACAAAAGAATTAGAGTAAACTACGAGATTTCCGTTCCCACGGTTCTTGGTGTTTATAACGATTTTTGTCCCTGTGATTTGCATTTCATTTCGTTTTTCGTCCTTCATCCTAACAGAGTTAAAATTTTTTGTTAAATCATTTTGCTTCAAATCAATGATGTTACCTAAGAGTGTCAGAAGACGAGTCAACGTCATCTTCAAAATCTACAGATAGTAGTCCTACAACATGGAAGTAGCTACATTGATTAGATAAGACACTAAAAACAGTGTAAACCGTTACAAATTAATTTAAGATAAATAAAACTAACACTTTCTTCGTTGTTTAATGCAATGGAGAAACTGTAAAGTGACACTCATTCTTGTTGGGTAATCTTTGATTTCTGTTCAGGGAAATTTACCAAATAATCATTTTTCATGATTGGTTTTGCCTCCTAACCATTTTCTCTTCAAGTTTACCGAAATAGTCATAGGTCCGCAACACCCATGTCCACAATTGCGGACTCAGCTAAAAGACAAAAAGAATTTACACTTTCTACTCCTGTCTGCAAAAAAAAATTACATTTTTCACCCACGTCTGCAAAAAAAATTTCATTTCTCATTCAGGTCCGCAAAGAAAAATTTAAAATTACGGACCTAAGACTATTTTGGTTTAATATTAGTTTAAATACACTGAACTGAAGAGATGAAGTCAGGTCTTGAGTCTACAATCAAAACCTATTATTTTTGTAGATATCAAATTTCTCAAAGTTGAATCGAATCAAAAGCACATCTCATCAATATCCTATAATGATTTATAAGAAACAAACATGTCTGTCAACTTTGAAAAAGACCAAAATTAATGTTGCATTTAATTTTTGAAGACGAAGTAATATCTATATTATATTATAAAATATTTGATAAAAACTTTTAAAAACTATTTTTTATGTATAAAATATTGTTTATTGATGCATATTACTTAAAATTTAAGATTACAAATATGTGCATAAGAATAACTTATTAAAGTTTCATATAACTAACTGCATATAAACATAATCAAATACAAGATAAACATCTCATTTCAAATATAAAAAATCTAAAATATGATTAGAATAAATATTGAGTTCTAATAGAATATTTAATTGTTATATTTATAAAAAATTATAGAATTAAACCAAAAATAAATTACTTTGTTATTAAACTTGAAATAACTTATAATAAAAAACCTGAACACATGTAACACCCCCATACTCCACATTTGCATAAAACACATATTTTATTACATAGAAACATGAATTACATCAAAAAGGTCCCACTAGTACATGGATTACTATATGTACAAAATCTACATATAAAATTTCCAAAACAAATCCTGTACCACTACATGTAACATAACATGTATCTTCAAAAGCAGGAAACAGATTAGGAAAATAATCACATTTTCCTTTCCCTCTTATATCCCCGGACCCAGCTATTCCTGCATTGCATAATTTAAAACAGAAAATGAGAGTTAGACCATACGGGTCTAGTGAGTAAATCCCCTATTTGCAAATGCAGGGTGATGAACACCAAAACATGATAATGTAATCTTGGTTTAGAATATACTGCAATATAACAAATGATGCAGTTCCCAATGTCATGYATAAAGAAGTATATCCAAAAATTTCACTTCTTTAAATTATCTTTAAATAGAGATCTTTCCCAGTATCAAAACTCTTTGAATTAAAATACCATTCTTTTAACAGGAAAGATTTAAGGCAAAACTTGCCTAATATGACAAACCATTTTCCCTTTCTCAATAACATCTAAATTATCACTTCTAAATAGGAATAATATCTTTAATTCATCAGGTCACAAAGAAATGATGATTCAAAGTTATTAAATCCAATTTAGTAATAATAATAAGAGTTATAATAATAGCATCCACATATGACAATGCCACCCTTGTTCCAAGTACACCTCTCCTTGATATGCCACNTGAAAATCTCACCTTTCCGTCTCACACCCAAGCTATAAAAGCTTAGCTACTCATGACGGAAAGTAAAAAATAAATGACGGAAAATAAAGACATAAATGTAAATTGCGTAAAGTAAATGACGATAAAATAAATTGCGAAAATGTAAATGACAATAAAGTAAATGACGAAAATGTAAATGACGAGAATAATAAATAGCGGAAAATAAAAGACGGAAAGTAAATAGCGGAATGTAAATAACGGAAATGTAAAGACGAGAAAATAAATGACGGTAAATAAAAGACAAGAAAGTAAATAAAGAAAAAGATGAAGATGAACTTGAAGAACTTGAAGAACTTGAAGAACACCCTTGGAGAGGGTTTAAAGCAAAAGGAAGAAAAGTTGGGAGAAAAAGTAGAGAGAATCCAAAAGATTATGGATTAATTGGGTGTAAAATGTTGTAACCTTAGCCTCCTATTTATACCCAAAATGGGTACTAAAAGACAAAATAACAAAGCTTGGAGGCTAAGCTTACCAACACTAGTTACAACATAAATAAAGTTTAACTAAGAAGTACAATACTTAGTTAAAGTTTAACTAAGAAGTACAAAGGCTAACTCAAGAGTAAAGATCAGATTTCTTCCAAAAATACAGCCCATTTACAGCTGTTTTCCTTCTTCAAAAAGCCAGCACATTGTCTATTATGCCCTCCAAAAAGTAGTGCAAGACCCAGGTCAATGTTGTACCAATGCTCTAGCATTTGTTGTTTTCACAAAAACTTCAATTTAGCTTCAATTTATGCATGCCATCAAGTCAACCACAACATTTAGCTTCATAATAACAAAAGTATAAAGAAATAAATGAAAATGACTCAATTTGGGAATGAAAAGAAATTATTGTAATTAAAAAGACGTAAAAAGAGCGTGTTATGTGTTAAATTCTCAACACATATCAAATGTCCGGGACTCTTAACATGCAAATGACAGTTTAAGTCTAGGTATCATACTTTGAATACCTAAATCTCTTAAACTAAGGCTCTGATACCACTTCTGTAACACCCCCATACTCCACATTTGCATAAAACACATATTTCATTACATAGAAACATGAATTACATCAGAAAGGTCCCACTAGTACATGAATTGCTATATGTACAAAATCTACATATAAAATTTCCAAAACAAATCCTGTACTACTACATGTAACATAACATGTATCTTCAAAAGCAGGAAACAGATTAGGAAAATAATCACATTTTCCCTTTCCTTCTTATATCCCCGGACCTAGCTATTCATGCATTGCATAATTTAAAACAGAAAATGAGGGTTAGACCATACGGGTCTAGTGAGTAAATCCCCTATTTGCAAATGCAGGGTGATGAACACCAAAACATGATAATGTAATCTTGGTTTAGAATATACTGCAATATAACAAATGATGCAGTTCCCAATGTCATGYATAAAGAAGTATATCCAAAAATTTCACTTCTTTAAATTATCTTTAAATAGAGATCTTTCCCAGTATCAAAACTCTTTGAATTAAAATACCATTCTTTTAACAGGAAAGATTTAAGGCAAAACTTGCCTAATATGACAAACCATTTTCCCYTTCTCAATAACATCTAAATTATCACTTCTAAATAGGAATAATATCTTTAATTCATCAGGTCACAAAGAAATGATGATTCAAAGTTATTAAATCCAATTTAGTAATAATAATAAGAGTTATAATAATAACATCCCCATATGACAATGCCACCCTTGTTCCAAGTACACCTCTCCTTGATATGCCACTCTTATTCCTCCAATTTAACAGAGCTACTTATCAGAACAGACATAAGTCACCACGTCTGAAAGTACTCATTCCCAGTTCCAAGCCAGAACAGACATAANAAACAGACTTACGTCACCACGCTTGGTAGAAACATTTCCCAAAATCCCGTTCCAATACCAAAACAGACTTACGTCACCACGCTTGGTAGGAACATTTATCAAAAACTCATTCCATACCAAAACAGACTTACGTCACCACGCTTGGTAGGAACATTTATCAAAAACTCATTCCATACCAAAACAGACTTACGTCACCACGCTTGATAGGAATATTTTATTTATTTTCAAAAATATAAAATAACCATTTTTATGAATCATAAATAAATAGATAAATATTTAAAAAAAACTTATAAAATTTTCAACAGAAAATCATCCGAACAACAAGTCCGGTCAACTAATCCGGTCAACAACCATCCGGTTTACAACACTTGGACTAAAATCCACTTTGTCCGGACATCTAATCCGATCAACTCACCAAAAACTCTTTGAACGGTTTAACACTTAGAACAATATTCATATTTGTGCGGATATCAAATCCGGTCAACAATCCGTTCAAGTCTCGCCCGGTTTTAAGACTAAACCGCTCACCACTCAACCGGTTTACCAACTCCGGTCAACAAACCGCTCAAGGTTTGTCCGGTTTAAAACTAATCCGGTCACCAAGCCTTTCAAGGCATGTCCGGTTTATACCCTTATCCGATCAAACTTTGTCCGGTTTAAATGCTTATCCGGTCAAGCTTCGTCCGGATAAACACTTRGACAAAAATATCAAAATTTCTTTTCAAATAAGAACAATACGAAATATGAATTCAAAACCAGTAAAAAGCTTTTATGTAAAAAGTTTTAGAACCACTYACCTTTTAAAGCTTTTGAATCCARAACTCTTGAAACCACTCTTTTGAAACCAGCACTTGAAATCACCTTCTTTAACAAACCGAACACCACTCTTTTTAAACCTCTCAATTCCTCTCAAAAATGGCAAGAAGAACCAAATAAAGGRGTAACTCCCCTTTTTATAYTTACCAAATKGGGAAAAGGTCGGCTACCGCCTTCCCCCTCTTTTGCCACCTCTTGCATGCACATATACATGCATACAAGTACACATCTTACACACACATGCACTTCACATTAATTATATATATATATATATATAAACATATATATATATATATATCCAAATATCATTTTACATACCGGCACGTATCAAATATCATGAAATCACAAAATCATTTAGTCAAATATTCACGTATAAGTTTACCTTGGTAATAACTAAAATCTGGTTATCACATTATCCTCCCCTCAAAAGAATTCCATCCCGGAATTCCTTTAGTCAAAAAGCCACGGGTATTCTGATCTCATATTTGACTCTAATTCCCAAGTTGCCTCTGGTCCTTTATGAAATTTCCATTGTACCTTAACCAGACTTATCTCTTTGTTTCGCAACACTTTGATTTTTCTGTCTACCACGACTTCTGGTGTTTCCACAAAGTTCAATTTGCTGTCTAACTGAATTTCTGGCAACGGTACAACTAAATTCGGATTAACCAAACATTTCCGCAGATTCGAAACATGAAAAGTGTTATGGATCCGGTTCAGTTCTTCTGGTAGCTCTAACTGATATGCTACTGGCCCGATTCGTTTACAAATTCTAAATGGCCCAACATACCTCGGACTGAGCTTTCCCTTCTTCCCGAATCTAATAACACCCTTCCATGGCGAAACTTTTAACATAACAAAATCGCCTACATCAAACTTTATGGATTTCCGACGATTATCAGCGTAGCTTTTCTGGCGATCCTGTGCTGTCTTAATTCTTTCACGGATTTGTTCAATCTTTTCGGAAGTCTCTTGAACAATTTCAGGACCAGTCAACTGTTTCTCACCCACTTCATTCCAACATAACGGCGTCCTGCATTTACGTCCGTACAATACCTCATATGGCGCCGCCTGAATACTGGAATGATAACTGTTATTATATGCAAACTCTATTAGTGGTAAATGATCTTCCCATGATCCTCCGAAGTCGATAATACAACTTCTTAACATATCTTCTAGAGTTTGAATAGTTCTTTCACTTTGTCTATCAGTTTGTGGGTGATAAGCTGTACTTAGACGAATTTCGGATCCCAGAGCTTTTTGTAATCCTTCCCAAAATTTTGAAGTAAACCGACTATCTCTATCAGAGATAATAGACAAGGGAACACCATGTCTAGTAACAATCTCTTTAATATAAATCTGTGCTAGCTTTTCTAACGAATAATTTTCTTTTATCGGTAGAAAATGTGCAGACTTTGACAGACGGTCTACTATTACCCATATTGCATCATAGGATTTTGGAGTTCGGGGTAGTTTCATGATAAAGTCCATTGTAATATGATCCCACTTCCATATCGGTATTTCCAACGATTGAAGTTTCCCATAAGGTCTCTGATGCTCTATTTTAACTTGTAAACAAGTCAAGCATTGCTCTACATATCTTGCAATATCTTTCTTGAGACCCGGCCACCAATAAAATGCTTTTATATCCTTATACATCTTGTTGGTACCTGGATGAATGAAATAACGAGATTTGTTGCTTTCATTTAGAATGATTTGTCGTAAATTCCCATAATTTGGTACCCATATCCGTCCTTGGAAACACAATATCTCTTCTTCATTTGGTTCCATGTTGGAAATTGTCTTACCCACTTGCTCCGACTTCTTATTCTCTTCTTTAATAGCTTCTTCCTGACACTCTTGTATTTTCTTACGCAAATCTGAGTTCAAGCTTATTCTCATTGCTACTGCCTTAATAGTTCCACTTTTCTCTTTACGACTCAGAGCATCAGCTACAACATTAGCCTTTCCTGGRTGATATAAAATTTCACAGTCGTAATCATTGACTAATTCAATCCATCTTCGCTGTCTCATATTCAGATCCTTTTGGTTGAACAAGTGTTGCAGACTTTTGTGATCTGTATNAAACAGACTTACGTCACCACGCTTGGTAGAAACATTTCCCAAAATCCCGTTCCAATACCAAAACAGACTTACGTCACCACGCTTGGTAGGAACATTTATCAAAAACTCATTCCATACCAAAACAGACTTACGTCACCACGCTTGGTAGGAACATTTATCAAAAACTCATTCCATACCAAAACAGACTTACGTCACCACGCTTGATAGGAATATTTTATTTATTTTCAAAAATATAAAATAACCATTTTTATGAATCATAAATAAATAGATAAATATTTAAAAAAAACTTATAAAATTTTCAACAGAAAATCATCCGAACAACAAGTCCGGTCAACTAATCCGGTCAACAACCATCCGGTTTACAACACTTGGACTAAAATCCATTTTGTCCGGATATCTAATCCGATCAACTCACCAAAAACTCTTTGAATGGTTTAACACTTAGAACAATATTCATATTTGTGCGGATATCAAATCCGGTCAACAATCCGTTCAAGTCTCGCCCGGTTTTAAGACTAAACCGCTCACCACTCAACCGGTTTACCAACTCCGGTCAACAAACCGCTCAAGGTTTGTCCGGTTTAAAACTAATCCGGTCACCAAGCCTTTCAAGGCATGTCCGGTTTATACCCTTATCCGATCAAACTTTGTCCGGTTTAAATGCTTATCCGGTCAAGCTTCGTCCGGATAAACACTTRGACAAAAATATCAAAATTTCTTTTCAAATAAGAACAATACGAAATATGAATTCAAAACCAGTAAAAAGCTTTTATGTAAAAAGTTTTAGAACCACTYACCTTTTAAAGCTTTTGAATCCARAACTCTTGAAACCACTCTTTTGAAACCAGCACTTGAAATCACCTTCTTTAACAAACCGAACACCACTCTTTTTAAACCTCTCAATTCCTCTCAAAAATGGCAAGAAGAACCAAATAAAGGRGTAACTCCCCTTTTTATAYTTACCAAATKGGGAAAAGGTCGGCTACCGCCTTCCCCCTCTTTTGCCACCTCTTGCATGCACATATACATGCATACAAGTACACATCTTACACACACATGCACTTCACATTAATTATATATATATATATATATAAACATATATATATATATATATCCAAATATCATTTTACATACCGGCACGTATCAAATATCATGAAATCACAAAATCATTTAGTCAAATATTCACGTATAAGTTTACCTTGGTAATAACCAGGATCTGGTTATCACAACACAAAAATAGAAACTTTTAAATGGTTAATTTGATACTAATTATCGAGATATATATATATACATACTTGGGATCATGTGAGACCAAGGGTTTTTCGTGAGACCCGTAAAACCAATTTTCAACCCCTGAATTAAATCTACAATATGACAATCTGAATATTCATAAACTCTACGAGACTTCTCAATAATCACAAAATTGACACTGTGCAACTTTAGACGATTAGATCATTAGCTTATAAAGTTGATCAATAAACATAAATTGGTCTTACAGGTCTCATGAAAAACAATTGGTCTCACGTGAACCCGACCATATATATATATAACATATTCTTTTGTTAACCCGATTTATGGTATTAACTTTGTAAACTCATCACAATCATTTATCTTGTGAATCAATGGATGACATTTAAGATGATAATTTTATAATAACTAATAATATAACATGTTATCATCTAAGATGAACATATACGAACAAAGATATTATTGAAAAATAATTAATAAAATTTGTAAGTGTCCATTAATGACATTAATGTTCATATGAACATTAAATCATTGTCATTAATAAAAAAAAAATCTTCGCCATTATAAATATTAATATAAACATGGACATCTCCTCCTATATGAACATGGAATATATGATTATGTTCATAAATATATGAACAATGTGATTATGTTCATTAATATTTGAATAATGTTTACATATGTTCACAAAAGTTCATTTGGATGTTCCATTATTTCATATATTAATAGACAATGAACATTGTATACTTAGAGAAATATGTTCACCAGTGATTTCACGATATTTTTCTCCATACCGTTCATATCAACAGAAACAGAATTAACAATACGCTTCAAAAATGTTTACTTGTGATTTGTTCACTTGGATTAACAATTTATTCATTGTGTATATTAATATACACATTTTTAAATTTTTTTCTTGTGATTTGTTCACTCAAAATAACAATTTGATCAAGATTAATTTTATTTAATGATAATACATTTTATAATTTGAATGATTTATCATAATCCCAACAATCAAACAACTATTAAATAGTAACCACTCATTAATTAATACAAAATATAACTTACGTATATGTATAATTTACCCTTATATCCTCTATCTCTTAATCAATACCTTATTAAAACCTACCACAAACAATGAATCATATTGGTCAACTAGGTTAACCCTAAAAATTAAGTTAACAAAAGAACTTGCCCCTATATATATATATATATATATATATATATATATATATATATTCAATTTTTTATGTTATCTTTAAATTTACATGTTATTAAAAAAATAAAAATATTATTGTTTTCTCAAAACCAGATAAAATTGTATTATAATATTGATGTACATTGATAATTCAATGTACAAAAGACTCATTTTACTGTTTTTAGCTAGTTTATTTTCATTTTATCTCAATCTTGAGTCATTTTCATTATTTCATTTTCCCCTTATTAATTATAGAGCTAAACATGTGATTTACTTGTCTTTCACACCAGAAGACTAAAAAAAGAAAAAAAAAAAAACAGAACTGTTTGATGCTGCAGCATTTTAGCACCAGTGATTTGATTGAATTCGGCTTTTTGAAGAGCTTAATGAGCTTGCTGTAGCATCCCTATAACATTGTCCGTTGATATTTGTGTTTATGTCTCACCAAAAGTCTTACACCCATGCTAACTTTATTTATTATATTATTTGCAATTGTTAATTCATATCCAATCAAAGTCTTTAAATTCGTCATCTGAAGTTACTCTTCAACTCGATATCTTGCAACTTAAGATACATATCCCTAAGGAATACGATACTTGATTCTTATCATTTTTGAATGCGATAGTGTTGACACGTATATACTTGCATGTGTTACCACTTAGTGTTGTAGAGATACAATATTTAGCCCCCATCAAATATTGATAGAGACAAAATAAAACAAAATATTAAAATCAAGATATATCTTGCTGCATTATACAAATATCCTTCTAGTAATAAAAAATGTTAAATTCTTTAAAAACAAGGGGTATATATGGTTGACATTGTAAGCAAATGTTAATACCATCTTATGATTTTGCAAGGGCCTTGTTCAATGAAAGTCTTTTCGGTTAAATTGGGATCATTTACATTATTGTAAGCAGTTGGGGTTTTGAGGGAACTCTAAATGACTCCCGACTTTCTAACACGAGCGACAAAGAAGACATAACACAAAAAACTCGCAAACAAAAATAAATAACAAACAAATCAGAATCAAATAAAACACACATTACGTTTTATATCTTAAAGAAATTATGGCAGGTTTCGTAATACAAGTAATGTATGATCACGATACTTAAGCGGTCCCTATGGGTCTAGGTCTTTGCCCTTTGGAGTCGTAACGGTTACATTTGGCCTGGTGTAAGACAAATTCAAGCTTTCGTTTGGGCATGACCTAATACAACCAATCTTTCCTTTAACCGATTATGGATCAAACCCGGTTTCAGTTAAGCTTGACGAGTCCCTGAGGACCACTTATGGGCATGCCCATCTCTAGAAGGTGTGCTAATACATGAGCCATATTCTGACTGAAAGGATGATCAAAAAGACAACTTTTAGCAAATTTTGACTTGGACTCACTCAGTTAGCTTCTTACACAAATTCTATTCAAGGCTAAGAAAAAATCGTTACAATACATAAAAGGTGTCATTATCCTCACAAAGCTGCGATGAATTTCTGGATCTTGGCCTGTGCTTTCTCTTTCTCGTCTGGCCCCTCTAGATCCCCGATGTTGTCGTGATATTCCTAATACAATTATCCCAACATACACATCACTCAACCATTAGATCAACGGAATAAGCATTCAAAATGTTTTATATATACATATATATAGGTGGAGGCTCAAACGATAACATCTTTATTTTACGAAAACAACCCTTGTCACATGTGACAATACACATGAGGAGACTTGGTGGTTTGCAGGCAACTTGGCCTGCAAGCTAGGTTGCACCAAACGTAACATGCGTCTCTAATTTAGTATCACATATGATGAACTGCGGTAAAAAGGTGTTCTCACATTCTCGTGAAACGAAGGTGTTCATGTATTATATATATACACACATATAATATATACAGAAGGAGAGTCGAAAGATCGTGAGAAAATAGGAGTTAACGTGAGAAGTGTAAGGGATTTGGACGCTTGATCACTTTTAATCCCAAAACAACCCATGAATTGGGCTTTCAGAGAGAATTGATCCGATGTATCTCATTAGTGTTAATCTAGTGGTTCCCTTCAATTAGGATTGATACAAGGGTGGAGATCCCTTTTTGCTCTTCTCATCATAACTTTCATTCTCACCGGAACCCAAGCCTACATATAAATATATATAGTTGGATTCCAGTGAGAGTAAGAGTTATAGTGATAACATGAGAACAAACCTTCATATACCTATTTTTATCATCATGACCAAAACTTTAAAAAATTCATGCATGTGAAAGTGAATAAATGCAAGTAAAAGTGAATATTATTGAAGATATATGTGAAGCAAAGGTAGATAAAGGTAGTTAAAGATAGTTGAAGATAGCTGAAGTTAGATCAAAAAGTCAATCCATCTAGAGGCTCATTAGTGTTCTCATCGCAACTGTTATTCTCTCTCTCACACACACACATTATATATATATATATATATATATATATATATCACTCTGTGGGTATCATATGACAGCCCTTCAAATAGGAAAAAAATACAAATCACTAGCAAAAGAATCACATTTCAATTCTTCAGCAACCCTCCACCTATTTCTTGCCCTAAAACATACCCTGTATATCAAGGTTTGAAAGGGATATGATTAATGCAGATCTTTCCTCTACCAGAGGGGTATAGACCTATTTGTTGCTCTCTTTGCTCAAAAAGTAAAATAAAATTAGACTGACTTTTGAGTTTATGATGTCAGATGGATGAGAATGATTGAAAATTGGATTCAGATGGATATTGTTTCTCTCTCTTTCTTCCTTGCAATGTAAGATGTGGTTTTCTCTATTTTTATCCAACATGGATACTATGAGCATCAACTACCTTTACTATATGACTCGTACCAATTTCTATTTCAGGAAAAAACAATTCAAAATTGAAAGAAATAGATGATAAGATTTTCTTCTACATAAATACAATCACTTTGTAATATTAGTTTTTGTCCTTCAAAAAGTATCTACATGTGGTAACCTTATTTATTTTCAGCTTCTTAGAGATCTCCAACAGCTACTCTAAAATGAAGTTTTTGGAGATTATTTCACTTCAGCAGCTACTCAAAATAGGGAATTTGGAGATTTTAACTCTAGGTTATCTATTTTTGAGAACTTTTTGAGTGGCTGTTTGAGATGCTCTTACGACTATTAATTACTAGAATCTACTTCACAATTTCAAAAACTCGATGAAACTTATGCCATGCTTTTGTACCAACTCAATATGTTACCCAAGTCAATCTTAATCTAATAACATTTATAATACCATAGAAAGTAGAATAAAAACCAATGAACTTTCTTGTTTGGAATGATTAAGTCCTTG
>NC_037532.1:27346757-27358589 GCF_001531365.2 Cynara cardunculus var. scolymus | reverse complement strand
CAAGGACTTATTTGTGCCAAAAAATTGTCCAAGGACTTATTTAACATGTTTTGAAAAGTTCAATGATTTATTTGTTCCAAAAAAAAGTTCAAGGACTTAATCATTCCAAACAAGAAAGTTCATTGGTTATTCCATCCCAAAATAAGTGTCCACAATTGAATTTGAACATAGTTTTAGACATGTATAATTATTACACTTTTTAGTTAACCAAATGACAATTTTATCCTTGATTAATTTATCTATCTTATCAACGCTTAAATATTTGGGCATTAATTAAGGGTAGATTTGGAAATTTAGTAACTTTTGAAACTTGACATTTACTTCAGGACAAACATAAATAGAAATATAGACATTTATTTTGGGACAGAGGGAGTGTTATCCATGTTGAACAGCAGTTGCAAAATATACCTGTAGTACATTCTTAACATCCTTTTTAGTCAGCTTTTGCTGCTTAAGAAGTAATTCAATTCTTGCTCTTATCCGAGGAAGCCTGCAATATTGTGGTTGAAATGACAAAAGCTTTAGCAGGAGAACTTTACAGAATAGAAAAAAAAATCAACGATTTGGTACCAACTTACTCGGAGGTCCAAAGATGACCTAAAATAACGGCAATCAACTGTAGCAACATAAGGGAAAAAGTTTAGGACATCAATTGTGAAAGGGAAAAAGAGGCCAGAAAGCATAGCATTCAAAGAAAAAGTAAAGGGGAAGAAACTCCTTCAGATAGTTCTAAGATGTATAAACTAGTTCATCGCAGGATGACTATCAAAAGTTTTTTGGCTGCTGTCACTTGTAGTCCTCTTCTGCTTCTTATTTGTTTAACTTCTATATGATTATTAGCTTCTTGTGCCATGTTTCCACAAATAAACAAGTCCACATAATGCCATGAACTCCAGTATGCAAGCAAGCCCAGAAGTTCAGTCCAGATTAGAGAATGAAAAGGGCAACATGGTATACTCGTTACCTGTAGTGAATAGAGTCCGGATTCTAGCTTTCTATTGTATTTTTCCTCTTCATCCATCTGCAACATACGAAATATTAGTTTTAAATGGAGAATAATTGCCAAAAGATACAAATAAAAGCAAGAACTAGGATAGTAAACCTCTAGATCGTCTAGTTCAAGCGCATTCAACCTTTCAGATTCTTCTTTCACTCGGTTTGAGTATCTGCAGAAGAGAAAGCAATAAAATAAGGTAAAAAACATATACAAATACTGGAAGGATATGCTTCTGACTGCTGTTAATTGTAGGAGGGGTTCTGAAGAACATATTCCCAAGCAATTACCTCATATAAAGCTCCATAAGCCGGTCTATCTTTTCGTACTCATTTTCCACAAACTTACTCAATAATCTTTCCCTTCTTGAACCCCTCAAAATTCCACCTATTTTGCAACACAAAGTGACACTGTCAATGCACATTTCCCAAATCAGAGGCCAAGACTTTATGATTCATCTTGGCAGAAAATACTACCTACTGAAGACAAACTTTGTAAATCGATTCATCGAGCTGATTTAACTAATTAGCACTTGATTGAATTGGTATGTGTTATACAAGCTCAAATGCATAAACAAAATCGAACACCTCAGCCATATACTTGAAGTTGATATAACTGCATAAAAACAATACTACAATAAAGAAAATTATAACCAATAAGATACATATCCTACATATATTTGCTAATACCGTGATACAAAAATTAACTAAAAAAACACGAAAATTGACATCCACGCTATACTGTTAATGGCGGTGAAATAGCGGTGCAATCGCAGTTCAAGGTCCTGGAAGGAATTGCTGTGATTAGATTGTGGTCCTACATAGCGGTGCAGAGAAATGCGGGGTAATTTACCACCAAATGGCCGCTTGTTTCACAAAATAGCGGTCCGCATAACGGCTATTTGTGGTTGGGCTTCTTTCGTCTATCCAGCTTATATTGGACCTATTTAAATGATTTGGGCTTTTATTTTGGACTTAGACTTGTTTTTTTAATGATTTAAATCATATAATCCATCTACTTATCTTCACCGGTCAACGGTTATTATAAAGTTTAGGTTTTCGACATCATCAAGCATTCAACCAT
The DNA here is from genome assembly GCF_001531365.2 of Cynara cardunculus var. scolymus. Taxonomy (NCBI): domain Eukaryota; kingdom Viridiplantae; phylum Streptophyta; class Magnoliopsida; order Asterales; family Asteraceae; genus Cynara; species Cynara cardunculus. The sequence goes on along the minus strand of NC_037532.1, from coordinate 27,356,512 downwards.
GTTTCCTAAATCCTTTGACCATCATTGTAGATCTATTATTGAATTTCTTTTTTTTGGGAGTATTAGTCTATTAGTGAATTTCTTTTTGATATTGATAACACCTGTGGACCGCTTTACCACCGCGATAACCCTATTTCAAATCACAGTATTGACGCCATTTGGTATTTGACCGTTGTAACAGCTTAGCATCCACGTAATATCTTCAAAGCAGCAATTTTTGAAAATTACCAATTAATGTGTACCATCCATTTCATGCAGAATGCGTTCCTATAACACTCCTGCTCGTGCAACCTACCCACATATTCTAACAACCTCTATAATGTCTCGAAAACCTTAAAATACGCGAGAGAGAGAGAGAGAGAGAGAAAATCCTAAAATGAATTGGAAGAACTCCACCCAGCTGCACACAAACAAAATAAAAAAAAACCCATCTATGTGCTCATATCATTGCCTACAAGTAGATAATCCAGTTTCCTTATTTCTTAAGAAAACAAAGCAACTATCACCAATTTGATACTTCTGAGAATGCCCAAATCCTTCTGCTGTCCAAAAAATACAGAGATCATTTAAGATGCTACCATCTTCTAAAGATGATTCAATGGAAGACAAGGCAAGTCACTCACAACATGACCATATAGTAGACTTCTCTTATAAAGTTCATTAAACTTCCAACATACAGATCCAGACAACAGTTGGAAAGAATTCATTCATAAGTCACAACCATCTCAAACTCCTAAGATACCCAAACACGTGAAGACCTCAAAAGTATAATATGCTGAAATCACTCCAGAGATGGAAGGATGATTTAAAAAGAAGTTAAAGAAACGGGAAGAAAGATGACTGTTACAACCCAATTCAAGATGGGTGATCTCCAGTTGACATGACCTATTCGAGATGGGCGATCTACAAGAATAGAGTGGAGAGGCGGAAGAAACTGAGAGCCTTTTCAGCATACCCTAAAATGGTAACCATTTTAGGGGATAAAAATAAAGGTTACCTCTACCCATGACATTGGTTTAGGACCATGGCCCATTAAATACTCCTAAACATTCTCATACTTTAACATAACTTCTTGAAACTGACACTTCATGCATGCAAAATATGGGACCCATACTTTATTATGCATTATGACAAGGAGATAAAAAGACAACAGTAAAGAAAAAAGTGGCAGCTGTAGCTAAACGCCCAGACGAGTGCATGTTCATATCAATTCCTCCCCCATCAACAATGACCTTGTCCGCAAGGTCGGGAATAAAAAAACAGCTAGGATCTCATTCCCAAATGGCTTCTGAAATATCGCAGGTATTACTCCTCGGCCATGGTGACAGAAGACATATCTACCTTAATGTTGCCCACAGTAACCACACCCATATCTGGGCCATGAATTTGATCAAGAGTAGGTTCGGTCAGAGACATGTTGTCCTGTGGCGTCGGCGGCTCGTGATACTCGATCATCAGGAATTGACAATGATGCCCTGCATGGAACTTCTCGGGACACCCAAAACATAACCTTGTGCCTTCCGACGTTGCACTTCCTCCGGGCTAAGATGCTTGACTGGTAAAGGGGTTGTGAGAGACAGTTAGAAGAGGTTGGAGATTTAATTGGAGGTGCTGGAAGAAGGGGGGGTGGATCTGAGCTGCGGAAGGTGTGGTATAGCTTGTTGGGGCCGATAAGCAGCAATCTTGTCTTCAATAAGCTTAGCTAACCCAATGGTCCGACATTACGAGTTGGGGCTTGAGAATGGCTATCTCTTGTCGTATATCCCCTCGAAGGCCGGAGATGAAACCATTTAATGACGCCTCTTGGGACAGGCCAATGACGCAGTTACCAAGCTTTTCAAACTTTATTTGTTAAGCCGTGATGGTAGACGTTTGTTGCAACTTAAATAGGGCGCTTGATGGTTCTCATATGTAGAAGGGCCAAGACAAAATTCTGACGCTCGGGTGATTCCGCTCCAGAAGGTAAGAAGCCTATTGCTATGTAGATACTGATACCAACTCAAGGCATCCCCTTGAGATAAAAAGAAACGAGAGGTATTCGTTGTTTGGGCCCAATGTCATAAAATCTGAAATATTGTTCAGCCTATTCCAGGGGATTCATTCCGTCGAAAGTGGATAGATGTATTTTGGTAGTATGATCGGAAGGTTATGGGGAGGTGTGGGGGTGTAAAGTTGGGCTCGTAGAATGCAAAGAGGTGATCTGAATTTGAAGGCCGGTTGTTAATGGCGGTGGTGATGAAAGCCGATATGGTGGCTGCAAACTCAGATCGGTCCCGAGTAAATTGCAACTGGAGTTTAGCCAGGTTATCTGAAAGTTGAGCCATGGATTCCTACAAGGATGGAACTTCTTTGTATGGCGGCATGTTTACGGTTCTCTCAATGAAAGCACCAATTATTACAACCCAATTCAAGATGAGTGATCTCTAGTTGATATGCCCTATTCGAGATGGGCGATCTCCAAGAACCGAGAGGAGAGGAAGAAGAAAGTCAAAACTCTTTCTGCATACCTTAAAATGGTAACCATACAAGCAAATAAAAATAAAGGTAACCTCTACCCATGATATCAGTTTAGGACCATGACCCATTGACTACTCCTAAACATTGTCATAATCTGCCACCCCAACACTTTAACATAACTTCTTTCATGCATGTAAAATAAGGGACTCATACTTTATTATGCCATTATGACATAAGAAAGTAAAAAAGACAACAGTAAAGACAATAGTGGCAGCTGCAGCTAAACATCCATACAAGTGCATGTTCATATCAATGATGGTGAGAATGATGGTCACACAGAAAAAAAATGCAACTAATAAATAAATATACAAGATCAAGGTTCACTTGCCTTCTTACCAAAAAGTGATGCGACTAATGATATAAGACGCTCCTCAAATTCTTCTTTGGATCTCTTTTTCTTGTTTTTGAGCATTGGAATCTGAAGTTAAATCAACCCATGTTATGATTTTTGATATTTGAAGTTTGAGAAATTAAAAATTACACCTTAAAAACAATCAGCTAAAGCATGCAACATATAACAAATGATCTAATATAAATCATATAAAGTCATCGGACACAAACAAAGTGATCTCAATTAATCTCTAGAACAAGTTCTACAATGTACTAGAAATATATACATGGAAGGAGTGAAAACAACCACGTCTAGTAGATTACCAGATAAAGCAAACATAGAATCCAGTCAAGCGTTGTAATGGAGCACCTAAATCTTATGAATAAGAGAAATTAAGAAAGAAAGGCTTCCAAAAATTGAAGATGTAGTCAACTGGGAGTAACAATATGTCTTATCTGGAATAAGTTCTATGCATACCCGAAATACAAGTATAAGTGGATGGAAGAAAATGAAAACCTATCTCAAGAAACAAAAATTGCACAATGCTCATTTGAAGTACTAGTAAACCCTCTTCAAATAGCCCGCAGGAACACACACTCTCTCCTTATCATCATTCCAAAATAATCTAAAAGCTGGTATATGCATTTACAAAACCAAACAGATGTTATGCCTTCCAAAATCTTTATGAAACCTATATAATGACAGCTAAAATTAGATATTATAGAACAATAGGATTGTTATGATTAACCTACTTCTGGGTGTAACAAAAGCTAAAGCTTGCAACTAGCAGCGGATTAAAGATTAGAAAAATCAATGTTGATGTGATATTAGGAAGAGAATTGAACTTGCCTTACCCATGAAAGCAGGAAAAGCAGTCTTAAGCCCCAAAACGTCCACGAACCGTTCACAAGCAGGCGGATAATTTGTCATTGCAAAATCAAGAGCCCTGATCGCCGACCCGTAACACAATTTCTTCTGATTCATAATAATAATCATCAACTCAACCCCTTCAGCCTTCAAAAACCTCTCCTTATTCTCCAATGGCATTAACAAACAGCAGAGGCAATCAAAGAGATTTTCAACCATCTCCTCCTCATCCAAACTCCGAGGATCCCTCGACTTGTACATTGCCACAGCCTGCAACACCACATCCACACCGTTCATTTGGCCTAACCTCTTCTGATTTGCCACACTGGTTTGAAGCAAAATCGCCAGTATCTCGGAAGCATACTGCTTATTGCTATCGAACTCTCTAACCTTTATCTTCCCTATAATCCACCGTAACAACTTTGTCCTTTCGCACACCATCTCAGCCACCGCAGGCTTCACTTCAATCAAATTCTCAATCGTCGAAAGCGTACTATAAACCGCCGCCACCTCATCCGGGTCAGACTCTGATAAACGCAACAAATTCTGTACTAACGATTCAAGCACGTTGTTTTCAATTAAACAATCAACCAGAATCTGAGCAGGTTCATCATTTTCGTCTAATACATCTTCATCGGTAAGGTCCTGGAGAAGACCAACAACGTCGACGGCGATATCAGTATTATCGTGAGTTAGCAGGTCAAGAATTGCTGGAATCGTGTTGAGGTTAACTAGGTCAGGGTAGAGTTCCGGAGCTCCGGCGAGGATTTTGAGCTTCTCGATCTCTTCGTGGAGCTCGATTTCAGAGTCAGCAAACTTCTCGGGCTGGTCAGGGTACTTGAGGCGGGCGGCAATGTTGTCGCGAAGGCGACGCTCGAACGATAGAACAAGTTTTTTTAGGGTTTTAACGTCGACAACTTCGACGGAGTGTTGTGACTTCTCGATTTCTTCCAAGAGGGAGAGGTCGACGCCACCGTTTGCAATGGCGAATGAATCCTCACCGTCGTAATTGCCGTCTCGCTTTCTCTTGGCAGTATGGTGATTACGGTCGTTGGTTGCTTCCATTGTGTGTGTTCCGGGTCGCCGGAAAATTCCCAAAACCCCTAAAAAGTTATCTTCCCGGACGTTTATGGATCGATATAAACGGGCCTCTTTATGTTCTCATGGACTTTGCCCATATTTATTTTTCCCAATGGATCCAATTAGAAAATATTAGAGTATGGCGAAATGGGCCCAACCCGGGACTGGCGGTGGACCGGGACCGACTTTTGACCAGTCGGTCCTCGGACCGATTGAGACTGCCTTGGGACCGGTCGTCCAGTAGCGGGTACAGTTTTCGTAAAAAAAGAAGGCTCGGCCAGGGACTAGTTTGGAACCGGCCCGATTTTTCAAAAATATTATCGTTTTATTACCGATATCCAATAGCCATATGACCATTTTCCCCCCATTTTTGATCTTTTTTTTTTGTCTCATTTACTCTCTATTCATTATATAAAAGTCATATGGTGTACGTGGGAAGACACCAACTCATAAAAGTCCACAATTCTTGCTATAATTCGTGATTTCGACTTGTATTCTCACAAAAAAAACGTATTTTTATGGTGTATTTAATTGATCCAATTACATATTTTCAAGTGTATTAGAATTACATGGTTTGTATTTTTTTTTTCAAAAGTTCAATAGAAAATTATGTAAAAAATCGAATTTAAAAGAAAATACATATGACCTGGTTGAGCAAAGAATCAGTATAACGAACACGCACATGGCGACACGGGTCACCACTTAAATTCAAAAAAAAAAATCAAGAAATTTAGACCAGGGATGAATCTAGTATATTGGATATGATGGCACGGGTCACCGTTTCGTTCCTTCGTCGTAGTGTAAAAAGTTAGGGTCGTGAAAAATGTCACCATATCAATTCGTTGTGTGCCGTCATATATATTTTGAAACTACAATAAAGACACAAATTTTCCTTAATAGATCTTCAACCTTAGCCTCAGTTTGAATCTCGTTAGTGTCATTTTTTTGGTTTTTATCTTTTAATTTCATATTTGTTACGTTTTTAAAAAAAAAACTTGCAATAAGAGACTAGAACATAGGAGCTTAAATATGAAAAATAATGAACTAATCAATAGACCAATGAAGATTTTGTGAGAAGCATCTCTATGTTTGTTTTTTATAGTCAAATGGTGTCACCCCTTGAAGAAAATTATAGGTCGTTTCTAGCCTAGACTATGAGGAGTTTGGATTAATTCTATGGAAGAGGTGATGTAAGAACATTTCAACATCTTGCACCCCCATGTCATGGCACAATTGATTCTCAGGGTGATATGTTTGCACGAACATTTAACATCTTAAGGTGCATATTAAAGAATCAGTTTAACCAACACGCACATTTTATCGAAACATTAAATTATGCCAACTATGCATTCAAAAAGACACTGCCTGAGATTGGAAAAAAAACAAAATGATTATGTAATATAATGTATATGCTATTAGTGAAGATTATTGAAAGTTATTTTGGTCATTGCATCCAATTGCGATTGCCTGTCGAATAGCATGCTCATGAATCCTATCGTGTAATATGCAAAATGTTTATGATATCTTGCAAAAGAATGAGATCAATGAAATGATCAAAAGCTAAAGAGTTGGGTCGTAACGAGTGAAGGCCACCAAAGATGATATCGAGTTTGGCTTCGAATGAAAGAGGAGATGGATCTCATGTAGATAGACTACTTGACTTCTCCAACATTTTATTTTCATATATATTTTTAACATGTCTTATAAGGGTGTTTGGGATTGCTTATGAAAATAACTTTTTGACTTATTTTAGTATGACAGCAGTAATAAGCACTTTTGAGTGTTTGGATAAACAACTTATACCGGTGCCAAACCGGTAATAAAGAGTTTTTGAAGAAGTTAAATCATTCTAACTTATAATAAGTTAATAAACATTTTTGTAAAAAAGCACAAGTTATTTCAAATAAGCAATCCCAAACACCCCATATGTATTAATGAACTTCAAGGAAATAAGTCAATCCATAGTATGTAATACGAATTAAGATTGTTTACGTGTTATAGGTTTGTATAGATATTATTCTTCGATAGTTATCTCCTAATTTAGGATAGATATTCAATCCCTAATTTGTGGGATGTTGGAATCCTAAAGTCATGGGATCCAAACCCTTGGTGAACAAGCAATCCTAAAGTCAGGTTTCTAGTTTCTTAATTAGAGAGTTTCCTAATTAGAGAGTTTCCATATTATAGTCTAATACAAGTCAGTAATTAGATCTATATATACATGCCTTAATCAAGATTTAGGATTAAGAATTAACAATTGTAAACAGTCGGTTTTGAGCTATTTTCCGATTAATCAAAGCGTGGTTTGATTTATTGTTTGCAATTACGTTCTTATTAAACTTTATTTAGTATCAGAGCTCGAGTTAAGGGGCTGTGAAATTGGTTCACTTACCTGGTTGAGATGTCAGACGGAGAAGGAAATAAAGGTGGTGCTGGTTCGGCTCAGGTGAGAGAGAAGCTAATCGGCTCGACTGCAGTTGCGTGTCCAATGCTCACACCCACAAATTACACCGTGTGGGATATGAGGATGAAGGTGGTGCTGCGAATCCACAAGGCCTGGGCCGTGATCGATCCAGGAACCGATGCCAGTGAAGAGAAGGACTGCCTCGCCATGGGGCTACTGTACCAAGCCTTGCCGGAAAACCTAATCATGCAAATCGGAGATCAGGATTCGGCAAAGAAACTTTGGGAGGCAGTTAAATCAAGAAACATAGGGGCTGATAGAGTGAAAGARGMACGATTACAAACCTTAATGTCGGAATTTGATCGCCTAAGGATGACGGAGTCGGAGACAATCGATGCCTTCGCCGGAAAACTGGCAGGAATCGCCTCAAAGTCGTCGGCTTTAGGGGAATCGATTGAGGAATCGAAATTAGTGAAGAAATTCCTCAAATCCCTGCCCAGAAACTTCATACACATTGTTGCGTCTCTCGAACAGGTACTGGATTTTAAATTGGTAGGGTTTGAAGACGTTGTGGGTCGATTGAAGGCATATGAAGAAAGAATCAGGGAAGTCGATACTGAAGATGGTCAACCGAGGGTTCTATTTGCCGCAAAATCGACCAGAGGTAGAGGTATGTCGTCGATAGGAGGTGGTAGTTCGTCAAGGGGAAAAGGAAAGTGGAGAGAATCGAGTCGGTCAAACGGGTCGAGTGGTTCAAATGGATGAACCCAATACAAATCCAACCGACCCAATGTTAACCGACCCAACAAACAGTCCAACAATGACCCAAATAAGAAAAATAAAAATAAGGACAGATCGAAGCTTATTTGTTATCGATGCGACAAACCAGGGCACTTCGCATCTAAGTGTCCCGATCGAATTCAGAAGCTACAGGAATCGAATCTCAATGAAAACGAAGATGGAGATGACACCRTTTTCCTTCATGAAACCRTGTTTTTAAACGAAGGGATGGTGATACCGTCTCGATACAACTCACAAGACAACGATGTGTGGTATTTGGATAACGGGGCGAGTAATCATATGACGGGAAACCGGTCGATTTTCTCCGAACTCGATGAGGGCATAACCGGGAGGGTTAAGCTCGGGGATAATTCGTGTGTAGGAATCAAAGGAAAAGGCTCTATCCTCTTCCAAGGAAAGTCGGAGCAACAACGATTGATGACGGAAATTTATTTCATCCCGGAGTTGAAGAATAATATTATTAGTCTCGGACAAGCAACTGAAGCCGGGTATGACATTCGGATGAAAGACAATTACTTAACCATGCATGATGCCGACAATTGCTTATTAATGAAGGTACAAAGAACTCCAAATCGCCTTTATAAAATAAAATTAAAAATTGGAGTACCGATTTGCCTTCATTCGAGACTAAGTGAAGACACGTGGCGATGGCATGCAAGACTTGGGCACATCAATTTCAAGTCAATGAAAAAGATGTCCAAGAAGGGTCTAGTTGATAAGTGCAAATATATACATTTTTACGTCAAAATTACCTTGAGATTAATGTCATTTAGATGTTTAAAATACCCATTTTTATTTGAGTTGATATTTAATCCTATGAGGCTATTTTAGTTGGGAAAAGAAGAGGAATTGATTATTTGTTTTTGATTCTTTGCAGCCCAAAGCAGTCCTCAAAAACAGCCCAAAAACAGTTCCCAAAACAGGCCCAAACCTGCTGCCCAAAACAGAAACAGAGCGAGAGAGAGATCGTGCAGAGATCATGGGCGAGTACGAGCAGGTCGCGATTGAGGGGGCTGTCGGTACAGAAGCAACCGAGAGAAGGACAGCATACAGAGGCTGTCGATTGAGAGGGTCGAAGGGGGCTGTTCATAGGAGGYAGCAAGAGGGAAATYGGGAGGATTGGAAATCGGAAAGGATCGAGAGAGGCGAGAGGGAAGCTGTTCGATTAGGAAGCAGGCGAGTGGACAGCAGCGAGCAGCAGACCCGGTCGTTGAAGGAGAGAAATCGACAGAAAAGGGGCTGTCATCGAGAGGACGGCAGCGACCTGGTGGACTGTTATCGAGCAGAAATCAAGAAGGAAACAACAGGTCGTGATTGAGGAGGCTGTCATCGATTAAGAAGGGGCTGTTCGATTGGGTTGAAGACAGAAAAGTGAGCAGAAAATCGAGAGTGACAGCAAGGTGAACCTGTCGATTGAAGGTAGCAGAAAACGAGAGGAAGAGGCTGAGAAGGAGAGGAACCGATCGATTGAAGAGGGGAGAACACAAGACCGAATTCCAGATTCAAGGAGCTTTTCTTTGAAAACAATTTCTAAGGTTCCTCGTTATTTTCTCTCGATTTCGTTAGGTACATGATTCTATATATTTTAGACATGAGTAGCTAATTTCAAACTTCTAGTAATGGGTATGTGATTACTTTGAATTTGGATTCGTTGAGGCTTACGTAAATTTTGATTTCATTAGAAGTTAATTATGCGATTTTAGAGTAGAATGCTTACCGTTTTGAGTTAGATATTTTGAGTGGGATCCCTTATTA
>NC_037532.1:27329942-27346327 GCF_001531365.2 Cynara cardunculus var. scolymus | reverse complement strand
GTTCTAACCAACTTGGTTTCTTTTGAGAAAACGGAGTGAATGAGTCGATGATATAGAATCCAAAGGATTAGTTGATTAACGCTCATTACTAGATTCCTTTTTTCTATTGTTTAAAATTTTAATTTAATTTTTATGCTTAGATTATTTGAACAACCCCCCCCCCCCTTTTTATATACAGTTTTATTATTAATGAATTTGCACGAGATTACGTCTTGGACTTACGGTTAATACCGAGTCCCTGAGGAGACTACCCTACTTATCGCTATTACAAGTGTGTTTTAGAGATAATAGGCTTATTTTCATAAATTTTATTATTTGCCGGACTCGACACCCGTCACTAGTTAAAGGGTTACCAAAATTCGATCATGAGAATCAATTGTGTGAGTCTTGCTTGGTGGGCAAGCAAACAAGAAACCCATTCCCGACTATGACGACATACAAAGCAAAACGACCATTGGAACTAGTTCACGGTGATTTATGCGGTCCGATCACGCCGGAAACCAAGGGTCAAAATTGGTATGTTTTCACACTAATTGATGACTTTTCACGATTTATGTGGATTTATCTCATTAAAGAAAAGAGTGAGGCGTTTACACACTTCAAAAAGTTCAAAGCTTTGGCGGAGAATGAAATCAGAAAGCCTTTGAAAGTTTTTAGAAGTGATCAAGGAGGTGAGTTTACTTCTCTCGAGTTTAATTCTTTTTGTGATCAAAACGGAGTCAAATGCCACCTTACCGCCCCATATTCTCCATAACAAAACGGAATTGTGGAACGAAAAAACCAAACACTGATGGACATGACACGGAGTATAATGAAGACAATGCATGTTCCAAACTACTTATGGGGAGAAGCGGTAAATCACTCTGCAAATCTAATCAATCGCGTTTACACACGAGTCMTTGGTGATACAACCCCATACGAAAAGTAGTATAAAAGAAAACCGAATTTAGAAAATGTTCGTATATTTGGGTGTCTAGCACATGCAAAAGTTGAACCGGTAAATCTTAAGAAGTTGGATGCAAGATCAAGACCACTAGTACATCTTGGTTACAAACCGGGTACGAAAGCCTATCGGCTATTTAACCCGACGACACAAAAAATAATCGTGAGTCGAGACGTTACTTTTGATGAAACCAAAGGGTGGGATTGGGTTAAAGAAGCCATAACCGACAATGAAAAACCGGGCACATTCATAGTACTATGGGACTACCCAGAAGACGAGGCGAACAACAATCAAGGAAACAATGATCCAATAGAGCCAGATCACGAGTTTGAAGACGGAGCAGAAGATAATGAACAACCAAGCCCGGTCAACGATAATGTTCAACAAGGAGTTGCAAACCAAAGGCCCTCGAGACCAAGAGTACCTCCAAAACGATTTCAAGATTATGAACTTGACCTTGATAATCTCGAAGAACTTCTCCTAACAACCAATGACGAACCGGTATCGGTTGAAGAAGCGAAGAAAGAACCAGARTGGGTCAAAGCCATGAATGCGGAAATCAATTCGATAAACAAGAATAATACTTGGGCTCTCGTGAACAAGCCTATGRGGGTGAAGCCAATCGGACTCAAATGGGTGTTCAAATTGAAGAAGAATGCAGACGGCACCATTAATAAATACAAGGCAAGGTTGGTTGCTAAAGGTTACGTGCAACAACCCGGTATTGATTTTCAAGAAGTATTTGCTCCGGTAGCTCGAATCGAAACTATCCGACTTCTAATAGCTTTAGCCGCAACTAATGGATGGGAGCTTCACCACTTAGATGTTAAAACGGCGTTCTTGCATGGAGAATTGAATGAAACCGTTTACGTGTCACAATCGGAAGGCTATATAAAGAAAGGCAACGAGCATAAAGTATATCGTCTTACAAAAGCACTATATGGTCTAAGACAAGCACCTAGAGCATGGAACACGAAGCTTGACGGGATTYTGAAGAGCATGAAATTTCAAAAGTGCATGAAAGAACCATCGGTGTACCGGAAAATTGAAGAAGCTAACTTGCTAATTTTAGCAATTTATGTTGATGATTTATTTGTCACAGGTACAAATTTGAGCATGATCAATAGGTTCAAATTTGAGATGTCCAAGAACTTTGAGATGTCGGATCTTGGAAGATTGACTTATTACCTTGGCATTGAAGTTAAGCAAGAAGAATCAGGKATTACTATAAACCAAGAAGCATATGCTCGACGCATTTTGAAGGAAGCCGGTTTACATGATTGCAATCCGACCCACATTCCCATGGACYYGGGAAGTAARTTGTCAAAGTCCGAAGACGAACCTGAAATCGACCCGACACAATATCGAAAGGTGGTAGGATGCCTTAGATATCTCTTGCAAACAAGACCCGATATGGCATATGCGGTTGGGGTTGTTAGCCGATACATGCAAAGCCCAAGAGAATCACAKGGCGGTGCAATCAAGCAAATCCTAYGGTACTTACGGGGAACAATGGGATACRGAATCAAGTACGAGAGGATGGGACAAAACMGACTCATTGGTTATAGTGATAGTAGTCACAATGTTGACCCGGATGACGGAAAAAGCACAACCGGTCACATTTTCTACTACGGGAAATCTCCGATAACATGGTGTTCACAAAAGCAAGATAYYGTTGCTTTATCATCTTGCGAGGCRGAGTTCATGGCGRCCAYGRCRGCTGCATGTCAAGCAATATGGCTTCAAGATTTGCTAGGAGAAATCATGAACAAAGCACAAGAGAAGGTGGTTCTAAGAGTTGATAACAAGTCGGCTATCGAACTAACGAAGAATCCTGTTTTTCACGGAAGGAGTAAACACATTCACACGAGGTTTCACTTTATTCGCAATTGTGTTGAAAACAAACAAGTGGAGGTGGAGTACATTCCCGGTGAGGAACAAAAGGCGGACATTCTCACAAAACCATTGGCTCGAATCAAGTTCAAGGAGATGAGGAGCTTGATTGGGATCGAAGACGTCTCTAGAAGGACTTAGAGATTCGGGGGTGATTGTTGGAATCCTAAAGTCATGGGATCCAAACCCTTGGTGAACAAGCAATCGGTATATAGAAACAAAAGAATAAGTCAGGTTTCTAGTTTCCTAATTAGAGAGTTTCCTAATTATAGAGTTTCCATATTATAGTCTAATACAAGTCGGTAATTAGATCTATATATATACATGCCTTAATCGAGATTTAGGATTAAGAATTAACAATTGTAAACAGTCGGTTTTGAGCTATTTTCCGATTAATTAAAGCGTGGTTTGATTTATTGTTTGCAATTACGTTCTTATTAAACTTTAGGATTGTAATATACATATATAAACATTTGTGACCTTTGAGATTATTCAATGAACGAATTCAATTTCCAACAAGGCATCAGAGCCTAAACCACTTCTTTCCCTAAATTTTAGATGCTACAACAACCCTCAACAACTTCGTCCATAGCCGACGATCTCGGGAATGCCTATCAAGAAATGACATTGAATCCGCCAAATGGTTCTCAATGATAGACGAACTTCGAGGCTTCATCTCACATAACTATAAAATCAGACAATTTTACTCACCCGGTTCAATGCTAGTCTTATGTTAATGCAGCAAGGTATACGGAGGGTTGACAAGCATCGAAACCCTAAAGGAATAAGAGCTTACAAGCATAAAACTCAGGAAATAAAAGAGAACTCTTATCAAATTAGAGACGGAACTATAAAAAGGATTTTATTAATCAATCAAAAGCTGAAAAGTAATTAAAGAACGGTGACTCCTATTTATAGACTAAGAAAAAAGAAACTAATGATATAAACCAACAAGGCAAACAAGTAAATAATAATTAGAGGAAACAAAATAATAAACCTAAATTAACGAGGAAATTAGAACAACTAAATAATTGATAAAAATGACACAATTATGTTAAAACTTCGTCTGGAATGTGTGTACGGGACTGGCCACGGGACCTAGGTCACGAGGTTGGTCGCATGATAGAATTTTCCATATTCCAGACCCAAAGGGTTATGAATCCCTCCAAGCAACCTGGGTTGCAGAGGGGGTCATACAAGGCTCTGTTTCACCCCTTTTAGTATTGTCTCAATCACAATTGTTCTGCTCTGATTTCGGTCGCCAATTCGTGCTAATCAATACATTTAATTAGGGATGCATATGGGTTGGGTTGACCGGGTTGAAGGTATTTGAGCATCTCAATCCAATGTTTGCGGTTTGAAAAAATCTCAACCCAACCCAAACCTTGCAGGTTGGGTTATGTTGGTCGGGTTGAAATTTTTGTACATCATTTTATAATCTAGGTAAGGGGCCGTTTACCAAATGCTTACTCGGGTAAGCGCTTATCAAGTCATATTCCCTTACCGAATGAATATGACAAGTACCAAAAATCTTACCTGGTAAGAGCGAATGATGAATCGAGAGTCTTACCCGGTAAGTGATGACGATAACTCTTACCACGGTTAGCGCTTACCGGGTAAATTATTACATACTATATCGTTTGGTAGACTAAAATATTACCCAATAAACAAGAGATAGAGTTGAATTTTACCGTTAAGCGCTTACCGGGTAAGTGTTTAGGTAAATGGCCCCTAAGTGTTTGTATTTAAACGAAATCAAAATAAGAACATATAATAAAGGCTAACAAACTCAAAATTTTTTTTTTTTGAAAGTTCATGCAAATAAAGATGTAAAATTATGTTTGAAATTGTAATATAATTTTAAATATAGTTAGTTGCGGGTTGGTCTAATATCTGATGTACATATATTAATCAAGAACTTAACAATCATATTAAATCTGTAGTATAGAAAGGCATCAGGTTCATCGGGTTGAGGTGGGTTCAAGTTACCCTAACCCAATTCCAACCCAATAGTTGTTGTAACATCCTTAAATCTCGAAAGAGCGACTAAAATAAATTTTATATAATACATCAAATAAATGATAAATCAATTATATAAATCAATGCTTGAATTACCTCGAATAACAAAATTAGATTTAACATCAACAATAAATAAACCAAGGCTTGAATAAGGACTAAGTCAAGGTTGAGTGTTACTAAAATCCAATAACAGTCGTTATCTCCAAATGCAGAAGACGTCATTGGAAAGCTAGATCCTTCTCGTGCATCTACCTAGCACTCAACTCATCATGGTGCCGCTTGTACCATTCCCAAACAAGGATATGATGCACATGCCAACAAATAAAAATATTAGATTCAACGTCCAGTAAGTTCAAACAGTTTCAATATGTTTGCAAGACGGTAAAATTAGAAGACTGCTTATTTATATCATAATTTCACAATCTTTATCATAAAAACGATATCTTTCCGAAACACAACCTTTTCGTGATGAAAACTCATAAATCAGAATACCATTTATATGAAACTGAAACCCAAAACTCATACAACCAAGAATAAAACTTGTTGTTCAAATACCGGAAACATAAATAACACTCAAATATCCCAATGCAACCAAAAATAAACAATAAACAACATCTGAAATGTCAAATCGTGGATATTCTTCATACTCAAAACAACACGAAAACACGTATAAAATAGTATATCCAAAACTCACCTTTTGTTGATGGGGGAGAGCTGATTTCATTGACAGTGACGGAAAACATAATTAAGCGACAACCAATGTTATATAAGCCTCACTTATGGATAATCAATTATTAACATCAACCTTTCCAGGTCTGTAGTCAATGAATTAACAAGATCAACTCTTCAAGTCTTTTACTTATGGATTCACCAAGCTCAACTCTTCAAGGTGTTGAATTAGCAGCAGTCAGTAAGTGTCTTTTTTATGGGCGCTCTATTCTTGTACCTTGAGATCTCTCAAAAATCCAAGTTAAGCTTGTTTGCTAGAAATGACAACTACTACGGAGTACATGGTCATCAAATTCAACTCTTCGAGTTTGTACCTTGAGTCCCTGCTATAGATCACACAATCATCAAGTTCAACTCTTCGAGTTTGTACCATGAGTCCTATGTTGATCTGAGTTTCAAGCTACAATACAGGGATAACTATTAGATTCCAAACTGACTCCTTTGCATATGGATCCATTATTACAACCTAAATATCGAAATGAATGACTACGACTCAAAGCATGTAATAACTCGAATAAATATACCATAACTACATATAACTGTGAATGATCAATCTTCAATAAATTTTGTAAGAACACTATGGCAGATCTAGATATAGCAATTAAGAACTTGGAAGGAGATTGAGAGAGAAAGTCAAAGTAGTCAAACTTTATAATACGTAAGAATTTTGCAAATGAGCTCTTACCAATTACACAAAAGACAAATACTATTTATAGGGTCAAAGTATTACCCGCTAGTCAAAGTCAAACATGATATCTATTTAATTATAGACAAAATTAACTTTCAAGACGAATACAATTTTAACACTGAATTTCAGTCCTAACATTCTCTCTCTTTGTATTCAGACTTGAAAGAATTTACGCGCTTTGAATCTCGTTTAAACTTTGTCACTTTAAGCACTTTATGACTTTTTCAAAAACTTCAAAAATCTTCACTTTAAGATCTTCAGACAATCTTTTGATGAGAAAATCTTCTAACATTCTCCCTCTCGAATGTAGAACAACAATGATCTTCTCTTTCAACAATGTAGAACAATATCAGCAATAATCTTCAGAAACAATTTTCAAGATATGATCTTCAAAGAATCTTCAGACAAACAAAACACTACAATTCTTCCCAAAAACGAACTTTTTCAGACAAAAATTCACAAACTTTCTCTTCGATGAGAAATCTCTGTCAGTAAACTTTTGAAACGATGATCTTCACATTCAAAAACTCCCAGACATTTTAGCACAGGAATAATCTTTAGGAATAATCTCCAGTCACACTCCTTTGAGTCCTTTTGCCGACTTTGATGTTACTCTCCCTTGATCTTTACAACATATTCCTCTTATATCGTTCGGAATTGAACATTTCATTCATTATTACATACTCCCCCTTATGATGAAATGAGAATCATTACATCATACTTCAGAATGAATGGAATCTTCAGCGAGAACCATCAATTCATAAAATTGTAAGCAGATCTTTTCAAATCCACTTGTATAATCTTTACAGATTTAGAGGAAATGGGAAAATAACTAACAATTTCAACGTATGAAATTGTTTTCAATCTTATAAAAAGATTGGCTTGTGAGTATAACAAATATACTCAGTACAACGGATGTACTTTATATATGAGACTTTTTAAGGTTCATCTCACCAGGTCTTCCATTCAATCATCGATATCTTATAACAGGTATATCTTGGAATGTTTCAACAAAATAACATATAATTTGCAAAATCTGTGTAGTGTAAAAAGATAAAGCAACATATGCTTCTGTTTAGGCTCAAAAAGATAAATCGTGTGGACTATACAAATTTATCAGACTCAATTAGTGATAAAAAAGACTTGGGGGGGACATATATCCTTCTTTTTTAATATCAACTTTCTACGAATGAGAAATTGATAGATTGTGAGCTGCGTGCCCCAAGTATTATTGAAACACTTATTTGGTAAGAGATAAATGAGTAATTGGTGGGGTTGTGACAAGAATTGGCCTAGGGTTTGCCTTTTTCAATAATAGTCTCGAAATAATTGAGAACTAATAGATTATGTGGTATGCCCGACATTTTGAAGTTTGGAACAGGATTCTGTTTATTCTTTTAATCCTGACACAACTTTCATCAATTCTTTTGACTCACTACAACTACCCCTCTCTTTTTCATTTTAATCTCAGCACACAAACCCTTTTGTATTTAATGTTCACTCAGATATGGTTGTCCTCTTGGATAGGTTTTTCGGTTCTGACATTCCATAGAGGTATTTCTGTTAAGCACTCAGTCCCTCCTAAATTACTGTAAGCTCAGTTGATCACAATGGTTGATCAAAATATTATTTCTGTAAGCACAATGATCAGATAAAATTGATCAAGAAAAATATATCGTTTAAGCACAAACAATGAAGGAGTGATACGACAAAATCAGATTATTCAGTATGTGAGAGAAATGAATGAAGATCTGTATGAACAAGTTTACAGATTCTGATACTCAAAAATTAACGAATGTATATCAATCAAAGTAAAAAAAAATATCGGAAAAAACAAACTTTGATTACAAACGAGTGTATTATCACCGAAAATGATATTATTTAAGAGACGTGATAATAACAGTTTGAAGAATAGCTGAAACAGGTATTGGAGTTATGTTCGATGAGAAATTACGCAAGTAAAATCTCAGGAAATACCTGCTCAGAAAATGTACTCGTTTTCCCAAAACAAATCATTTTCCGATAACATTTATTGAAATTTCTAGAGACTCCCCCTAGAAAATAGATTTAAGTAATGTTTCAGTTCAACTAAAAAATTTAAAACAAAATGGAAACATTTTTAGCACGGGTCCTAAACTGGGTGGTTAGAAACCACAAACGTTTAAGCACGGGTCCTGAACTGTGTTGTTCAGAAGCCTCATTTGGACAGTTTACAACTCCCCCTGAATTAGTGCATCATAAGCATGATTCTCTGATTAGCGCAGTAATGACGCACCTGCAAAATAAGATCAAACATATTTTGGTACCCAAACAAACTTGGGTCCTTCTTTGTTAGTATCATGTTGCGGAATGTTATAACTTCCAAAACATCTATTTTCGATGTTTTCTTTTTCGTGCTTTTAACAGGATGATCAGATATGCAATAAGATCCATACCAATTATTGTAATCATACCTGTTATTGCTTTTCCAACTGTTTTGATATCTGTTTTCTCTAATCCATCTGTTGTACCTCCTCCTATTCACAAAATTAGTAGATTTGCATGTGGAGCACATGATTCTTCTTTTCTTAAGATTTATCAAGTCAGTAGTGGATCTCACAAAACAAGGAAGATTATTGTTAGTAACAACAGATTGTCGAGATGAAACAGATTCAAATTTATTTACCCAAATGCTTTTAACTTTAGAATGAGAATTGGGTGATCCGATAACATACCCTTGAAAGTACTAACTTGAAGAACGAGAATAGTTCTTAGAAACAGTAGATTTAGGACTGCTTGAATAACTGTTAGATTTAAAACAGTCATAAAAGTTGGTTTTACACTGTGAAGGAGAACCAGTTGAGCTTTGAGCACAAGAAAAGTCTGACTTTCTTTAAAAGTTGGTCTCGTTGAACAACAACTAAATCATACTTCTCTTTAAGTTCAGTTCTCATCTTCAATTCAGTTTCAAGTTCTGTCTTCAGATCAGACAATTTACTTGAAGCATCGAGGAGTTTACCTTCTAACTCCTTCTTCAGCATCTTAAATTTCTTCTTCTGATTATTAAACTCTCTTCTCTCTTCATCGGAGTTGCTTTTCTCATTCTCAGAAACAATGTCGAGCCACTTTTTCTTTTCTGCAAGCTCGTTAGCTATTGCTGCATATTTCTTTGCAGTATTTCGCTTTTCAATAGCAAATAGCTTCTTCTCATCATGTAAAGCCTTCTGCTTCTGAGCAATCCAGTCAGACATTTTCTGATTCTGGCTCAGACATTCTTCTCTGATGTCTTCCTTCTATTTATCAGTCTTGGCTCATTCCAAGATGATTAGCTGCTCAAAATCAGAGATCTGCTTTAACAACATTTTAGCGTTCAGCTCAAGAGAGTTTATCTTATTTTCATAAGATATGCGTTCAGCACCGAACCTTTTCTCTATTTCAATAAATCTCTTCTTCTCTTTCTCAAATTCTGATCTTTCAATATTCAAACTCTTCTCAGCTTCTAGAACCTTCTCTTTCTCTAAATCTAGTAATTTTCTAATCTCAACCAGATCACTCTCAGACTCTGTATTTTTCTTACCTGGATAGTTTCTCTTAGTCTGCAGTTCACTTCTAACCTCTTGAAGTTTATTAAACAAATCTTGCTTAATTTTTTTCAAGTTCTGTCTTCAGATCAGACAATTTCTTGGAAGTATCCAGGAGTTTACCTTCTAACTCCTTCTTCAGCATCTCAAATTTCTTTTTTTGATTATTAAACTCTCTTCTCTCTTCATCTGAGCTGCTTTTCTCATTTTCAGAAGCGATGTCGAGCCACTTTTTCTTTTCAGCAAGCTCTTTAGCTATAGTTGCATATTTCTTTGAAGTATTTCTCTTTTCAAGCGCAAACTAGACAAATGTTTCCAACACTCATCTGAGTCAAAACCGAGTGAAAAGCTCCACAACCCAATTGACTATTCAATAAAAGTTGTCAAAAGCGATAAAAATGTATTTAACCATGTTTATGCAAACACATGCTCTAAGGGCATGATTAACTCAAAAAAAAAACCATCATTGGTTGGACAACCACTTTCCATTTTAAATCATTCTATTTTCCAGTTGAAATCATACTATATTTTCAAGATGTTCCATAACATACTAATATGCATTTTTCAAACCATATACACAAAAATGCATTATCACCAAATATCTCCATTTGTAGGATAAATCATTAAAAGAACCCACACTTATTATTTATTTATCAACATGTCCAAAAATCTCAACTACGGGTATCTCAAGATATTTATAAAACTAAGTATACCCAATACGCAAAACTTCACTAAGTAACTCACACATTTGATAGATCACAAGTAAGACATATTAGTACATCAAAATGGACGTTTTTGGCATGCACAAAGTTTTCACAAAACAGCTTGAACGCACCTTGGTCGGTTTAGTTAAAATAGGTCCCAAACCAATCTCTAGCTTTCAAAAACGGTGAAGACTCAAGATCCACAAGCATCCATCTCTAAAAGCTTTCCTAGGCATGGCAACGGGGCGGGGATGGGGCGGGTTTTGTAATCCCCGGCCTCGGTTAATACCGTCCCCCGGCCCCGGTCCCCGACAAATCACTATCCCTAAGCTTTCCCCAAAGTTTGACACAAGTCTAGTTATGCACCAAAATCACCTATAATATTAGATCCACCACAAAACTCAAATATAAATCTCAAAACATACAAAAGGGGGTTTACCTCAACAAAACTTGGAATCACTATCCAAAGGCTTTCAATCTCAAGGATCCATTCTTCATTTGCTTCAAAAGCTCCCAAGAATCATCCCCCATGGTGCCAAACTTTCAAGAGGGGGAAGAGAAGGAGAGGTGGTGGAAGAGAACTGAGAAAACCCTAGAAAAATTTGTTTAAAAACCGACATAGGCGAGAATGCGACTTGGTCGCCGCTAAACCCACGCCAAAGTCGTCCGCATCCTTTTCCTCGAGAAAACTGACCCTAAAGTGGGTTTCATGCGGTAAAGTCGCATTAACCACTGATTTGGCCTCCAAAGGCCTTTTTATCACGTTTAAACATAACACCAACTCCATAATATTTCCGAACGATGTAACTTGATAAAAAGGGTATATTTAAGGTCAGAATAGCATGCAAAATACCAAGGCCACAACATGTCCAAAATTTTTGGGTGTTACAGATGTGGTTTGGCCTAATTTTGTATCAACTATGTGTCGTGTTACCACGAATTGAGGTTTTTTTGAGTTTTTTTAGGTTGGGTTGGTCGGCTTTTAGTACTCTTATATTATATAATCGTTGGTAATGGTTCTTGCATTCCGCTTCATGATTGAACTCATCACTTTTCTCTACCCAACAAAACCTTAAATCTTCAAAATGTTATTTACAGCCTCCATATAATAATAAAAAAAATCTTACTTGTCATCATATGTCAACAACATTGTCTTGATCGCATCAAGCATTACATTGTTGCAGCTCTATCAAAAGAGTTTGCCATGACATATTTGTAGAGATATTCTCATTTCTTAGTTATCTCCTCATTTAGGACAGATATTTCATTCCTAATTTATAAGTTTATAATGTACTTGTATAAACCCCGTAACATTTAAGATTATTCAAAGAATTAATTCAAACTCACAGTCATATACAGTTTTGTTTTGTAAATTTGTGGCACAATTACCAATGATATTTTAGGTTATCTGATTTTTTTGTAATAATTTTTTTTCTTTGATTAATTTCAATCAAAATAAAGAAAATGATAGAATAATTGAATTTTTTTAATCCAAAATTATTGTCTCAAAATCAACCAAACAATAAAGTGTTATGGATGGTAAAGATGCAATATATTGGTCCCATTTAACAGTAGCAAGATCGTTTTTAACATTTATATTTCTTTTAATGCTATAAATTTTCTATCTTCTAAAGTTATTATTAATGTCGCTATTAAGGTTCATGTCTGGTTCAAAGTTCCTATTGCTCACGAAAATTCACGGACTTTTAGTTTGCTACAAGACAAAATAACACGAAAATATTTATCGATAAATTAAAATCTTTGTGGATGAAGACAAGATGTACAATTTATGATCATAAACAACTGCACGTATTGGTCTGTTCATTACTATGTCTTTTTCGGTTTTGGTTAACGTTCATATTGAAACATGCAATTTGGTCATTTTTTGACATGATATTTATGAATGATGTTACTGTTTTACATTATTTACACGAGGTTTTTTTTCAAAAATATTTGTCATGGTAATTTTAATATTATTATCATCATCATTAAAATTAGAGAAAACTACAAATTTGGTTCATGTGGTTTGTTTAAAGCAACAATTTTCATCCATACAATTTTGAAATTACAAGATAGCCATCATGGTTTGTAAAAATGTCATGGTTTGGTCCCCCTCTAATGAAAATTTTTCATTAAATGAAAGGCATTTTCATCATTTCTCGATTTTTTTGTCTTTTTTCCAATCATAATCAATTTTAAGAATGTGCAAGATTTGGAGGTAAGGGAAGTGTTTTTGAGAGCTTTACACATTGGATCTAACATCTATCTTGAGGATTTCATTATAGGGGTGTTCAAAAACCCGATCAACTCAACCCAACCCAAGGCGAAATAACGCAACCCGAAGCAACCCGATGTCTAATTGAGTTGTAAAATTTTCAAACCGTAGATATTGTGTTACTATTATTTGAACCCAACCCAACCCGATGAACCCTATATCCTTTTAATTTTTGGATTTAATATGATTGTCGAATTTCTGTTAATATATACATTAGACAATTACACTATCACGTACGTTTTTCATATACACATATTTTCAATCTATTCATATCTCTATATAACTCATTCGTATATATGTTCAATAACTGTGAACATATATATGTAAATTGAGAGATTTAACTGAATGTGATATACGTAAGAACTATGGATAAGTTGTATAAAATGGTTGATGATGAAAAAGAGATTATGAGTAGAGAAATAACATATTCAAGGTTAGAATAATATTTTAATGTACCCAAGTATCAACCCGACCAACCCATACGGTTTGGGTTGGGTTGGGTTGCACTTTGGTTCAGGTTGGGTTGAGTTAAGATTTTTCAAACCGTAAGCATTGGGTTGGGTTGTTAAAATGTCTTCAACATGATCAACCCAACTCATAAGCATTCTTAGATTTCAAGTCTTACCAAAGGAAACTCAAGATTTGGGACAAAACCTAGGATTAACCAAATCCAGCAAGGTGAGTTGTTGCTTTGTAACAACTTTGTACATATCAGAAATGTATATTTCGAAGTCTTAAAAGTGTTTCCATTGATATTTATCAAATGTTTGACTACTTGAAGAAGTTTACGTGTATGGTACATTTGGTTTAATAAAATCTTGAAAAATGCATATATTTGAGATATTTTGATATTTTGATAAACAAATCATGAGAGTATTATTTTGATGATTTATTCCTCATTTGTGATTATTTGATGTTAACACACTTTGGTATTTTGATTTTATAGGTCATTCAAAAAATGTATAATAAAGATATTCACATATTTTGATTAGTTGGGCACATTTTGGGTATCATTACTTATTTGGAAATGTTTTATTGAAATTATGGTGTGTCTTGAAATTTTGCCCAACCTTTGAATGGATAATAAAGATATTCACATATTTTGAGCATAAGTTGTATAACCTTTGGGTAATTGAATTTTATTGGTTTATACTGACTTTTATATAGTCAATTGAATTGTTGAGTTATTGGCTCGGTTTTGACTAAGATGAGTCTTGGGGACATTTGTCCAGCTTTATTTGTTTATTGTTGATCTTTGGACATGATATGCATTTATTGCATTGTTATTTGTGAATTAAATGTTTTGAATGCATTGGTCATTCATTTAGAGTCATATGAATTAGACTGTAATACAATGGAACCATAGGCACATGTGTCAGTCGTGTTTTGCCAAATGAGTAGTTTTGATGTTCTCGTCTTGGAATCATAAGGATTAGTTACGTGAGGAGTTTTGATGTTCTTAGCTTGGGCCCTTTTGATTGTGATAAAAAATAAGTTTTGAGTTTCTCTTCTTGATATCATTGGTTTTGAACAAAGGAGAAGTTTGATGTTATCGCTTTAGAACCTTTGACTTTAGGCAAGTGGGGAGTTTTGATATTCTCATCTTGTAACTTGGGAACTGACTAAGTAAGGAGTTTAGATGTTTTTATCTTATCCCCAATACGAGTAATTAACAAGGCTTGTAAGCTAGGGGTGATTTACTCGTCAACATCTCGATGTGGCCTACTTAGTGTTCTACCACTTGATGGAAACGAGTCTCCCCCGTAAGCGGAAGGTGTTATTTCCAAATAATGTATTTGTAACACCCAGATTTTTGGGTAAGTATAGTTTCAAGTTTTATAAGTATTTTGACCTTAGAATAGCCTTGATAAAGTATTTTGAGTGTTGGCTCGGTTGGGTATCGCATTTGGCCAAAAAGTTTAAAAAGGTTGAAATTACATGGCTCGTGGACGCGAAGTTCTTGGTTGCGTGGGCACAAGCCCTTTACAAATTTTGGGCATAAAATGGGCTTGGTCCTTGAAACCCTTAAATCTGAGATTTTTCCCCTTTCCTTCATTTATTCATTCGCTAACCTTGTTCCTCCCTCATTTATTTTGGTCCTAGGTTATTTATTCCTTCATTTTGAAGCATTTTAAGAGCCTTTAAGAAATTGGAAGCTAGAGATTTATGTCTTGGGTTTGAAGCTCAAGAATCTTCATCTTCCCCAATCATCTACTCATAGTTGTTGACAATATTTTAGGGTTTTCTCAAAAAACCATTTGCGTGAAGACATTGGCTATAATTTCTAGTAAACAAGTAACTCTAGGATCAACAGAGGACTCGAGTTATAGACTATATGTGGTTGAACTTGATGATTGTATGATCCATATTGGAACTCATTAACATAGATATGTGGCTTACATTTGTGTTCGCCACATTCGGTGGATGTGGGTCCCCCGCGTCACTGAAAGGTGTTATCTTCATATTGTATTATGCACGTTTTCGATGTTGTTTTGAATATGGAGTGTTTTTCCATGTTTTATGATTTTTTGTATTGAACCTTATCCATGTTTTGGGTATTTTTGGATAATAGAGTTTTTATCCATGTTTACAATATTTGGACATTAAACTTCATTCATGTTTTGGAATTTGGAGTGAGTATTAGGTTTTGAATTCATACTGAATAGGTTTTTTTATTTAGATTTTTCATCACAAAAATGGTGGGTTTCGAAAAAATGTTTCTTTTACGATAAACTCATTTCGTTTGAGAAATTATGTTTTAGATCAGCAATCTTTCAGTTGTACTGTTTCATACTTATGATGATAATTGTTTGAATTCACTAGGCATCAAGTCTAACCTTTATTATTTGTCGGCATGTGCATCACGTCCTTGTTGGGAATGGTACTAGCAACATCGTGAAGTGTTAATTGCTAGTTAGATGCATGTGAGGGACATCTTTATATGTTGGAGATAACGGTCGTTGTTGAGTTTTAGTAACGTCTATCCCTAATTATAGACTTGTGTAAGATTTGGAATATTATGTACTGATGTTGAATCTTAAATTGTCATTATAGGCAATCAAGTGTTGACTTTTAGACAGGAACTTTATCCTTGTTTGATGTTTAATTTGTTGAAAATTTTAAATTACTCATTATTTCCAAATTTAAGGATGTTATAGTATTATCCATGTTTTCGATGTTATTTTAGGCAAGGGGTGTATCCATGCTAGGGATGGTGATTTGCTGCGACCTGGTGGGGAACCCGGTTCACCCGACCCGAACGGGGACGGAGATTCACCTCTAAAACAGGTCCCGGGAATCTGAGTATTTATGTTAATAGGTCATGTAATTTTCTATATGGTGTGGACAGTTGGTTGTTTTGTTTAAAGTAGGGATGGTGATTACTGTTTTAATTTTTCTAGTTTAAAGTCTTTGTAAATTATCAGCACCATTACGACATTACGTACACAATACACTTGATACTTTGAAACTGCTATCTCTTTTTTTTCTTTAATGGTATGCTTAGGAGTGGTTTAAGCTGATGACACCATGATCTTACTGTTTTGATACTTTGAATCTTACTGTTTTGATTAAT
>NC_037532.1:27312581-27329882 GCF_001531365.2 Cynara cardunculus var. scolymus | reverse complement strand
CTGATGACACCATGATCTTACTGTTTTGATACTTTGAATCTTACTGTTTTGATTAATGATTTTACTCTAATTTCCTATCAATTGTGCATTCTCAACTCTAACATAGATGGAAATGGCTTAAATGAAGGGAGGAATATGATCCTCCACTTTCTCTTAAATCTCAAATCAATATATAGGTAGAATCAATACTAGAAAACAATAATACGAATAAAAAATGGAAAGAATTATAGTTTAAACTTGAAACTGCAGCTATTATTTGGCTTACCATTTTGAGTACTAATAACATTATTTGTTGATAAATCTCTTATTTGGCTTACCATTTTGAGTCCACGCAATAGATGGATTGTTATCAATTGCAATTCAAGTTAAATCTCTTACTCTCTTTATAGTTTTTAGTTCAAAGAGATAGTCAGATAAACAGACTTGCTGCCAGAGTTGGACATCCTTTGCTTATTAATTTGTTTCTCACTTTTAGCGTAGTTCTATATATAATATATGCTACACAATCTGTTTAACTAGATTTCCTACTTTCCAAGTTACCTACTAAGTATTTATCGCTAAATTTCAGATTTTTCCCAAAAATGGAAAATTCACAAAACAAGGCTATGGAAGAAAATGATACAGATCATATGCCTTGTAATGACACCAACGAATTTGTAAGCATGCCTATAGGGTCAAATATTAGCCCTGAGATTGAAGTCATTGAACTAACAAACAAAAGAGTGAAATATGTTGTCTAGAACCATTTTGAAGCAATATATATTGATGGTCTTCATCGATTTGCAAAATGTAAGTATTGCAATAAACAGATGACTGGTAGACCCAATGATGGGACGACACGTTTGAAATATCACTTCAAGATATGTCCTAGGAGAGTTACAAATAACATAAGACAACATATTCAAATTCAAGGGCAGACCGTTAAGGATGGAAAACCATCTTTGTTGAGTAATTATAACTTTAGTCCTGAAAGCTCAAGGGATGATTTAGCTAAGATGATCATTTTTAATGATTATCCACTTTCTATTGTTGAGCATCATGGCTTTCGAAAGTTTTCAAATGGTCTTCAACCTTTATTCAAAGTGCCTTGTAGAGCTACAATCAAGTCCGACATCATGAAGATATACGAAACAAAAAAGATGGTATATTGCGATGTCTGGAAGAAAACGAAAGTAGGATTGCTTTTACTTCAGATATATGGACAACCGGTAACCAAAACAAAGGTTACATGGCCCTAATAGCACACTACATAGATGCCGACTGAAAGTTACAAAATCGGATTATCAGGTTATTTCTCATTTTAGTACTCTGTAAATATTTATAATTCAATGTTAATATTCTCATTTTAATATATTCTTTGAATCTGTGATGCAACTTTTTACATGTGCCATCTCCACACATTGTTGATGCATTGTCCCAAGTTATGATCGAGTGCTTTATGGATTGGAACATTGACAACAAGTTGTCAACATTGACACTTGACAATTGTTTAACAAATGATGTTTTGGTTGACAGGCTCTTAGGTACTCTTACTCCTTCCTCCTTAATTTTAAAGGGTAAGTTGCTTCACATGAGATGTTGTGTGCATATTATTAATCTCATTGTGCAAGATGGGTTTTTTGTGATTGAGAAAACAATCAAAAATGTTAGGGATAGTGTCTTAATTTGGACATGTGCTCCTAAAAGAGCCCAAGACTTTAGACTCGTTACACGACAAATAGGTGTAGATTGTGAAAAAGAATTAGTGATTGATTGTAAGACTAGGTGAAATTCTGTTTATATAATGTTGAATGTTGCCTTAGAATATAAAGATGTTTTTACTCGTTTGAGCAAGAAAGAGAAACATTATGTTTCTTTACCTAGTGAAGAAGAATGAAAAATGGCAACTAATGTGTGCGATAAGTTAGGTTTGTTTTATCGTGTGACTGAGACATTCTCTAGGACCAAGTATCCCACTTTCAACATGTTCTTCCCCTTGAACACTGACATGAAAGTATCTATTAAGAGTTGGCAAGATGATCGGAATAACGTTATTAGGAACAAAGCATCAAGTATGTTTCTTAAATTTGATAAATATTGGGGAGTCATACATGATGTGATAAGTTTGGCTATTGTTCTAGATCCTAGGTATAAGTTAAAGTTGATCAATTATTTCTTCCCAAAGATTTATGTTGTGGACTCAAAAGATGAGGTTATGAGGATACGTATTCTATGTAATGATTTATTTGAAGAGTACAAAAAGAAACATGATCACAATAAAAGGAAAGGACAAAGTGGCACTATTATCTCAAGCGGGGGGAAATCTTATTCAAACAAGGACTCATAGCAATTGGATTTTGATAATATGATCTCTGAGGATGAGATGTTTGAAATGAATGAGTTGGATGATTATTTGTCAAAGAAATTGTTACTGCAGGGTGAAGGATTTGATATATTAATGTGGTGGAAGTGCAATGGTGCTAAGTTTCCTATCATGCAGAGGATTGCTATGGATGTGTTGGTCATTCCTATTTCTATAGTAGCTTCATAATTGGCTTTTAGCATGAGCGGAAACAAGGTAACGAAACAACGAAGTCGACCAAAATCGCAAACAGTTGGAGCATTGATGTGCAGCGAAAGTTGGTTAAGGAAAGAAATTGAAGGTAATAATTATTTAAATTGTTTGTTATAATAATTATATAAATTGTTATAGACAACTTTTCTGACTTGCATTATTTTTATTTCAGATAAAAAAACACGAAGAACCAAAAGGATTTGATCAAACGATTGCATACAATGAGGATGTCGATTGTTGAGTGACTAAATGACTAGAATTATGTGTTGCTTGGAAAAAAATTGTTTTGAATTTTACATCTCATTGGATTCTTGT
Organism: Cynara cardunculus var. scolymus; assembly: GCF_001531365.2. Taxonomy (NCBI): domain Eukaryota; kingdom Viridiplantae; phylum Streptophyta; class Magnoliopsida; order Asterales; family Asteraceae; genus Cynara; species Cynara cardunculus. The sequence goes on along the minus strand of NC_037532.1, from coordinate 27,327,013 downwards.
TAATTTTACAATATTATTATTTTTATTAGGCAAGACTTGATACGATGTAACGATGAGGATGTTGCTTTTGGAAAAAACCTATTAATTTTAATTTTACCAGGTTCTGGGACGGGTCTGTACTGAGGGTTGACTGAAATTTGACCGGGGGCGGGAAGTTAATCCTCGTACCCGTTGGGGAGCGAAGCCGGGGCCTGTGACTATAAACCGGGGTCGGAGATTGCAAAACCTGCCCCATTCTCGCCCCATTGTCATGCCTAATCCATGCTTGATGGTCTTGGTATCTTGGAACTTTCCATGTTTTGTTATTTTGGGCATTGATTTTTACCTATGTTCTAATAGAGTTTTATCCATGTTTTTAGTATTTGAACCTTAAATCTTATTTGTTGTTTTGGTTTAGTATTTGTTTTGGTTTAGTATTGGTTTTGACTTCATGATTATATGACTGTTTCAATCACCAGGTTTTTATCATTAAAATGATGGTTTTGAGAAAGATGCTGCTTTTATACTAAGTACATTTCATTTTGGAATTGTGATTTAAACACATTTTCTCAGTTTACTATTGTGTATTGAAGATGAAAATTGTTTGAACTCACTATGCGTTAACCCGAACCCTTTTTATTTGTTGGCATGTACATTAGGTCCTCGTTGGGTAATGATACTAACAACACTGTAATGAGTTGAATGATAGTTATAGGCACACAAAAAACTAGCTAATTAGAGACGTCTTTCATACCTTGAAGATAGTAATAGTTAATGGGTTTTAATAATATAAGATAACATAGTTATTGAAGATGCTTTAGTTTTTCTATTTAGACTATATTTTATTTTTTTAAATCAAGACTTCCCTTTATTAATCAACCAATTCTATAGATTTTGTTTTGATCATTTTGTTTCTTTAAATCAATATGTTAATCATTTTTCTCCTTTAAAACAACACTAAATGACTGTTTGTTTACCTCTTAATAGTTTCATTAAGATGCAATATCTGAATCGTTAAGAGGTGAATCTTGGGGGGAAAAAAGTTCGTCTCTTAATGATTATAAAACTCTTTGAATGATTTTGTATTTTGGGTCTCTCTGAACCATTCAGTGCCTTAATTTCTTTCCGAACAATTACCAAACAACCATATTTCGTTTTTGCACTATATGATAAACGTCTCTTAATTATTCTGACCACTTAATCATTCTGCACCAAGCCAGTCAACAACTGTCAAACAGTCCGTAATTAGTTAAATGAATATCGTGATTATATTTATAATTAGAAAAAAATAAGTTATTTATACATTAATTTTATTAGAATAGGTGCGTTTAAATATTGAATTATATATTATAACTTGTAATAAACATTTCAATTTCAAACTAATCAAATAATAAGTAAACGTAAAGTTAAAGAGTATCACTTTTTTAAATAAATATTATAATAATATCTAAACTAAAAAAATATTTATGGTAAATTAAAAATATTTGAAGAATGTGATTAATCTATACTATATTATAAAATATCTGACTAAAATTCTTAAAAATAATTTTTTATGCATAAAATACTGTTTATTAATGCATATTACTTAAAATTCAAAATTACAAGTAGGATGTACATGAGTACATCTTAGTAAAGCTTTATGTTTAAATTCGTGTAACTAACTGCAGATAAACATAATCAAATACATGATAAACATTATTTTAAACATAAAAAATCTAAAATATAATTAAGATAATCATTGAGTTTTAACAGATTACTTAATTATTATCTTAAAAAATTATTTTATTAAACCAAAAATAAGTTAGTTTGTTTTTAAACTTCAATTAAATTATAATAAGGAATTGAATTAAATAAATTACATAAAAACAAGAACTTTTAAATAGTTAATTTGATACTAATATCGCCTATTTTTTTTCAAAATTTTACAATATTTTCAAATTTATATTTTATTTAAAAACAAAAACATTTTCGTTTTATCAAAACCACATAAAATCGCATTATAACATCGATAAAACCAAAATATAAAACGAAACGTTAAAATCAAGATGTATCTCACTATATTGCACGAGTATCCTTCTAGTAAACTATATATATAGAGAAGGATATACAATCATTTATTAATCAAGTAAATAGTATTAACTTTTTTAACTAATCTAAACCTTTTATTTTTTAATCAACGGTTGTGATTAAGTGGAATATTCTAATATGATAAAAACGAAAACAAGTTAATTGGTATTAGATGAAGGGCATTTTAGAAACAAATTATTTTTATTATTGGAAGATAATCATATTTTATTTTGAAAATTAATTAAAATAGTCATTTTTTCGGTTTTTACATTTTAGCCACTTCTTTACAACATTTACCAAAATAGCCCTAGGTTCGTAGTTTTAATTTTTTTTATACGGATCTGGGTGAAAATTATAAATTTTTTTCTCGGACCTGGGTGAGAAATGTACGTTTTTTGCGAACCTGGTGAAAAATGTAATTTACTATAGACAGGGTAAAAAGTGTAAGTTTTTTTATGTTTTAGCTAGGTCTGCAATTGCAGATGTGGGGTTTGCGGATCTATAACTATTTTGGTAAACTATGAGAGAAAATGGCTAGAAGGTAAAACTAATCATGAAAACTAGCTATTTTAAGAAATTGCCCTTTTATTTTGGGAAGATAATCAATGATAATATTTAAATACTTTATTTTAAAAGATAATCATATTTTATTTTTTTTGAAAAAAATCAATAATAATATTTAAATATTTTTTGTTTAAAGGTAAAATAAAAAAACTCATAGGTGAAAAACAGAAAGTGAAACAACGTTTTTTGTTTAAAGTTCATAAGTGAAACCGAGTAATCAAAGTTCATTGGTGAAACTAGAAAGTGAAACAATGATTTTTGTTTAAATTTCATAGGTGAAACCAGATAATCAAAGTTTATAGGTGAAACTAGGAAGTGAAACAATGATTTTTATCTAAATGTGAGACCAAGGGTTTTTCGTGAGACCCGTAAGACCAATTGTCATCCCTTAGATTATTAGCTTATAAAGTTGATCAATGAACATAAATTGGTCTTACGGGTCTTATGAAAAACCTTTGGTGTTACGTGAACCCAACCCTATATATATACCCCATATATATATATAGAGGAGCGATCAAATAAAAACCGTCCTCATTTGTGTAAATCATGTAAACCAATCTCATCCATCCATTTTATTGATCAATGGTCAAGATTAGTTTAGGTTATATTAAGAAATTAAAAAAATTAAAATTAAAAATTTATTTTATAATCCCAAAAAGTACAAAATGGTAATTTTGGTAGTGGTAATATTAATGGCAACCATATCATGTATATCATAATATTAATGAAACAAAATCATTTGTAAAATAATATATTAATTTTATGTTCAAATATTATAAAAAAAATAGCATCCATCATTAAAATAGATCAACAATAAAAAATAAAATATATTATAATCAATTTAACATAATGAAACCTTTTGAATAATAAAAAAAATTACTACTACATTTCATGAACGAAATGGTTTCACAGTTTCATCAATACACAAATCAACGTAATGCTAGATGAGACATTTGTCATTTTCAAGTTTCCGGTAGATGAATCCGTTTCATTCTAATTATGAAATAGTTTTACTTTTTGCTAATCAAACAACATGTTCTTAACAATTGTGAAATGGTTTCACTGTTTGCTAATTCCTGATGAGACATTTGTCATTTTTATATTATTGGTAGATGGATCCGTTTCATTGTGATAATGAAATTGTTTCACTGTTCGCTAATTAATAACATTTTCTTAACAATTATGAAATGGTTTCACTTTCTTTATGCACCCATTTCATCGGCAAATTTTTTCCAATCCAAACACGTTTCATAGACTCAATGCATTTACCATTACATGGTTTGTTAACCATTAAGTGAACAAAATCATTCAAAAAAAATTAAAACAAAATGAAACAATTTCATCAATAATTGTTGATAAGAAAGCAAGATTATGCAAGAATATTATATTATGCAACCAGTTCATCCCCAAAAGTTTCATAAAACAAGTTCGTCAATGAACATTTTCACGAACCAATCTGCATACGTTTCATAAAACAAGTTCCTCAATGAACGTTTTCACGAACCAATCTAAACATGAATCTGTTTCACAGATGATTATATTTTTACCGGTTCATGAATCTTTGTTAGGATCTGTTATTGATTTCGTGGATCAATGAATATAATAATTTTCGATTTTCATATTCTTACTACTAATAAACCTAGAAAACAAATAACCATATTTAATTTTTAAAATACTAATTTAAATAAACATTTAAATATTATCATTTCAAACATTTTATTTATTGCGTTACCTTAATTAAGATCTCTTAATAACTTCTATATTCATTCAAAAACAATGTAAATGACAATTCTAGCCTTAATGATTAAATCTAATTAAAAATAATAATTTTTCTATCGATCGAAATCGATTTACACGGTTTTTAAAAATTAGGCGGTTTTCAACCGATCCCGCCTATATATATATACCACACATATATACATACCACATATATATACCATATATATATATATATATATATATATTGATTAACAACACGTCATTTTCAAGATCTATAAGCCACATGTCTATAAATAAAAGATGTGGTTCACAATTGTATATCTTGATTATGATATTCTTGATCAAAGATTTAACTCAGTTATATTTGATTTTAATCAGTAATATCGGTACCTCTGCCAACTAGGCTAAACAAATGGACGATAATAGCTTTCCGTGTTAAGACAACAACAATTCAATACAAAATTTGATAACACTAAAAAAAACAAACTATAATATCTTGTGAAAAGGTTCCCCGGTATGCCAAATTGTTTTCGACTCTTCAAGAGTATGGAGAACCTTATCGAGAAATCAAAAGGCATCAAATATATTCTACAAGACTCATCGCCCTTTCAGGTTTCTCTTTAAACAAATATGAAGATACCCGATTTCTACATAAATGCCTACTTGGTATAGACAATACCTTAACACAAGCAGAGGCAGAGCTAGAAAATCAGTATATGGAGGGGTAAAGATGATATAAGAAAATCCATAGTTTCGACGTTGACAATAACATTTACATAGACATGTGAAATTTTTTGTTAAATGCTTATTCGCAGATAATAACTATTAAAATTCGAACGAATTACAATTTTACATTATTTATAATTACATTTTACATAATTTCTATTAAACATAAATTGTTGAACTAAATTAGTTAACTACGGTTTAAATAATTAGATCATGTTGACTTATATTATTTGCCTAAGAAACCAAAAACACATTTATTAACTCACCTCACTACAACAAAATCGAGTTTAGAGGACGTCAAACGTGTTTAAACGTCATAATAGACTACTTTATAGGACTTATGTTTATAGGATCAAACTTTTGTGTTCTAACTTCTATCTAAATGTATTGTAATAAGTTTATAGCACACTTTCGAATATCTTAACAGATTTTTAGTACACTTTTGAAATAAAGTGTCATATTAACTTTTTTATAACACACTTTTAAAAAGTGTCATATAAACAAAAAAAAAATTATAAGACACTTACCTTATAAGACACTTTTCTAATGATGTCCTATAAAATAGTTAATTAGACATTTTGCTTTTAAAATGTTCTAAAAAGCCTTTTAAGATGTCCAAAAGCATCATATAAGGGAGTGTTTGGTTCAGACAAGGGAATGAAAATGACATGGAATAGGAATGAGAATGAATTTTCATTCCCGCCCAGTTTAAACATGAATGAAAATTTGGGTTTGTGGAGGAATGAAATCATTATATTATATAAAATCAAACAGTTTCTTTTATATTCATTCCTATTAGTGATTGTTTAACACCTCCAACCAAACACCGTCTCAGTACAACATCGTTAGATTGACGCATAAGTGTTTGGTTCTATACACTTAAGTCCTATAAAATAGTCTATTAAGATTTAGACGTTTTTGATATCTTATAAACCCGATTTTGTTGTAGTGCCTCATGATGTGGTTAAAATGTTAAAAAAAATGTTAAGAGAGTGAGATTGATGGACCAATAACATTAATTTTTTTATATAAATAATATTGGGTTTGGTGCAAAGTCAAGAGAGACTTGGCACCATCCTACCCCCCTATTATCTACTCCCCCTGAAGACAAGTCTTCAAAAAATAAGATAACAAGTAACTCGGTAAAACTGATTGATTTGGTCTAGCATGCTAACACTAGAGGCATGATGATTATACAAGTTTTGTATATGCTTAAGAAGAAAAATTGAAAATAAATCCCCAACCTTTTTCCTCTTTTGCTTTTATTAGTTGAGACACATGCTTAGCGCATAATGGAGGTTTTCTAACAAACGTTAGGCTGCGTTTGATACATAAGATAGGATGAGATAGGACGGGACAAAACACATTTTTCTACGCTTGGTGCAACATGGGACAGGACTGACAAGAACTCACTATTTCACGTTTGACGCGACATGGGACAAGGACAAGAAATAGGACAAGGCAGGACAGCGTGAGACAAAAAAAGCTTTTTTTGTTCGACCTATTTCAAGAATGAGAAAGAAACTAAAATATTACCAATTTTCGCTCGTTTGATATATAACCTTAATATGGTTTTGTTCCACCACCGTTGGCCACCTCCACCCCTCTTCTACTACAACAACCTCTTCCACCACCATCACAACTACCGTCAATCACTAGTCACCACCGTTTATCGCCACCTCCACAATCACTGCACGATCATCTACCGCCACCAACACCACCATTGTCGGCCACCTCCAACTTCTCATCTACTACAACACTTCCTCTAGTTTAAGTCTAAGTATTTAAGAAAATACCCAGATCCTTTAAACTAAGGCTATGATATCAACTGAAACAACCCATCAAAAACGAAACAATACTACTACACAAATAACATTATCATACATTGCCATATTGTTTAAACCAAAGTATTACAATATTCTATTATCATGTTTACATAATAAGAGAAATTATGGGTTAACAAAAACTTGGTTATTTATAGCATATTTTCTTCTCAATAACAGGTCTTTACATTTTTTCCTTGCCTTTAACCTGGGTTGTTGGACGACCTGCAAAACAGATTAGTACAATAATTGAGCGTTAGACCAAAAGACCTAGTGAGTGTAAATCCTTCGTACTAAACACACTTTACTTCAAAACCCAAGAAATAACAAATCATTACTTTTTTATATAACCTTCCATTACTTATTTCTCAAGGTCACCCCGCCATTTCGTCTATTGCGGTTACACCCTCATTTCGTCTATTGCGGTTACACCGTCATTTTGTCTAATGTCTTGTCAAATGGTACTATGTCCGGAGATGGAATTCTTTGAATAAATGAACCAATCCAAACCCTATTGTCCAGATAGAAAGCTTTCCAAACATTATAGGTATTCTCTGAACAATCCTTTAACTGGATGAGGTATGTACCGGATAAGGCATGAATCCGGTCGATTTTCTAGCCGGATAAGGAATCCGGTAGACTCTTTTGCCGGACAAGGAATCCGGTCAACCCTCTAGCTGGACAAGGAATCCGATCAACCCTCTAGCCGGATAAGGAATCCGGTCAAACCTTTAGCCGCATGATGACTCTAGTTGTTGCATTAGCTGGATAAGGAATCCGGTCATAGCTTGTCCGATGAGAGGACTCATCCGGACATTGTTATGTCCGATGAGTTTTATTCATAATACAATCCGGTCGATGAATAGAAACATCATACAAATATAGGTAATCATCTTAACTTAAATACAAAGCCAAATTGTACTGTAATTAAGAATACGATAATCAGCCAAGGAAGGCAATGACTTACCTTTGCTTTTGAATTGAATCTTTGAAAATTTTCTTTTGCTTTATGATCTTTCAAACTCTATTCCAAGAAAATGTGAGATATTTTCCCGAAATTAGTAAAAAACCTCTCCCCTTTCACTTGCACTTACTATAGGGGTGGCAATGGGTGAGGTTGGGTTGGGTTCGGGTTCAATCAATTTATTAAACAGGTTGAAAATCTCAACCCAACCCAACCCATTTAATTAAATGAGTTGAGATTTTTTCAACCCAACCCAACCTGTTGGGTTAATGGGTTGACAACGGGTTGACCTGTTTACGATTTTCTTAACCGAACCTGTTAAATAAATAGGTTGAACCTGGGTTGACCCATTTAATTTTAAAATTATAAATAAAAAAAGAACTAGAGTATTTAACTTTTTTGAATAAAACATAACACAACCACACATACAACCAAAATGTTCAAAGTTTGAATAAAACACAACCACAACAAATATATTGTTCAAAATAAGTTGAATTTTTTTTAAATTCTAAGTAACTCAACTTCCACTTTCATCAACCCCAATTTCACTCTCGTACCTAAAATCCTAAGACCATTAGTCCATCAGCAAGTGTAATCCATGCGTACAAAACAACAACTTATATGTAGCTTGTATAATTATCTCAATGAAGGCTAATGATAACAATTATCTCTGAGGTATAGGTACAATGATAGAAACAGATAGCCACACCACACAAATAACAAATTCAAACTTGAAAGAAATCACTAAAGTTCAATAGAGACATAAAGTAACAAATAATCAAAGAGAAACATGAAATTCATATGATCTATACGAAGCTTAACAACAAAATACTAAACAAACATGATCATAAAGAACTTACTCTGCTATCGCTCAACAACGCCTCAAGCCCTCAACCTCAAATCGGAAACTGAAAGTCTGAAACCAACCCAAATCTTTGATTGGGGAAGGTAGAACTCAAAAGAAGGGAAAAGATTGATAATCGAAGCGTATGAAGATTGAAGAATTGAAGGCAAAGCGTCGAGACTCATGATACTGATTAGTAATGAAGTGTATGAAGAATTGATTATTGAAGGTTTGAAATCGAAGAGTCATCATGAAACTTGGGCCAATTTATTTAAGAAGAAACAAAATAAAAAATAAAATAGATATAATATTAAGAATAAAATAATTTATATAATATTTTAAGTGAGTTGAAAACATGTTGAAAACCAGTCAAAAAATTCAACCCAACCCAACCCATTTATTTAAATGGGTTAGACGGGTTGACCCATTTATTAAAATGGGTTGAAAATCTCATCCCAACCTGCTAATTCTGAGTTGGGTTCGAATTGGGTTAATGGATTGGGTCATTTTTTGTCACCCTAACTTACTATTTATAGCAAGTACACAGCCAATCTTTTAAAACCAAAATAACCAATAGATCAAAAAGAGAGGGGAAAGGGGTTTTGTGCTTACCATGCACCTTCCCCTAATATAATAATAATTTACACACATAACCACTCATATATATATATATATATATATATATATATATATATATATATATATATACATTAGTACCAAATTACCTGGTTACTGGAACCGCATATTACAATACTCTACTCTTTAGAAGAATTTCGTCCTGAAATTCCACTAAGTAAATAAATAAGGATATTTCATTTGCATCTTTGATTCTGATTCCCAGGTGACGTCCGCCCCTTTATGATAGCGCCACTGAACTTTTAGTAACTTGATATCTTTATTCCGCAGTTTCTTTAACTTGAAGTCAGTAATGGCTTCAAGAGTTTCTTCAAAACATAATTTCTCATCAATTTTAATTTTTGGTAGAGGCACCGCTACTTCAGGATTTGCTAGACATTTCCTCAAATTCGACACATTAAAAGTGTTACAAATACCGCTTAACTCTAAAGAAAGTACTAGTTTGTATGCCACCTCCCCAAATCTTTCAATGATAGGAAAGGGTCTTATATATCTTGGGCTCAACTTTCCTTTATTTCCAAAGCGTACTACCCCTTTCCACGGTGATTACCTTTAACATTACTCTATCTCCAATTTGGAATTCAATCGATTTCCGTCATTTATCTGCATAACTTCTTTGCCAATCTTGAGCCACTTTCATTCGTTCCCAGATTTGACAAATTTTATTCGTTGTTTGCTGCACTAATTCAGACCCAGCTAACTGTTTCTCACCTATCTCATTCCAACACAAAGAAGTTCGACATTTTCGTCCATACAGAACCTCAAAAGGTGCATCTTGAATACTCGAATGATAGTTGTTATTGTAAGTGAGCTCCACCAAAGTCAAATGATTATCCCATGATCTCTCAAAATCAATAACACAAGCTCTAAGCATATCTTCTAGAGTCTGGATAGTTCGTCCACTTTGTCCATCCGTTTGGGGATGATAAGTTGTACTTAACTTAATTTGTGAACACATCTCTTTTTGGAAACTTTTCTAGAACTTAGAAGTGAATCGATTGTCTCGATTGAAAATTATTGATAGGGGAACACCATGACGTGTCACTACCCCATCAATATACAATTTTGCCAATCTTTCCATCAAATACGATTCTTTCATTGGTAAGAAATGGGCAGACTTGGATGACCGATCTACAATCACCCATATGACATCATACCCTTTCGATGTTCTTGGCAATTTGGTTATGAAATCCATAGTGATGTGATCTCATTTCTAGATCAGAATTTCTAAAGACTGCAACTTACCATACGAACGTTGGTGTTCTATATTTACCTGTAAACATGTCATATTCGTAGAGATATTCTCATTTCTTAGTTATCTCCACATTTAGGATAGATATTTCATTCCTAATTTATAAGATTGTAATGTACCTGTATAAACCCTTGTAACATTTAAGATTATTCAAAGAATTAATTCAAACTCATAGTCATATACAGTTTTGCATTGTAAATTTGTGGCACAATTACCAATGATATTTTAGGTTATCTGATTTTTTTGTAATTTTTTTTTCTTTTGATTAATTTCAATCAAAATAAAGAAAATGATAGAATAATTGACTTTTTTTAATCCAAAATTATTGTCTCAAAATCAACCAAACATTAAACGTGTTATGGATGGTAAAGATGCAATATATAGGTCCCATTCTAATAGTAGCAAGATCGTTTTTAACATTTATATTTCTTTTAATGCTATAAATTCGCTATCTTCTAAAGTTATTATTGATGTCGCTATTAGGGTCCGCGCCTAGTTCAAAGTTCCTATTGCTCACGAAAATTCACGGATTTTTAGTTTGCTACAAGACAAAAAAAAACGAAAAATATTTATCGATAAATTAAAATCTTTGTAGATGAAGACAAGATGTACAATATATGGTCAGAAATAACTGAACGTATAGATGAGATAATGGTCTATTTATTATAATGTCTTTTTCGGTTTTGGTTAACGTTCATATTGAAACATGCAATTTGGTCATTTTTTGACATGATATTTATGAAAGATGTTACTGTTTTACATTATTTACACGAGGTTTTTTTCAAAAATATTTGTCATGGTAATTTAATTGTTATTATTATCATCATTAAAATAAGAGAAAACTACAAATTTGGTCTCTGTGGTTTGTCTAAAGCAACAATTTTCATTCCTACAATTTTAAAATTACAAGATAGCCATCATGGTTTGTAAAAATGTCATGGTTTAGTCCCCCTCTAATGAAATTTTAAAAAATTCATTAAATGAAAGGCATTATAATCATTTCTTGATTTTTTTTGTCTTGTATCTAATCAAAATCAATTTTAAGATTATGCAAGATTTGTAGGTGAGGGAAGTGTTCTTGAGAGCTTTACACATTGTACATACCAGAAATGTATATTTTGGAATCTTAAAGTGTTTCTATTGATATTTATCAAATGTGTTGACTACTTGAAGAAGTTTACGTTTATGGTACATTTGGTTTAATAAAATCTTGAAAAATGCATATATTTGAGATATTTAGGTATTTTGATAAATAAATCATTAGAGTATCCTTTTGATGATTTATTCACCATTTGTGATTATTTGATATTAAAACACTTTGGTATTTTGATTTTATAGATCATTGAAAAAATGTATATGCTTGAATTGTTGGACACATTTTGGGTGTCATTACTTATTTGGAATGTTTTCCTGAAATCATGTTGTGTTTTGAAAGTTTGCCCAACCTTTAAATGGATAATAAAGATATTCACTTCTTTTGAGCATAAGTTGTATAAACTTTGGGTATTTGAATTTTATTGGTTTATACTGACTTTTATAGAATAGTCAATTGAATTGTTGAGTTATTGGTTCGGTTTTGACTAAGATGAGTCTTAGGGACATTTATCCAGCTTTATTTGCTTTATGTTGATCTTTGGACATGATATGCATTTATTGCATTGTTATTTGCGAATTATATGTTTTGAATGCATTGGTCGTTCATTTAGAGACATATAAGTTAGACTGTAATACAATGGAAGAATAGGCATATGTGTCAGTCGTGTTTTGCCAAATGAGTAGTTTTGATGTTCTCGTCTTGGAGTCATAAGGATTAGTTAAGTGAGGAGTTTTGATGTTCTCAGCTTGGGCCCTTTTGATTGTGACAAAAGAGAAGTTTTGAGTTTCTCTTCTTGAAATCATTAGTTTGGAACAAAGGAGGAGTTTGACGTTATCGCTTTAGAACCTTTAACTTTAGGCAAGTGGGGAGTTTTGATATTCTCATCTTGTAACTTGGGAACTGACTAAGTAAGGAGTTTTGATGTTCTTATCTTATCCCCAATACGAGTAATTAACAAGGCTTGTAAGCGAGGGGTGATTTACTCGTCAACATCTCGATGTGGCTTACTTAGTGTTCCACCACTTGATGAAAAAAGATATCCCCGTAAGCGGAAGGTGTTATTTCCAGATAATGTATTTGTAACACCCAGATTTTTGGGTAAGTATAGTTTTAAGTTTTACAAGTATTTTGACCTTAGAATAGCCTTGATAAAGTATTTTGAGTGTTGGCTCGGTTGGGTATCGCATTTGGTCAAAAAGTTTTAAAAGGTTGAAATTACATGGCTCGTGGACGCGAAGTTCTTGATTGCGTGGGCACAAGCCCTTTACAAATTTTGGGCAAAAAATGGGCTTGGTCCTTGAAACCCTTAAATCTGGGATTTTTCCCCTTTCCTTCATTTATTCATTCGCTAACCTTGTTCCTCCCTCATTTATTTTGGTCCTAGGTTATTTATTCCTTTATTTTGAAGCATTTTAAGTGCCTTTAAGAAATTGGAAGCTAGAGATTCATGTCTTGGGTTTGAAGCTCATAGTTGCTGACAATATTTTAGGGTTTTCTCAAAAAACCATTTGCATGAAGACATTGGCTATAATTTATAGTAAACGAGTAAGTCTAGGATCAATGGAGGACTCGAGTCATAGACTATATGTGGTTGAACTTAATGACTGTGTGATCCATGTTGTAACTCATTAACATAGATATGTGGCTTACATTTGTGTTCACCACATTCGACGGATGCGGGTCCCTCGCTTTACTGAAAGGTGTTATCTTCATATTGTATTATGCACGTTTTCGATGTTGTTTTGAATATGGAGTGTTTTTTCATGTTTTATGATTTTTGGTATTGAACCTTACTCATGTTTTGGGTATTTTTGGATAATAGAGTTTTTATCCATGTTTACAATATTTGAACATTAAACTTCATTCATGTTTTGGAATTTGGAGTGATATTAGGTTTTGGATTCATACTGAATGAGTTTTTTTATTTAGATTTTTTTATCACAAAAATGGTGGGTTTCAGAAAAATGTTGCTTTTACAATAAACTCATTTCGTTTGAGAAATTATGTTTTAGATAAGCAGTCTTTCAGTTGTACCATTTTATACTTATGATGAAAATTGTTTGAATTCACTAGGCATTAACTTTAACCCTTATTATTTGTCGGCATGTGCATCACGTCCTTGTTGGAAATGGTCAGGGCCGGCCCTGGGCCTAGGCCAAAGGGGCGACGGCCCAGGGCATCAAAAGTGGAGAGGGCATCAAGATTTTTTAAGCCCAATGCATGTACTAGGTTCAGTTTGGGCCAATTTTTTTTTATTACCGTTAGCCTTTAAGTCCATTCCACATTTCACAGTTTCACTTACCGAGTTACCGGCCCAGGCTCCTCATATCCATCATCGAATTTCATGATTCATCCTCAATCGCTATCGCTCGCTCTCGCCTCTCGCTCCCGCCCTCGCTCTCGCTCTCGCTCGACGCTCTCTCTCTGCCTCACTCAGCCTCAGTCGCCGGTCGCTCAAGAGTCAAGCCCATCTCGCCGACTGCCGTTGCCCGTCTGCTCTCCGTCTGCCCTCCGTCTGCCGGTCTGAGAACTGCGACTATCGCTCTCGCCTCTCGCTCTCGGCCTTGACTCTTGAGCCCTTGACACTTGTGAGGTAAGGGACTTAGGGTTATTTTATAAGTTTCTAATTATTGTGTGATTGCAAAACCTAATAATGGAGCTGTGAAATTGGTACTTTGTGGTTTGTCATTTATGTTTCATTTGTTAATCATAGGGCTGTTTAGAAGAGGGTTAGTATTAGTATAGGGCAATTTGTTTTAGGG
>NC_037532.1:27312019-27312236 GCF_001531365.2 Cynara cardunculus var. scolymus | reverse complement strand
CATTTATATTTCATTTGTTAATTTTAGGGCTGTTTAGAAGAGGGTTAGTATTAGTATAGGGCAATTTGTTTTAGGGCTGTTAGTATTAGTATGGAAGTTGTGAAATTGGTACTTTTGTGGTTTGCCATTTATATTTCATTTGTTAATTTTAGGGCTGTTTAGAAGAGGGTTAGTATTAGTATAGGGCAATTTGTTTTAGGGCTGTTAGTATTAGTAT
>NC_037532.1:27308568-27311689 GCF_001531365.2 Cynara cardunculus var. scolymus | reverse complement strand
AAGCTGTGAAAGGCCTAAGATTGATGCTTATGTTTTTCTCTTTTATCAGTTTGTCCATGTTGCTTAATCGTTTCACTTTCTTGGCAATTTCACAACACGAACCATGAAGGACCATTTTTGTTACACGGGGTTTTGGTTTATGTCCCCCAATTGCATCATTTTTGTTATATTTAAGGGACATTTTTTGTTTGATTGACTAGGTTCCAAAACCCTTCAAATAGTTTATTTTGGTTTTTATTTACACATATAAGGGGCATTTTTTTGACTTTCCGTCGTGGGCATCCAAAATCTCAGGGCCGGCCCTGGAAATGGTACTAGCAACATCGTGAAGCGTTAAGTGCTAGTTAGATGCATGCGAAGGGTATCTTTATATGTTGGAGATAACGGTCGTTGTTGAGTTTTACTAACGTTTATCCCTAATTATGGACTTATGTAAGATTTGGAATATCATGTATTGATGTTGAATCTTAAATTGCCATTATAGAAATCAAGTGTTGACTTTTAGATAGGAACTTTATCCTTGTTTGATGTTTTGTTGAAATTTTTTAAATTACTCGTTATTTCCAAATTTAAGGGTGTTATAGTATTATCCATGTTTTCGATGTTATTTTGGGCAGAGAGTGTATCCATGCTTGATGGTCTTGGTATCTTGGAACTTTCCATGTTTTGTTATTTTAGGCATTGATCTTTACCTATGTTCTTTGGATGCCTTGGATAATAGAGTTTTATCCATGTTTTTAGTATTTGAACCTTAAATCTTATTTGTTATTTTGGTTTAGTATTGGGTTTAACTTCATTATCATATGACTGTTTTAGTCACCAGGTTTGTTATCACAAAAATGATGGTTTTGAAAAAGATGTTGCTTTTATACTAAGTACATTTCATTTTGGAATTGTGATTTAAATAACACATTTTCCTAGTTTACTATTGTGTATTGAAGATGAAAACTGTTTGAACTCACTATGCGTTAACCCTAACCCTCTTTTTGTCGGCATGTACATCAGGTCCTCGTTGGGTAATGGTACTAGCGACACTGTAATGAGCTGAATGATAGTTAGAGGCACAAAAAGGAACTAGCTAATTAGAGACGTCTTTCATACCTTGAAGATAGTGACAGTTATTGGGCTTTAGTAATATAAGAGAACATAGTTATTGGAAATGCTTTCAATTTTTTCTATTTACACTATATGTTAATCATTTCTTCTTTAAAACAACATTAAATGGCTGTTTGTTTCTCTCTTAATAATTCTATTAAAATGCAATATCTGAATCGTTAATAGGTGAATCTTGTTTATGGAAAAAAAAGTTCGTCTCTTAATAGTTATAAAACCCTCTGAATGATTTTGTATCTTGGGGCTCTCTGAACCATTCAGTGCCTTAATTTCTTTCTAAACAATTACCAAACAACCATATTTCATTTTTGCACTATATGATAAGTGTCTCTTAATCATTCTTCACCAAGCCAGTCAGCAACTGTTAAACTGTCCCTAATTAGTTAAATGAATATCGTGATTATATTTATAATTAATAATTTTATTAGAATAAGTGCGTTTAAATATTGAATTATATATTATAACGTGTAATAAACATTTCAATTTCAAACTAATCAAATAATAAGTAAACGTAAAGTTAAAGAGTATCACTTTTTTAAATAAATATTATAATAATATTTATTATTTGTAAACTAATAAAATATTTATAGTAAATTAAAAATATTTAAAGAATGTGATTAATAAATTATATAGAGAGAAAGACATACAATAATTTATTAATCAAGTAAATAGTATTAATTTTTTTAACCGATCTAAGTTTTTTTATTTTTTAATCAACGGTTGTGATTAAGTGGAATGTTATAATCTGATAAAAACGAAAACAAGTTAATTAGTATTAGATGAAGGGCATTTTAGGAGCAAATTGTTTTTATTTTTGGAAGATAATCATTTTTTTTTTGAGTAATTAATTAAAATGGTCATTTTTCCGGTTTTTATCTTTTAGCCACTTCTTTATAAGGTTTACCAAAATACCCCTAGTTTCGCAATTTTAATTTTTTTATGCGGATCTGGGTGAAAAATATAATTTTTTTTCCCGGACCTAGGTGAGAAATGTAAGTTTTTTGCAAACTTGGTGAAAAACGTAATTTACTGTAGACAAGAGTAAAAAGTGTAATTTTTTTTGTGTTTTAGCTAGGTCTGTAATTGCGGATGTGGGGTTTGCGGATCTATGGCTACTTTGGTAAACTATGAAAGAAAATGGCTAGAAGGTGAAACCAATCATGAAAACAAGCTATTTTAATGAATTTCTCTTTTATTTTTGAAAGATAATCAATGATAATATTTAAATACTTTATTTTAGAAGATAATAATATTTTATTTTTTGAAAATAATCAATAATAATATTTAAATATATTTTTATTTAAAGGTAAAATCAAAAAGCTCATAGGTGAAAAACAGAAAGTGAAACAACGTTTTTTGTTTAAAGTTCATAAGTGAAACCAAATAATCAAAGTTTATTGGTGAAACCAGAAAGTGAAACAATGATTTTTATTTAAAGTTCATAAGTGAAATTAGAAAATGAAAAAAAAATTAAAGTTCATAGATGAAATCAGAAAATGAAACAATGAGTTTTATTTAAAATTCATAGGTGAAACCAGAAAATGAATAAGATAAATAAGAAAGTTTAAACAAGTTAATAGGTGAAATCAGAAATTTCATAAGTCAAACAATTAAGTGAATTAGATAATTAATGCATGTGATAGTAAAGAAATATAATAATTAATTGAATAAATATTTAAAGAATATGATATCAATAATGAAAAAGACGAAAATACCCCACTTAAACAAAGTTTGTATTATTTATTTAGCAAATAGAGGTGATGTGAGAGTTTGTTTAGAATCACCTTATGACCTATTGTATATATTGATGACACATTTTAGGAAAGTGTTAATGATAAGATCATAATAATTAAATGTTTGTTGTTAAGTTATCGAGATTATGCTACGGTTAAACTACATTAATACAGGGTAACATGGTCTATATAGCCATGTTAAATTGCTAATTGTAATAGTACATTGTTGACGTAGGGTTAAGTGTGTGTATATATATATATATATATATATATAT
>NC_037532.1:27301928-27308314 GCF_001531365.2 Cynara cardunculus var. scolymus | reverse complement strand
TTAAACAATTTCATGAAAAAATTTCATAAGATTAAACAATGAAATCGACAAATGAAGGTGGTTTGCACGGTTTACACAAATGAGGGCGGTTTTCATATGATCACTCCTCTATATATATATATATATATATATATATATATATATATATTATTTTCAACTCTACTAAGTTGTTGACTTATAGTACTAAGTATCTCATTTGAATAATTATTTTGATAAGCAACGTTGGTCTGTTTGTCGAAACAGCACCTTTAAATTTGATTCTATTTATTTCATTTGAAAATTGATCTTGAAGATGGGAAACCTGATCGCAATCTTCATCTGATTCTGAAGAGCTATCAGTATTTTGATCAATTGTATTAATTTTAAATCCATTTAATTTTTGTTCTAACTCATTAACTAATTTTTTATTATATCCTAAATTAGTTGTTGGATCWAGTTGTTGGGGAACAAACATGGGATTTATAATTTGATTGTTTAGTGGAGTAGATGAAGTAGGTGTGCCATCTTTATTTTGATTATTTTCAACTCTACTAAGTTGTTGACTTATAGTACTAAGTATCTCATTTGAATAATTATTTTGATAAGCAATGTTCTTAATTATTTCATCTTTAGGAGTGTTTTCTGTAACATTTACTAAAGGGGTAGCTATATATTTATCTTGAACTAATATAGATGTTTTTGGTGGATGAATACTTGTAATAATTGTGTTATCTTTTATAGTTTTATAATTTTGAGTAATTTATATATATATATATATATATATATATATATATATTTATTTATTTATTTATATATGAGCGATTAAATGAAAACTGCTTTCATTTGTGTAAACCATGTAAACCAATCTCATCCATTAGGTTACATTAGGAAATTAAAAAAATTATTTTATAATCCCAAAAAGGGCAAAATGGTAACTTTGGTAGTGGTAATATTAATGGCAATCATATCATGTATATCATAATATTAATGAAACAAATTCATTTGTAAAATAATATATTAATTTTATCTTCATATATTATTAAAAAAAAATAACATCCATCATTAAAATAGATCAACAATAAAAATAAAACACACTATAACCAATTTAACATAATGAAACCTTTTGAATAAAAAAAAATTACTACTACATTTCATGAACGAAAAGGTTTCACATTTTCATCAGTACACAAATCAACGTAATGCTAGATGAGATTTTGTCATTTTCAAGTTTCCGGTAGATGGATCCGTTTCAACCTAATTATGAAATGGTTTCACTGTTTGCTAATTAAACAACATGTTCTTAACAATTATGAAATGGTTTCACTGTTTGCTAATGCCTGATGAGACATTTGTCATTTTCATGTTATTGGTAGATGAATCCGTTTCATTGTGATAATGAAATTGTTTCACTGTTCGCTAATTACATAACATTTTTTTAACAATTATGAAATGGTTTCACTTTCTTTCATGAAATGGTTTCACTTTCTTCAATCACCCATTTCATCGGTCAGCATGGTTTGATGAGTCATTTGTCATTTCACGCTATTGATAATGAAATTGCTTCACTTTTCGCTAATTACACATGCTTTTTCTTATCTTTACTGAAATGGTTTCACTTTCTTCACGCACCCATATCATCATGCACCCATTTCATGATGCACTCATTTCATGTTGTACTCATTTCATCATGCACTCATTTCATAATCATTTTCACTTACTCCATGCACCAATTTCACCATGTATGAAACCGGTTTCATCATACACCCATTTCATCATGCACCAATTTCATTATGTATGAAACCGGTTTCATGAATATTTTTTTAATTCTATTATTGATTTCATGGATTTGTTAATCTAATAACTTATGATTTTCATGAATCTTGGCAATAATAAACTGAGACACAATATAACAAAATTCAATTTTTAATATTATAATTTAATTAAATATTTAAATGTTATCATTTATAAAATTTTCTTTTTTTGTTACCTTAATTAAGAATTATTAATAACTTCCATATTTAATATAAAACAATGCAAATGACCAATATATTTTTAATGATTAAATTTAATTAGAAAAAAATGGAATTTTACTATTGGTCGAAATTAGTTTACACGGTTTCTAAAAATTGCACGGTTTTCATTTGAACGTGCCTCTCTCTCTATATATATATTTATAGACTTGGGATCATGTGAGACCAATGGTTTTTTGTGAGACCCGTAAGACCAATTCTCAACCCTTGGATTAAATCTATAATCTGAAAATCTAAACATTCATAAACGCCACGAGATTTCTCAATAATCACAAAATTGTCATCGTGCAATTTAGACCGTTAGATCTTTAACTTATAAAGTTAATCAATGAATATAAATTGGTCTTACGAGTCTCACGAAAAACCTTTGGTCTCACGTGAACCCAACCCTATATATATATATATATATATATATATATATATATATTGATTAACAACATGTCATTTTCAAGATCTATAAGCCACATGCCTCTAAAAAAATGTGGTTCAAAATTGTGTATCTTGATTATGATATTCTTATCAAAGATTTAATCTCAGTTATATTTGATTTTAATCAGTAATATCGGTACCTCTGCCAACTAGGCTAAACAAATGGACGATAACAGCTTTCGTGTTAAGACAACAACAATTCAATACAAAATTTGATAACACTAAAAAAACAAACTATAACATCTTGTGAAAACGTTCCCGAGTATGTCAAATTGTTTTCGACTCTTCAAGAGCATGGAGAACCTTATCGAGAAATCAAAAGGCATCAAATATATTCTAGATATTCTACAAGACTCATCGCCCTTTCAGGTTTCTCTTTTAACAAATATGAAGGTACCAGATTTCTACATAAATGCCTACTTGGTATAGACGATACCATAACACAAGCAGAGGCGGAGCTAGGAAATCAGTATATGGAAGGGTAAAGATAGTATAAGAAAATCCATAGTTTTGACGTTGACAATAACATTTACATAGACATGTGATATTTTTTGTTAAATGCTTATTCACAGATAATAGCTATTAAAATTCAAACGAATTACAATTTTACATTATTTATAATTACATTTTACATAATTTCTGTTAAACATAAATTGTTGAACTAAATTAGTTAACTATGGTTTAGATAATTAGATTTTTTAGACTTATATTATTTGCCTAAGAAACCAAAAACAAATTTATTAACTCACCTCACTACAATAAGATCGAGTTTAGAGGACGTCAAAAGTGTTTAAATGTCCTAATAGACTACTTTATATGACTTATGTTTATAGGATCAAACTTTTGTGTTCTAACTTCTATCTAAATGTGTTGTAATAAGTTTATAGCACACTTTTGAATATCTTAACTAATTTTTAGTACACTTTTGAAATAAAGTGTCATATTAACTTTTTTATAACACACTTTTAAAAAGTGTCATATAAACAAAAAAATTTATAGGACACTTATCTTATAAGACATTTTTCTAATGATATCCTATAAAATAGCTAATAAGACATTTTGCTTTTAAAATGTTCTAAAAAGCCTTTTAAGATGTCCAAAAGCATCATATAAGGGTGTGTTTGGCTCAGACGAGGGAATAGGAATGAGAATGAATTTTCATTCCCGCCCAATTTAAACATGAATGAAAATGTGGGTTTGTGGGGAAATGAAACCATTATATTATATAAAACCAAACAGGTTCTTTTATATTCATTCCCATTAATGATTGTTTAACACCTCCAACCAAACACCGTCTCTGTACAACATCGTTAGATTGACGAATAAGTGTTTGGTTCTATAAACTTAAGTCCTATAAAATAATCTATTAAGATTTTGATGTTTTTGATATCTTATAAACTCGATTTTGTTGTAGTGCCTCCTTATATGGTTAAAATGTTAAAAAAAATGTTAAGAGAGTGAGATTGATGGACCAATAACATTAATTTTTTTTATATAAATAATATTGGGTTTGGTGCAAAGTCAAGGGAGACTTGACACCATCCTACTCCCCTATTATCTACGCCCCGAAGACAAGTTTTCAAAAATTAAGACAACAAGTAACTCGGTAAAACTGATTGATTTGGTCTAGCATGCTAACACTAGAGGCTTGATGATTGTACAAGTTTTGAATATGTTTAAGAAGAAAAAATGAAAATACATCCCCAACCCTTTCCCTTTTTTGCTTTTATTAGTTGAGACACATGCTTAGCGCATAATGGAGCTTTTCTAACAAACGTTAGGCTGCGTTTGGTACAGAAGATAGGACGAGATAGACGAGACAAAACTCATTGTTTCATGGTTGATGCAACATGGGACAAGACAAGAACTCACTATTCCACATTTGGCGCGATGTGGGATAATGATAAAAACTAGGACAAGGTAGGACAACGTGAGACAAAAAAAGACTTTTTTTGTTCGACCTATTTCAAGTATGAGACAGAAACTAAAATATTACTAATTTTCCCTCATTTGGTATATAACCTTAATATGGTATTTGTTCCACCGTCGGCCACCTCCACCTCCTTTTCTACTACGACACCTCCTCCACCACCTTTACAACTACTGTCAATCACTAGTCACCACCGTCCATCGCCACCTCCACAACCACCGCACCATCGTCCACCACCACCAACACCACTATTGTTGGCCACCTCCAACTCCTCATCTACTACAACAACTTCCTCTACAACCATCGACCACCACCGTCCATTGCCACCACCATTACCAACGTGGGCCACCTCACTTCCACTATAACCACTACCACTATCCACCACCAGCAGCGACTACCACTGACCACCATTACATCCACTACCTTGACTACAACTACCTCCCCTATCATTGTCAACCGCCACCACCACCACTATCCACCATTTTCACGTCTACCATAACCACCGTTGTCCACCAACCACCACTGCCTCTACCTTTACAGCCACCGTCGACCATCACCACCTCCATCTCCACCATCACCACCAACGGCTACCACTACCACTATCTATCACCACCACTACCTTCACCGCACCAGTGTCGAACGTCGCCACCACCACTATCTACCATTTTCACATCCTCCACAACCACAGTTGACCACCGACCACCGTCGTCCATCATCACCACCACTTCCACCTCCACCTCCACCATAGTTAAACCACTTCCACCTCCACCATAACCACCAACACCACCATCATCTACCACTACCATTAGCCACTATCTCCACTACATCGACCATAATTACCTCTTCCACCATTGTCGATTGCTACCACCACCACTATCCATCATCTTCACGTCTTCCACAACCATCATTGTCCATCGATCACCAATGTCTCTATCTCCACAACCATTGTTGTTGCAACAATCTTTACCGTGCTTTCGTTAATTGATAAGGATATTGCCAACTGAATAAAACACAATTTCTCCTTGTATGAATCGGGTTTTTTCGAACTATCATCAGTTATATCAATTTTGTCATTCAAATTTGATACTATAATATATGTATGTATGTATGTATGTATATGAAAATTGTGTAAAAAATGTTTATAAATTAAATTACTAAATCAATAAGTTATTTATTTTATTTGTTTTAATTATAACTATTATATGATATATAAAATCATCAAATAACTTTTGGGGGCAACTTGTTTAGTTATATTATGTCATATCCTAATCATACCAAACACCAGCCATACATTTGTTCTATCCAGTGTTGTCACGTCCAGTCTCGTTCAGTCATACCCTCTTGTCCTGTCATGTCATATCCAGCTTTGTCTATCCAGTCCAATTCAATCATGTCTGCATATCAAAAACTATCTTAGATTAAGAGTCAAATCCATTGTAAAATCAAAACTACAAGGAAAATTTCTTAATATTTTGAACTACATGGATGAAATCAGAAGTTTACCAAACCATATGAAAGGAAAAACTGTAATTAAATGATAATTTAACTATGATTTATTATTTGATTAATATTTAAATACCTAAATTATTTTATTAAAAATAAAAATGAGAAAACCAGTGAATTGTGAATCAAGTCTATTACAATCCAAGCAATTAGATTATGAATGAGACAAAAAGTGTTTTAAAAGAAAAAAAAAAGTAAAAATAGAGAAACAATCTCTACCTTCTCATTGAACAATCCAGGATTGAGGCATTTTTTACTAAATAAGATTTACATATGACATTTGTTTATTGGTTGGTTTAATTTTTTTAAAATAAAACTTATCTAATTAAAAAATGACTATAATAAAATAAATTAAAAATTAAAAAATATATTAAAATTCATAGTTTTCAGTTCCTTATAAATATAACACATTATTGATATATTTTCATACTTACTCTTGTGATTTGTCTTATTTAATTTGAATTGTATGATAAATTTTTTATAGTTATAATTACGTTTTAAAATATGCAATAATC
>NC_037532.1:27299616-27301233 GCF_001531365.2 Cynara cardunculus var. scolymus | reverse complement strand
ATGATTTCTTAAATTAAAAAAAGATTTAAAAAAGATCACTGATGAAATATATTTTAATTAAAAATAAAATACACCTTGTTGGTGATTTTTCAAATTAAAAAAATAAAAAATATTTCGATTAAATTATTGAAGAATACAATAAAATTTAGTTAAATATATAATTAATTAAAATTCGTCGCTAGTGTTCATTGGTATATATGCATAGATTACTTATATCTAATTGATGGCTAACTTAATCACCGTCAGACGTTCTAACACAGTGGCATATTAATAAGTGTGAAAGATCGTATTTAAATCTTGTCGGTGATATCATTTCACCAACGGATTAACGACGAATTTTAATTAATTATATATTTACTTAAATTATATCGTTAATCCGTCAGTAATTTGATCAAACTATTTTCTATTTTCTTTAATTTGAAAAATCATCAACGAAATATATTTTATTTTTAATTAAAATAAATTTCATCTGTAATTTTTTTTACTTTTTTTATAATTTGAAAAATCATGAATATATTTTATTTTTAATTAAAATAAATTTAATCATTTATCTTTTTTAAATAATTTTTTATTTTTTAATTTATAAATTACTGACAGAATATATTTATTTTTAATTAAAATAAATTTTAGCATGCAAGTACTTTTTTGTTTTAAAAAATATTTTTGATACTTAATCGTTCAAAATATAAAAGTCTATTGACTTTTTTTTTTCAGACTTCTTTCATTATTTACCATATTAACCAGTTGTATAAGTTATAAAGATATATCTAATAGGTTTTAAAAAGTCCAAAAAGTTATTTAACAAGTTTTACAATATCCAATGATTTATTTGTTTCAAAAAATTATATAAAAATTTAATCATTCAAAACACTAAAACCAATTAAGTTTTTTCATACTTTTTCCTTACTAATATACTTGCATTGTAATTTTTTTGCATACATTATTCTCTCAAGCTCACGAATTCACGACCACCAATCACTCTGTCCTACGTGGATGGATAAGTATGGATGATTTTACAACGAAATTGTGGGAATTCAGCAAATAATTAAATAAATACTCGCGGGAAATAAGAAAAGGTGTCGACATATAGTAAAGTAATAATAAACGGTGCCCGTAAATCCTAATTAATTAGTAAATTTATAAAAATATTAATAATTAAATTAAATATTTTATTAAAATCATCTAATATAATTTATCATCTGTTAAATAAAATAAATATAACTTTGTTTTTTATATAATTTATTAAAATTGTTATATTTACTTTTTGATAAATAGATATATTATGTAATAGTTAAAAAATAATAATATAAAAATAATTATATGGTTAATAATAATTATATAATAATCAATAATTAATTTAATGTATAATTAAAATTACTAATTAATAAGAAATAATTTTCAACTAATATTAATTACTATTAGTAATTACTAGAAGCGTACTCGCACAATGCAGCGAGATACATCATGATTTTAATATTTCATTTTCTTCTTTATCTCAGTCGATATTATAATATGGCTTTATGTGATTTTGAGAAAGCGATAATGTTTTTATTTTTGAATAAAATATATGTTTGAAGATATCATAAAAATTTGACAAAAATATATCGATATTAGTAT
>NC_037532.1:27294498-27298076 GCF_001531365.2 Cynara cardunculus var. scolymus | reverse complement strand
TTTAAGAGTTTTTAAGAGTTTAAGAGTTTTAAGAGTTTAAGAGTTTTTAAGAGTTTTAGTCAAATGTTTTATAATATAGTATAGATTATTTTTATTTTTATTTATAATAAATGTTTATTTATAATAAATAATAATTGATATTAACTTAGGGTTTTAATTAAACAAAAAACTCTTCGTAAGCTACTCTAACTAGCGTTTCAATAAGCGAGCTTATGTCTATACCTATAAAATAAACTAGTTTATTTTTGTCAAACAATACCATAGACAAAATACTTTGACCAAGTCATTATTAGCAGATCAACATGTTAATTAGACCTTAAGGCTGCGTTATGGGATGGGACAAAACCCATTGTCCCACGTTTGGTGCAACATAAAACAGAATAAGAACTCAATGTCTCACGTTTGACATGACATGAAACAGGGACAATGTGAGACAACATGAGACAAAAGAGGTTTTTCTTGTTCCACCAAAATAGGTGGAACGAGATGGGACAAAAATAAGACATAAACTAAAATAATATTAATCTCCCCTACTTTGACATATAACTTTAATATGGTATTTGTTTTAAAAGTCATTACTGCTAGTTTTGGTCGCCTCCACCACGGACGGTCACCGGTGGCCACCTCCATTTCCACCTCCACTTCCACCTCCTCTTCCACTACAACAACATCCCCATCGCCTCCACAACCATCGTCCATCACCACCTCTACCATAGTCGACCAACGACCACAATCGTCCATTGCCACCACCACTATCGTTGTTCGCACCTCCAACTCCTCCTCTACTATAACAACCTCCTTCACCACCGTCGACTACCGACTACTACCATCCATTGCCACCTTTACAAAACATCGGTCACCGACCGCCACCATCCATTACTACCAACACTACCACCGTTGGCCACCTCCAACTCCTCCATGACCTCCACAACCACTGTCGAGTGTCGATCATTGACCACCACTGTCCATTGCCACCTCTACAACCACCATCGGCCACTGACCACCATCGTCTATTGTTACCACCACCACCACCACTGTTGGCCACCTCTAACTCCTCCTCTACTGCAACAACGTCCTCCACGACTTCCACAACCCCGTTGGCCATTGACGACCACCATCCATTGCCACCTCATTTCCACTATAAGCACTACCATTACTATCTTCACTACATCAACCACAACTACCTCTTCCACCATTGTCAACAATCGCCACCGCCACCACAATCCATCATCTTCACGTCCTCTATAACCATCGTCATCTACCAACCACCACTGCGTCTACCTCCATAACCACCATCGGCCACTGACCTCCACTGCCCATTGCCACTACTACCGTCGGCCATCACCACCTCCACCATAACCAAAACCACCTCCACCACCACCACTACTACTATCATCAGTTAATCAAAATTTTCATTCAAATTCAGTACCATTATGTATGTATTCATTTTATATGACAATTGTGTAAAAATACTTATAAATTAAATTCTTTAATTATTTATTTTGTTTATATTAATTAAAACTATTATATAATATTTAAAATCATCAAATAACTTTTGGATTTAACTTATTTAGTTATGTCCCGTCTAGTCGTAGTCGTACCAAACACCAGACATACACTTGTTCTGTCCAGTCCTACCCTCTTATCCTGTCCAGTCCTACCCCTTGTCATGTCCAGTTCTGTCTTGTCCAATCATATATGCGTGCCAAACATTACTTAAATAAACGCAAATGTTGCTACATATCCTTAAATGATGATTTTGGAAGTCATTCCCCGAAATAGAAATTTAGACAAACCTTGTTTCGTCTTAATGCAATTTTCTCTTTAAAAATATTTATTAAATGATTTATAACTTGAAATCTGTTCACTACGAGAAATTCACTTTATCAAACACGTCAAGTATCATCAGGGTTTGTCTGTATTAAATTAACTGAAATAGATATTTAAACTACAAACTCTCAAATGTGTTATTTGAAAACATGTTCCAAAAGTTAGTAATTGAATGAAATCATGTGTTATGCAATTACTCTTAGCAAAATGATTTTAACATGATTCACTTACTATTATTTCATCTTTTTATCCTTGTAAACTTTGTTTTTAGTGTATTATAAACACATGCGAATCAACACCAGTTACAAATATATGCCATTTATGTCGATCTAATATTTCAAATGAAATATTATTATTAGATCAGCATAATTTTACTTGTAACATAAAGTAATCATACACAGATAACTCTACATTTTTATACTTGAATTTCTCATCCCCTTTCTTCTTCCTCCTCTTTTTCTTGTATTTAAGCAATGGAACTTTCAATTCACTTTCTTGCGGATATTACTTCCTAATTCGTACATGTACCATACAATTTAATCCCTCAAATGTATCATATAAATATGCACATATGTTAATGATATACATAGTTCCACTGGTCGTAAGGGTAGGTAAGAGTGATATTTTTGTGGTTCATGTTACCTTGTAATGTGGTTTCAGTAATCGAAAGGATGACATTGTTCATAAAGACTAAAGAAAAACAGGTATTAAATAAATACTGTTGATTTGAACTGTTATAAATGTATTCATCTATTAAAAAAAACACATACAACTCAGACAAACCCCTTATACTTTGGTTGATGAATGTTCCTCTTTTGGGTTACACAATCCCCATAACCTCTCATGGGTCCGACTTCTTGGACTTCTTAGTCATTGACCATATGCAAAGTGTCTTACCACATTCATTCAGGAACTTAGGGAAATGAAAGTTAAGAAAAACCATATATATTTTTTATTTTTAATGATTAAATCTTTAATTTTTTTAATAAATAGATTATTGAATTTTTCTATTTTAAGGAATGAACAATCGAATTTTTTAGAAATTAGTCACCTATATTCTTTATAAAAATTAAATGATTTAATTATTAAAAAAATTATAACAAATTATATTGAAAATGGTGTTAATATTAAGTGGAAGACAACAATACCTTAGGTTAGGTTCACACCCAGGTGGGGGATCCACTAAGGAGGGAGTGGAGTGGTCGATTATTTTGAAACTTAAAAATAAAATGGTATAATTATAAATATTTATGTTTTTAATACATAAAAATTAAATAAATATATATATAATTATTTATTTGGTGCATCGGTGTTTGGTGTTGGCCTTTGAGAAAGCGGGCGGGCGCCAGGCAAAGGGTTTTTATTGGAAACGGAAAAGGGCAAACTGGAAATGGCATGTTCACTGGATGGGGAGCCATTACCTAATCCAATACCCTTACGGCCGTTTTGGTTTTTAATTTTGACTTTAAACTATTTTATTAATTATTATATATAACTTAAATATTAAATTATATGTTAAAACAAAAGTCGTCTCGAAACTATAATTACTACAAGATATTAATAGAAATGCTGTTAAAAGCCTGCATAACACACACACACACATATATATATATATATATATATATATTGGTTCAAATAGAAACCAATCATATGGTACAAACTATGGAAACCGATCTTGACCAATCACATACTTTCTTCACTTTAGGTTCAAATCTAAATTATAAATTAATGATAAGGGTAATTTGGTA
>NC_037532.1:27284482-27290388 GCF_001531365.2 Cynara cardunculus var. scolymus | reverse complement strand
TTAATTTGATACTAATATCGATATATATTTGTCAAATTTTTATGATATTTTGAAACATATATATGAGAATTGTTTTGTTCGTGGTAATCGTGAAATCCAATATTGACCAATCATTTAAGATAATTACTATTATATTTTAAATAATCAAAAAAAGGTAATTTAGTAAAAAAAATGCAACTCATGTTTTTATCTTTCCATATCTCTCACCACTAATCAAACCAAAAATAAAAAAGATTCTCTATTTCCATCTCCTTCAATTTCTACTGGCAGCCATGGAAAGGAGTCGTCAAAAATAGATCGGTAATCGGCGGGGAAGAAGGAGATAAGGTGATGGAGACGTGGATGGTTGATTGAGGATCAAGTGGACTTAGAGACATCAACCAAGAAATCGTCGTGGGAACAGAGGGCTTGCAGATAGGATGATGCAGTGTCGGCTTAGGTGAACTCTACACCTTCCCACCC
The DNA here is from genome assembly GCF_001531365.2 of Cynara cardunculus var. scolymus. NCBI lineage: Eukaryota > Viridiplantae > Streptophyta > Magnoliopsida > Asterales > Asteraceae > Cynara > Cynara cardunculus. The sequence goes on along the minus strand of NC_037532.1, from coordinate 27,289,926 downwards.
TTTAAAGCGGCGATGATGTTGAACCATCGTCCCTTCTCTTGTTTTCCAACCGTACCAACGGTGAGGGTTCTCCGTTGATGATGTCACCATGGAACCAAACCTCTTCTTTCTATTCATCATCCATCGCTAGTCTTGAGAATCGCCTCATCGGTTCCCTGGTCCGTGAAGAAGGCCATATTTATTCCCTTGCTATCGTAGCCGCCAACCTCTTCTACATCGGATCAGACAACAAAGACATCCACGTCTGGAAAAACATGAAGATGTTTACTGCATTTAAGTCCAACAGTGATCTTGTAAAGACTACTAATATCTCCAGCAACAAGATTTTGATCGGCCATCAGGACGGGAAGATTCGCGTTTGGGAATCAAAGACCATGGACCCACAAATTCATAAACGCATTGAAATCAAACACCAACGTGAACAACATTATTAGAGCAAATGATGACAGCGATGCAAATAGATCTGGTTTCTAAACCCCCCCCCCCTCTCTGGTATCAAATATGAGTATTTCTTGGTTTCCAGATCCATGTCTTTAAGGAATTTTTCTGGTTTGGATCCTATGTTTGAGGCTATTGTTTTTTTTTTCCCTTCAAATATTGATGTGGGTATCATAGTGGTTATGTTTAATATAAAACCCATATCAAATGGGTCTCAATCCATATTCAAGACGGTAGCACAGTGATATCATAATGGGTATCACATTAGTATCATAATTAAATTGTGTATTAAAGTTCTTGGGTATCACAATGTGTATCACAATAGGTTCAATGATATCATAGTGGGTATCATTGTGTTTGTGTCTTACTGTTAGAAGTTCTTAGGTATCATAGTGTGTATCACACTAAAGGTCGTTTGTATGCATCTTATCTTTAACAGTGTCAATATTTTTAGGTATTACATTGTGTATCTTGGTGTTCGCCGGAATAAGTTCACTGGAGGGCGGAGGTTTCTGATTGGAGGTTGGAAAAGGGGAGAGGAGAGAGAAGAGTTTTAAAATAACCAAAATGCCCTTTAACTAAAATTTTAATTCAAAATTACCATAATTATCAACTTCATAATTTATCCATTGATTTGTAGTTGAAATTTGATCTTACAGTTATCACAAACTAACCAGTTCTCCCTTGAATGACCCTATATATATTTATATATACTAGAAGGGTACGCGCGCAATTCAACGAGATACATCTCGATTTTAATATTCTATTTTATTCTTTGTTTCTGTCGATGTTATAATACAATTTTATGTGTTTTTAAGAAAACAATAATGATTTTATTTTTGAATAAAATGTAAATTTGAAAAAATATATATCAAAGTTAATATCAAATCAACTATTTATAAGTTCTCATTTTTTTATGTAATTTTTTTTATTATAACTTAATTTAAGTTTAATAATGAAATAATTTATTTTTGGTTTAATAATACAACATTTTATAACGATAATAATTAAGTATTCTATTAGAACTCAATGATTATCCTAATTATATTTTAGATTTTTTATATTTAAAATGAGATGTTTATCCTGTATTTGATTATGTTTATCTGCAGTTAGTTACACGAATTTCGATATGGAGCTTTAATAAGTTGTACTTACGCACAATCTACTTGTAATCTTGAGTTTTAAGTAACATGCATTAATAAACAATACTTTATGCATAAAAAAAATAGTTTTTAAGAGTTTTTGTCAAATGCTTTATAATATAGTATATATATGAAGTTTTATTCTCAACTTCTCGCTATAAGTTTTATTTCTATCAGAGCCCAACCCTATATATATATACACACATGTACACATGTGTATCACATTAGTATCTTTTCTTTGATATCGTTTGGATTCTCGGTTCTTGGATGGAAAAAGCGACCAAAACCGAACCGACCAACATCCAATTACTCATTCGATTACCATCTAGTTATCCATCATCCAACTATTGTCAAATTTAATTTATTTTCATTTTCTTAAACCGGAATTGTTTTGTAATTGTGTTGGTTTTGACACATATTTAAGAGGATTAATCAAATTTGTCTCATTGTTCGAAAATTGGATTGAATTAACACATTGAATGAATCCGATCCGATCCGATTTGATAATCTGTTGGATGTCAGATGGATCCAATCAAATCGAATCCAATTAATATTGGTTAGATATAATCTGATTCAATGGATATCTAATAAGAATATCCAATGGATGAAACCCAGCCAATCCAATCATCCACTATATTGGATTGGATTGGTTGTCTGACCAGATTAAATCGATTGGCAAAATCCAACATTCAATGGATGATTGGATCGATTTGGTTTCCCTCATATACAGATAGATGTCAACCATTGAACATGTCTATATATTTCCCACTAATAAGAAACTTTGATATTTAATATTTATGAGAGATAATATCCTACTAATGTAAAAACTACTTTAATTAATATAAATAATATTGCGGTCTCGAAAATAGAGAATCTATTGGAGATGAATGTAAATTTTTCTGAAGATTTAACCACAAGGGTGGTGCCTGATTGGTTTGAGCTTGGCTCCAAAGATCAAAAGTACCAGGATGTCACAGATTCAAATCCAAAGAGATCTAAAAATCCCCTTGTGGCCACAGAGATTCAAATACGGTGACTCCGGGCTATCTGCAAAGCAGGTGGTCGCCCTGAGATTAGTCAGCTCTCATAGCGGGTTGTATATCCAGATTAATCAAAAAAATATATGAAGATTTTAAGTTCTAATTCTCCGTTTTGGAGAAATTTTAGAGAATCTGTTGGAGATGCTCTAAGGATTCTATATCTGAAAACATAAGTTGAAGAGAACATACGAGATTGCACCTTAATTGATACAGGATTGATTTAATTCAAAGGATGACAATATTGTTTTCATATGGTTTCTAAAACATGCTCAACTTTCTTATTCATAACTTCTAACTTTATGTTTGTTTTTGTCATGGCTGACTTTAAAACAACCCTTGTTTAGACAGTTTCATTAGCAATTTTAATATATTGCTTAGAAAGTGACACATGCATGAAAAACCAATCTTGATACATCATATGTGACATCCTTGTGGTGGATTGCTTGTTTAGAAATAGAAACTCTTCAACTGTGTTATATTCTCGAAACATCATATTCGAGATTTGAACGCAACTTCGGAAGTCATTGAAAACTTGGAAATTGCCTACGACGCCAATCCATGGCTTAGATTAACATGAAATGTTCCATTTTTGAACCACGGATGCAAAATCCCAAGTCATGTCTTAATATCATCACTATCAGAATGCAAAATTGTCATTTCATTTTAAAGTCCATAGTTTTGGACTTATGGAATATCGTTTTGTTTTAAGAGTAGATATTTATCATTATTAACCAATCTCGTGTACATATACATACATGATATGTATATATAAATACACACACACATATAGATGAGAGAGAGAGGGAGGGAGGAAGGTCAAAAGAGAACGCTAACTATTTAAAAAAACAAGAGAAAAATCGTTAATGTACATTTTTCTTGTTTTCTTAAATAGTCAGCGTTTTCATTTGAACCCGCCTCTCTCTCTCTCTCTCTCTCTCTATATATATATATATATGGAGGATCAACCAATAACATAGTCGAAATAAGAGAACAAGAAAATATACAAATCATATGTGGATTTTAATGCAATTAGACGATATCTTCAACACAATGCTGAGCGGGTGACCTGGTCCGCGATCTCAAGTTGCATAATTACACATGATTTTAAAATAAAATCACATGTAATTTGGTCGTTTAGTGTTCTCTTATTTGGTTATTGTCCCCGCATGAATTTGACTATATACACACACACACACACATCTATATATAGGCGGGTTCAAACGAGAAGCTAAACATTTGCGAGAAAGTGAAAAGTTTTAATATCATATATTATTACATGCATGATACATACGCTTAATTATACATGACTAAATGCATGTTGCATTGACGACATATAAATTTTTAAGAATTAAACACACCCAAAGGAGTGTAATCATATATGGTACCTAAACTTCTTATTTTCTTGCAAAATGTTTAACTTCTCGCATGATTCTTCTTCTTCTTCTTCTTCTTCTTCTTCTCTCTCTCTCTCTCTCTCTCTATATATATATATATATATATATATATGTATATATATAATTCTCTTAAATGTTGGAATCATTGCAACTTCATCTACACCACACAATTAAACAATCAATGGTTGGGGATAAGGCGATTGCGGTTAAGGATAAGACAATTACATCTTTAAAAATTTAAAAAACAAAAATACTCCTTAAAATGGTAAGGACAATAGGACTAAATTTTATTGGGTTGCATTAGGTGCAACATTTGAAAATTTTGTATTTGATTTGCAATCTATATATATGTATAGGCGAAGAATCGTGTGGGAAAAAAAGTTATGTGAGAAGCGTAAGAAGTGATCTGAACTCTTGATCACTTTTTATCTCATGCCCACCCGTGAATTGCGTTTTAAAGGAAATTGATCTGGTGCATCTCGGTACATCTCATTAGTGTTGATATTCAATTAGAATTAATTAAAGAGTGGTGATCTTTTCTTATGTTCCTCTCTATAATTTTCTTTCTAACTAGAAAGTAACCCTATACGTATATAAGGTTGGATTTCAGTGAAAAGGAGAATTAAAGTGAGAAGCGTAAAAAAGAATCTCCATCCCTGGATGCACATTAGGATGAGATGCACCGAGATGCATCTGATCAATCCTCGTATCAAGAGCAATTTATGAGTGAGTTTGAGATTAAAAGTGATCAAGGGTTCCGATCCATTCTTACACTTTTCATTTGAACCCTCATTCTCACACAATTTTCGCCTATATATAAAAAAATATAAAATGTAGAACTACACCAATTAAGATCGGACCAACCCTTCTCAGGATTGAACAATCCTACTTCAATTAAGATCTTCATGTAAATGACTAGTTATATGTCTGAGAGCAATGGGATAACCAATTTTATCCATCTAAAGTTGATTATGATAACTCTTACCTGTCCCAAACAAAACCCGCCTTCAAGGATACTAGTGTGAGGGGACATTTTTTTGACGCTCGCTCAATGACCGAGGCTAACAGAGCAGCCCAAGATCAAACTCGAGACAAATCTTGGATTTAAGTAAAATCACACTGTCCCTTTGTCAAATGAGTTACATATCCAAGACTTTGAACGTATATAAAACAACTCTATCTTTGTTTAATTGTTTTAGACTATATTATTACGTGTCTATAAATAATATATTTAAAATAGTGTTATATACATATATATATATATACATATATATATATATATATATATAGGGGAGCGATCAAATGCAAACCACTCAATTTGTACAAACCGTGCAAACCGCATTCAACCAATCATAATTTTTCATTTTGTTCATTTTTTTGTAATTATGAGAGGTTGATTAATCATTTTTATTGTGGAGGGTGTTAATCAT
>NC_037532.1:27270611-27284028 GCF_001531365.2 Cynara cardunculus var. scolymus | reverse complement strand
TATATATATATATATATATATATATATATATATATATATATATATATATATCTTAACATGTTATAAAAATCTGTCGGATGGTATTATTTATAGGTAACCTACTAATATCCTTCCATGTAGCATCCTTATCTTATGCTTTTAACGTTGAGCCTTGCATCATCCAATTGGTTGACTGGATAATCAACGCGCTATTGGACTCGAGATGTGCCACCGCCCCATTTTCTTTACTTCCATTTAGACCCCTCTATTTTATATAATCAACACTTGGTCCCTTCTAGTTCTATAATAGACAGAAACACCTTATTAGTACCATCACATAAGTTTTATGTGCCAAAGGGCATTGTGTTATTTTACAAACTTATTCAAATCACATTGATTTTATTGTTTGATGGAGAAAAGTACGATCATTGTAAATTATGACTATGTTCTATACATCTGTTGTGGCTTGCATTACAAACAATATTTTGTGTAAGAATTGAGTGTTTATAGGATTAAGACATATACGAGTTCATTGGTTGTATCGTGTATGTATATATTTGTATGCTATACGTATCTATTGTGTTGGATGAAGGGTCTATTAGGTATTCATGTCAATGATGTTGTATCTTCTTTGCATCTAACGTGCGAAGAACATGACTCCCTGCAAAATTAGATACCAAAAAGCAGATAGTCATATTAGTTTTGAAATGTGTTATATAAAAACATTCTAAAAACCTAGTTTTGTTGTAGTGTCATGACTTATGTTTATTGTGAACCAGTTCTAGAAGCTTAATATAATTGATACCATATTTTTCTTTTTAAGTTATGAGATTTGTTTTAATTCAAAAATCAGCTTTTTAGTTTTTGGTAACTAAAAAAAAAATTTACTCCGTGAAAGGTAAATGTGTCTTTTTTTCTAAAACCAACAAAATAAAGGTCTTACATGACCATTTTTAGAATTAAAGGGTTTTAATGGTGTATAGTCATAAGATGAGGGGTCTAAATGGAACTATTCAAACTCCATTCTTCATGTCATGCCTCGTAAACAAACCCCGTATATTGAGGTGGTGGAATTCATACCAAATATTGTTGGCCCCCACCAAATATAGAAGTGGATAACGCCGAATCTTCACGATGCCCACAAAAGTACAACCATAAATGCTTACAGGACACATGCATGCATATCCCACTTGTACCCTTATCCTCTTTTGCCTTTAAATCCATTACTCTCGTCTTTCTAGCTTTACTCATAAGCAAAGAAAAAGCATTACGCTGTGTTCATACCTGAAACCCTATTTTTGTTCTTAAATTTTTCAAAAGCTGTACAGTGGATATTGGTTGGAAAGAATCAAGCTTTTATAAACCAAGAGATCTAAGTTTCAGAATTCAGAAATGACGATGATGGAGATGGGCTCTTCTTCTTTAGATCAAGAAAACAAGATTAAGATGATGGGTTATGAAGATGATGATTCGTTTTCGTCTGATGTTTCGAGTTTGGTGTCTTCAGATGATGAATCTGATGATGAAGAAAGCAACTCTTCCTCCGGTGGTGGTTCTTCTCCGCCGCGGACGACCGCCTTGGGTGACATGTCTGATCTCCTCCAGCAACTTCCATCCAAGTAAGTCGTAGTCCATTCGTTACTACTGTATATACATATGCTTAGATTGATCCAAAGATGTTGAATCTGTTCTTATATTTGTGTTTGATGAATTTACAGAAGAGGGTTATCGAAACACTTCCAAGGGAAATCACAATCTTTCACATCTTTATCGAAAGTTATGTGCTTAGAAGATCTTGCAAAACCAGAAAACCCTTTCAATAAGAAGATGAAATCTTGCAAAAGCTATGTGGGTTTATCGAGAGTTCTTCCACCTCCAACAAGAAGTTCTTCTTCTTCAAAGCTTTTCAACAAGAAAGCACCATCCAGAGCTTCGTGTTCTTCACTGAGCATCGGAAGAAATGGAAGCTATCTTGGATTAAGCAACAACAGTAGGCCACCTACTCATCCATCTCATAACAATGGGGCCTGCTTCTAGTTAGCTTCTCAAATCATGCCATACCCCTTTGTTTGAGGCAATCAAAATTGAATTAGATCGTTTTCTTGCTTTGCGGACGTCCGTAAGGGAAGTTTCTTCCCTTTGCAATTTGTATTTGTGAGAGACTTCTGTCATGAAACCCATATTTGTGTATCGGATTTAAAATACAATCAGTGTGTATATACTAATTAATGGATTTGTTCAAGCGAATTGATCAATTGGGTGCGTCGATATGCATTTGGATATTGGTTAAACTCGTTGATCAAAAACCAACCAACGATCTTAAGCGAGATTTGAGCTCAAGATTTCATACAGGTTCTTAATAAGAACAACTGATCATGGTCTATTCCTCCTTCGCTTTCCATAAGTCTACAAATTGAAGATAAAAATCTTAAAAAGAAAGGGTGATTTGAAAATTGAAGGCATATGTCAGCCTTCCATGTGCATATATATCATCTTACTTCGGCCAGTTGTAGATTTACGGGCGTTTGTCTCCCATGTGCATTTATATTATTCAAACTAAAACTTCGTCTATGAAATTCTTACCTGCTAATTAAACGTTTATCAAGTGGAATTTTTATCCTTTGACGACACAATTGATTGGGTGTGTAAATTAAAAAAAAATCCATTTATGGACTTAAATAGTCGCCTCGACAATGGTACAGTAAGTTTGATTTGGTTATGCTCTTGTATGACATTTGGCAAAATAAATTCAGGTCTGGTCATAGGCATCTCGCATTGGTGAGTATAGGCTCGTCACATTTTAGAAATTAGAAGCTAAGTCATGATTCTGCTAGAAAAATCTAAAATTTTTGCCTATTTTGCATTTAGGAGAGTGAATTGCTTAATTAATCCATAAAATACCAATTCAAGTAACATTTCTCATTTTTTTTAACATATATGTTTGGTATAAAAAAAATCTTAGAAACTAAATTAATTATTCATCTATAATTATTTAAATTGAATTTTCAAAAAAAAATTATAAATAAATCACCAACTTTTTTTTAAACTTTTTAAAATCTCATCATTTTTTTCTTTTCCCAAAAACCTACCCTTTCTCCTCCCTTCCCCCTCCCCTTTTTGACCGTCCAATGAATTCTCCCCCCCTCTCTCCAATTTAAAACCCCCTGACACCCTCTCATTTTCCCATTCCAAGTCAAGAGTTGGAACCCCCCTCTCTCTCTAAACTCTCTCTAAGAGCTCTTCCAAATCCCACTCCATATCCTCTCTATTTTCTTTCAACATTCAGCCCCAAAATTATCATTTCAAAGAGTTAAAAGTTTTTTTTAAAGGTAAGCATCTATCTCATAGAGTTTTAAAACTCATTTTGCTTAGTAGTATCTTTCATTTTACATATTTTGTAGTTCTCCTTCCTTTTTATTATTTATATAACTAGTTCTTGCTAATAACTATTCCTAGGATCTTAATGTTTGTAGATTCTCATCCAAAAACATGTTGTATGTTTTAAGATGGTGATAATCCATGATCAAACCCAAGTTAAGATCAAGGAAAGAACATTTGGAGATTTTGACTAACATCCCAATCAAGTATTCAAGTTCTATCACTTTGCTTTCAAAATAAATCATAAAAATCTCTCATACTCATTAAATACCAATTTTGAACTTCATGCATGTGATAAAATCTCATATCTCAAATACTAAAAATAGAGCACAAGTCTTAGATTTCAAAAAAAAAAAAAAGTTCTCATTAACAACATATGATGAACATTCTTTAGAGTTTTGGCAAAATACTTTTGTTTATTTTGATGCATATAAGTATTGATGGTTAATCTAGTTTGTCATCATAATATTTTTTTTATTTCTTTCTTTTTTTTTGATTTAAAGTTTATAAAATCATGACCTAAATAAAAGGTGTGTGAGAATCAAAGGTTTGGAATACATGTTCTTAATACCCCTTTCTGCAGCAATCTGGCAGATTCTAACTACTGACTTCGGAGGACCGTAAATTCTAAAATACCTAACCAAATAAGATGAAACTTCTTCTGGAATTTAAGTCTGTGTGTTAGATTTTAAACCCAAGTGGTCTCACCTAAAAACGTCGAGATTTCGACCTCCAAACACTCTACATAAAATAAGTGCGCAAATAGCTAAACCTTCTAGATAACTGATGTTATAAGACCTACCTGAGGGATCTATCTGTCTTAAAAATTTATGTTTCCTATGTCAAAAGTCTTCTATCTTGATATATTAACTTGGATAAAAACATCCTGACTCAAATGATTTTGGAAGGCAAATAAAGAAACGCATAAAATAACAGAAAAATCGCGACAACAAAGCTTAAAAATAAAATGAGGTGTTCATCTGTAAAAAAAAATTGCTTACCCCTCTTCTTTATAAAATTATTGAAATAATAGAAGCTATTTACTTTTTCTTTCTTTTTATTATTATTATTTTTCTTCCATAAAATAATAACTCAAATAAAATTCAGTTTTTCATAAGGCATTTTATAATAAATAAGCATCACTGGAACCTTAAGATCTAGGCTGGAATCTCATTAGTAGTTCGATTTTCGTTGGACCGAAGTATGACAGGACCTTGATTGTATTCGGTAGATTTTTGGAATCAGTCCTTGCATATCTCGGTGAGTTTTCACAGCCCCTTTTCACTATTTTTGCATTTTTGGGGGAAAAAACATGCTACTAATACTACGTACCGGTTGTTCTATTATACGTGAATTGTTAAATTATTCTTATTGCTATTGCACTTTGGTTTGACAACCCCACTTTTAAATGACGAGTTAGAAGTGCATTTTACCAATAACAACAAGAGTCTTACACATGTGGAATTATTTCACCGCCGAGGTAGGACGTGAGAAATACAAGTACTCATGTTGGCGATAGAACATGTAGTCGCGGGGTGTTCTGTCATTAGGTTTGGTAGTGGGCTCGTGGCTTTAGCATTTAAGCATACAATTTACCTTGTGCGTTACAAATTACCGGTTACTTATCCATTGTGCGGATTAAACCGTTTTGCGAGTTAAACTTTTTACTTATTATTTTAAAAACCTGTGAACTCACCAACTATTTCAGTAGTTGACCTCCTTTGGCATGATTTTCAGGTGTTCATCAATAAGGTTGGCATATAGGAAGACATCATGTGGAAGCATATCGTTTTTTCTCTTTTTGTCAATATTTTTAAGATGATTTTCCTCTCAAAACCTTTGAAGCAGCATACTTAGTGTGTGAATAGGCATTGCATATCATAGATGATTATAGTTATAACCTTAGTGACTTAGTGCAATCTTATCTCAATATCACTATGTCGTCATCATCAATTTTTTCTCGCACTACTAACTCGATCGATGAGTCGAGTTATGTCACTGATCGTCCCTGAGTCAACCCACCTATCATTCGCGAGGAGGAACCCCACATGCACACCAATTCAGATCATGAGGTGTCTAGCAAGAGGATTACTAGAGACCATCCGAGAGTGCCACCGAATTCCAAGATACCCCAGCCGACCCCAGTATTTCACCAGGCGAATCCCCATAGACCGCGCGCTCGACAGACGACAAGAAAGAGCATCCCGATGCCAAGGAGGGTAGGTTAGGAACATCACGACAGGAGCTGGAGATGACGCCCTGTGCAGTCGTGTGTTTACCCTTAGAACATACTCCTTGCATGACGCAGGCTGAGGCACAGAGAGTTCAGGCCATGGCAGCTGAGCTGCGTGATTGTCGAGTGAGGTTGGCATACCAGCATCAGGCTATGTCTAATTTGTCGAAGGCGGCAAACCTCCTATATCAGACTTCGATCAAGGCATGGGAGACCGCCAATGAGGCAAGAAGAACCACGCGGAGGATGGTGCTTTTGTGTCAGATAGTGGGACGACTGGTGCTGGCGACGTTTGTGTTGTTGCTCCTGATGGTTGCAAAATATGGTGGTGATGCAGTTGGCTAGCGAATAAGTCTCATAGCAATGAGAGTTTTGTTTCATTAGAATTTAGGCCATTGATTAATTTGAAATCGAGGAAGTTGAAGGATGCTTACACTATTGAATTTGCCAATGGCCATGAAATAAAGGCTAGAGATGTAATCTTAGGTTGTGCCTTGAATCTAGCAGATAGGTTATTTAATATTGATCTTATTCCAATAGAATTGGGGAATTTCTACGTAGTAGTCGTCACGGATTGGTTGTCTAAGCATCAAGGCCGTTAGAATACCACTCCAAGGCAAAGAAACCCTTACTATACAAGTGGATAAACTTGGGAAGAGCCTATGTTTAGTATCGTGTATGAAGGCCCGTAAGTATTTGAGGAAGAAGTACGTGGCATTCTTGGCACGCGTTGTTGAAAAGAAATCAGAGGAGAGGCAAATCCAAGATATTATCCAGAAATATTTTCAGATGATTTGTTTGGACTTCCTCCGTCTAGACAAGTTGAATTCCGAATTGACCTAATTCCCGGAGCAACGCCTGTCGCTAAAGCACCATACCATCAGCTAAAATGCAGGAGTTGTTAGGTCAACTTCAGAAACTTTTGGACAAGGGATTCATTTGGCCAAGTTCTTCACCTTGGGGAGCTCCAGTCGTGTTCGTAAAAAATAAGATGGGTCATTTCGAATGTGCGTTAATTATAGGGAGTTCAACAAATTGACGATCAATAATCGATATCCCCTCCCCTAAATCGATGATCTGTTCAACCAGTTGCAAGGTGCTAGTTATTTCTCAAAGACTGACCTTCGGTCAGGGAAACATCAACTTAGAGTTCGTGAGGAGGACATCCCTAAGATAGCCTTTAGGACTCGATATGGACACTATGAGTTCTTAGTTATGCCCTTCAGTCTAACAAACGCACCGGCAATATTCATGGATTTAAGGAATAGGATCTGTAGACCGTATCTAGACACGTTTGTGATCGTATTCATCGATGACATTCTGTGTCATTCATGGAGTAAGGAAGATCATGAGCAGCATTTGAAGTTGATGTTAGAGTTATTCAAGGAGCAAGAGTTGTATGCTAAGTTTTCAAAGTGTGAATTATGGATTTGGGAGGTACCTTCTCTCGGTCATGTGATTGGCGAAAAAGGAATTAATGTGGATCTGGCTGAGGTTGAGGCCATAAAGAAATGGGAAGTCCCAAAAACCTCGACAAATATTCGTCAATTTCTGGGTTTGGCAGGTTATTAATAGCTATTCATTGAGAATTTATCGAAGATTGCCCAATCATTAACAGCGTTGACCCAAAAAGATAAGAAATTTGTTTGGGGAAAACCACAAAAAAAGATGCATTTCAACTACTAAAGCATAAGCTAAGAAATGCGTCGATTATGGCATTGCTAGAAGGAACCGACAACTTTGTAGTATATTTTGACATATCATGCCAAGGTTTGGGTTGCGTATTGATGCAGAAGGACAAGGTTATAGCATACGCTTCAAGAAAACTCAAAGTTCATGAGAAGAATTATACCACTCATGACCTAGAGCTAGGAGCTGTGGTTTTCGCTCTTAAGATATGGAGACATTATTTATACGGCACTAAGTGCACTGTTCTTACCGACCACATAAGTCTCCAACATATCCTCGATCAAAAGATGCTCAATATGAGGCAGAGAAAGTGGGTGAAATTGCTTAGTGATTATGATTGTGAAATCCGATACCACCTAGGTAAGGCTAGCATAGTGGCAGATGCTCTAAGTCAGAACGAATGGATAAAACCTTCACGGGTACAGGCATTGGGAACGCTTGTTCAGAAGAGTTTAAAGACTCAAATCTTTGAAGCCCAAGATAAAGAAATAAAGATGAAAAGTTTGAAGAACAAGACCCTACATCATCTAGAGCAAAGGTTTCAAACTGTGTCTGATGAAATACGTTACTTCAAGGACAGAGTTTGGGTTCCAAATGCTAACAACATATGGGAAGTAGTTTTGGAGGAAGCACCATAAATCCAGATATTCGATTCACCCAGGGACGGATAAGATGTACAAGGACCTAAAGGAATACTATTGGTGGTTAGGAATGAATAAAGATATTGTCCTGTACGTAGAGAGATGCTTAACTTGCTCAAGGGTCAAGGCAGAATATCAGAAGTCGTCCGGATTGTTACAACCACCCGAGATCCACAATGGAAATGGGAACAAATCTCCATGGTTTTTATTACCAAATTGCCTATAACCGCTGAAGGACATGACGTGATTTGGGTAATAGTGGATCGACTAACGATATCTGCACATTTCCTTCTTATTCGGGAAGATTTTAAGCTGGAAGCTTGCTTAAATCTACATCAACAAAATTGTCGCAAGACATGGAGTACCTATTTCCATCATCGCAGATAGAGATAGCCGCTTCACATGGCGATTTTGGCAATCATTTCAGAGAGCGCTGGGTACACAACTAAATTTGAGCACCGCCTATCATCCCCAAACGGACGGGCAGAGTGAACGGAAAATTAAAACCTTAGAAGATATGCTTCGAACATGCGTGATCGATTTCGGAGGAAGTTGGGACATTCATTTACCCTTGGTAGAATTTTCCTACAACAACAACTATCACACTAGTATTCAATGCATGCCATATGAAGCCTTATATGGGTGTAAGTGTCGATCACCACTTAGTTGGTTGGAAATTGGGGATAGTCAAATAACGGGACCAGACATTGTGCAAGAGACTACTGATAAGATTTCAATCATCAGAGAAAGACTTCAGGCTGCCAGGGATCGTCAGAAAAGTTATGCGAATAAACAGAGAAAGCCTCTTGAGTTTCAGGTTGGGTATAAAGTGCTCTTAAAGGTATAACCATGGAAAAGGTTAGTGCGATTTGGGAAGAAAGGGAAGTTAAGCCCTAGGTATGTTGGATCATTCGAGATCACCGAAAGAATTGGTCCAGTGGCATACAAACTCAAGCTACCTCAGGAATTAAGCGCCATTCATGATACGTTCCATGTGTCAAATCTCAAGAAATGCCTGGCTGACGATTCATTAATCATTCCCCTAGAAGACGTTCAGATTGATAATCAGCTGCACTTCATAGAAGAACCAATTGAGATCCTCGACATAGAAGTTAAGCAGCTAAAACGAAGTAGAATTCCGATCCTAAAGGTTCGTTGGAAATAGAGGCGTGGGCCTGAATATACTTGGGAACGTGAGGATTTCATGAGCCGCAAGTATCATCACCTCTTTGCTCAAGATACGGTGAATATAGGTAACAGTTGAATTTCGGGACGAAATTCTTCCAATCGGGGAGACTGTGACATCCGACAAAATAAATTCAGGTCAGTTCTGGTCATAGGCATCTCGCATTAAAGTTTATAAAATCATGATCTAAATAAAAGGTGTGTGAGAATCAAAGGTTGGAACACATGTTCTTAATACCCCTTCCTGCAGCAATCTGGCATATTTTAACTACTAACTTTGGAGGACCATAAATTCTAAAATACCTAACCAAATAAGATGAAACTTCTTCTGGAATTTAACTTTGTGTGTTAGATTTTAAACCCAAGTGATCTCACCTAAAAACGTTGAGATTTTGTTCTCCAAACAGTCTACATAAAATAAGTGCGCAAACAGCTAAACCTTCTGGATAGCTCATATTATAAGACCTACTTGAGGGACCTATCCGTCTTCAAAATTTATGTTTCCTATGACAAAAGTCTCCTATCTTGATATATTGACTTGGGGCAAAACCTCCTGACTCAAATGATTTTGGAAGGCAAATAAAGAACCGCATAAAATAATAGAAAAATCCCGACAGCAAAGCTTAAAAATAAAATGAGGTGTTCATGTGTAAAAAAAATTGTTTACCCCTCTTCTTCATAAAATTATTGAAATAATAAAATCTATTTACTTTTTCTTTTTCTTTCTTTTTATTTTTATTTTCTTCCATAAAATAATAACTCAAATAAAATTCAGTTTTTCATAAGACATTTTATAATAATTAAGCATCACCGGAACCTTAAGATCTAGGCTCGAATTTCATTAGTAGTTCGATTTTCGTTGGACCGAAGTTGGACCGGACCTTGGTTGCATTTGGTAGATTTTTGGAATCAGTTCTTGCATATTTCAGTGAGTTTTCACAGCCCCTTTTTACTATTTTTGCATTTTTGGGGGAAAAGCATGCTACTAATACTACGTACCGGTTGTTCTATTATACGCGAATTGTCTAATTATTCCTATTGCTATTGCACTTTGGTATGTATGCTTATGTTAGTTTGCCTGAGTTTTCTTTTACTATCACTCTTAAATCCCCGTTCCCTTACACTACCTATTAATTGATTTATATGAACCGTTGGTAATTATGGATAGCGCTATTTGGTTTGACAACCCCACTTTTAACTGACAAGTTAGAAGTGCATTTTACCAATAACAACAAGAGTCTTACACATGTGGAATTATTTCACCACTAAGGTAGGACGTGAGAAATATAAGTACTCATGTTGGCGATAGAACTTGTAGTCGCGGGGTGTGCTGTCATTAGGTTTGGTAGTGGGCTCGTGGCTTTAGCATTTAAGCATACAATTTACCTTGTGCGTTACAAACTACCGGTTACTTATCCATTGTGCGGATTAAACCGTTTTACGAGTTAAACTTCTTACTTATTATTTTAAAAACCTGTGAACTCACCAACTATTTCAGTAGTTGATCTCCTTTGGCATGGTTTTCAGGTGTTCATCAATAAGGTTGGCATATAGGAAGACATCATGTGGAAGCATATCGCTTTTCTCTTTTTGTCAATCATGCTATTTCCCTTTTGAAAAGTTGTAATTTTATGTCATTGTTAACCTTTGAACTTTCTTCTTTACTATGGTTGGTGTTGTCTTCTACTTTATGCTGTGAAACCCTTCAGCTGTTACACTTCGTGTTTCCACTTTAACGGTTGTGACATCTTGTTGCGTTTTGAGCGTAGTGAGAGAGACGTTTGTGTCTATCATAGATCAAGCAGTTACATTTTTACTTATCTACTTCTTTATGTTGATGACATGCTGGTAGCTTGCAGGGATCAATTTGAAAATCAACCGTTTGAAAGATAGGTTGAAATCAGAATTCGAAATGAAGGATCTTGGTGAAGCTCGTGTTATTCTCGACATGGAAATTGTTTGGGACAGTAAGTCTCATACTCTCAGGTTGACACAACAGGGATATATTCAGAAGATTTTGAAGCGATTTAATATTGATGGAGCAAAACCGACGTGCACGCCACTTCCAAGACACATCAAGATTACAAAAGACGATTGTCCGGTAGACGATATTGGAAGAGCTGAGATGGAAAAAATTTTGTATGCTAGTGCAGTCAGGATTCTTTTATATGCTATGGTATGTATTTACCGACCTTGCACATTCTGTTGGAGTGATTAGTCAGTTTATATCGAATTCGGGTAAGTCACATTGGGCAGCATTGAAAACTGTATTTCGTTATTTGAAACGTACAGAAACTCACAGTCTCATTTATGGTATGCAAAACAACTGTGATTGTTGGTTACTACAATTCAGATTACGCAGGTGATCGTGTCAGTTGGAAATCCGCTTCCGGTTATGTTTTTAAATTAGTTGGAACAACTATCAGTTGGAGATCTCAGTTACAGTCTGTTGTTGCATTATCGACTACCGAAAATGAACTTATTGTGGCGGTTGAGTCTGTTAAAGAAGCGGTTCATTTATAGGAACTCTTGGTTGGTTTGGGCTTGAAGCAGTCTACTATTTGGCGGCTACAATGACATCACTAACTTGAAGTCTCAAATTGCCAACTTGCATGGGCATAGGTTTGCCGCCCAATCTAGTGAATCTCCTATTGGCAACCTACTTCATTATCTTATCCATATCATTAACATGCCATCTTGCCAACATGAAGAAAAAAATGTGGCTGCCATTTTTTCGCTATAAATATGGACGCATGCATAACATTAAAACGATCACCAAGTTTCTTTCCTTCTATTTTGTTTTCTCTCGTCGTTTTTGTTATATATATATATATATATATATATACACATTATATTATAAAGCATTTGACAAAAACTTTCAAAAACCATTTTTTATGCATGAAGTACAATATATTGATGTATATTACTTAAAATTTAAGATTACAAGTAATTTTGCGTAAGTACAACTTATTAAAGCTCCATTTTTAAATTCGTGTAACTAACTGTTGATAAACATAATCATATACATGATAAACATCCATTTTAAATATAGAAAATCTAAAATATAATTAAGATAATCATTGAGTTCTAACAGAATGTTTAATTATTATTTTAAAAAATTATATTATTAAACCAAAAATAATCTATCTATACTATATTACTAGTTGTCTACCCGCGCAATGCAATGGGATGTAAAAAGCTCATTAAGACTATTCATTTTTTGAGATATCAAATTTCTTAAAGATGTAACAAAGCCTACTACATTTGTGTCTAATTTAGATTCAAATACACATACATCCAAAATGTTGGTGTAGGTTCTAAAAATATTCATAAACCCTTAATCACAACCCGAATGACTGGAGCGGTGGAGCAAGATACAAGTATTTGCCAAGGACTGGAGCGGTGAAGCAAGATACTTGACCCGAATCACAACCCATCTCGAATATATTGAACCAAAGAAACCCTTAAAAGCAAATGAGTTTGTTAAAGTATACAAATACTGTAAATGTAGATCCGGAGCTCCGAAATGCCAACCATTAAAATAAGCAGCTAGATCAAACCATAGTAGTAAAATGGAAAGCCAAAGGAAGACTTTTATGCATGTATAAAAACATGTGGAAGTTGTAAGGGTGTCGGTGCGACCGGAGGAGAGACGACGAGGAGTGGCGGAGGCGAGGAATAATGTAGCTGGGGCAATGGAGGTGATCGGGAAAAATCAATCATGAATTATGAAAATATGGGGTTTACATTTGAAATGGTAAGAGAGTTTTTGATGGTAAGATGAAAATCTTGGGAACATAAAGTGTCAAAATTTGAAAGGAGTAGATGGTTTAAATTTTCAATGTCTATTGGGAACCAAAACTAAATATGAGAAAGATAAAACTTAAAAGTATGAGTTGTAAAAGGTGAAGCATTGTTGAGTCGTACCATTATGCATAAATGACTTGTAATTAAGACTTCATGCATAAAGAAGTAGTACCTTATGCATTTAAGGTTGTTTTTAAGACTTTTATCAAATCTGCTTTATAAGGTAGTATAGATAAAACATATGACAAAAACTCTTAAAAATCATTTTTAATGCATGAAATACTGTTTATTGATGCGTATTACTTACAATTCAAGATTAGAAGTAAATTGTGCGTAAATACAACTTATTAAAGCTCTATGTTTGAATTCATGTAACTAACTGTGGATAAACATAATCAAATAGATGATAAACATCTTATTTTTAAAGTATAAAAAATCTAAAATATAATTAGGATAATTATCGAGTTCTAACAAAATAATTAATTATTATATTTATAAAAAATTA
>NC_037532.1:27259718-27263518 GCF_001531365.2 Cynara cardunculus var. scolymus | reverse complement strand
ATCGGATAGGGATGAAATTGTTAAGGATAAACGTGTTTAAGAGTTTTTAAGAGTTTTAGCCAAATGCTTTATAAGATAATATATATATATATATATATATAATATAAATTTGTTTTAAGAAAACTTTGGGTAGCTGATTTATTGATCCAAGGATCTCGTAAACACATTGTAAATTCTCCTGGTTAGTAATGAATATTTCTCTCTCCCTGTGAACGTACACTATCACCTCTATAGTGGAACCACGTTAAATCTCATTGTCTCGATTTACGTTCCACTTTGATATTTGATCGTATACTTGATATAACTGCTAATTCTACATTTGTGGATCAGTATAAATTGTTAGACCGTAATATACAATATCTAGATCTCATTAATCCACATTTGTTGTATTAGGTCAATTTGCACTCCGATTTATTGTTATCACTTTAGAACCGCAAATCACTTTGTAATACGATATTTTAACTGCAACCGACTCTACACTTTCTCTATTTTAGTCACTTCCCCAAGCTTTTGACCATCTCAGATCTAAGCTTTAATTTATGTACATTGTTCAACCCTCGAGCTTAGGATTGTATGACATGAAATTAATGTAAGAGTATCATCGTTAAAAGTCGACATTATCCATGAGTGAGAACATAAACAATGCGTACATGTGATACAGGATCTGTCAAGCGATCCTCAAGAATAGTTTATTCTTGGACAAATTAAAACGCTTAAGAATCTTCTATATACTTCGTCTACGAAAATGATTGAATTTAATAATGTTTAAATGTTTAATTCAAAGTCGAGACATTGCCATAACCTTTTCTTGATGATGATCTTCATCTTGGTAATACCGAGTTTGTTCCATATGAACTTCTTTTTCAGATCTCTTGCTGTTTGTGGGTGATGTGTTCTCAGAGATTCTAAGGGTTTTTGCAATCTTTCTGAGCTCCCCTTTCAGAACTTTATTTGTACCTGTCTTTGGTAGCTCTTTCACAAACTCCACCTTCTTGGGAACCATAAATTTTGGCATATTTTTCTGGCAATATCTCAAGATTTTGGATTCCGATGTGCTTCCTGTATTTTTCAAGACCACGAAAGCACAAGGGCTCTCCCCCCACCGTGGGTGAGGCATCGCCACCACCGCCGCTTCGAGTATGGCGGGGTGTTTGAATAAAACCGATTCCAGTTCCACGCTACTGATGTTTTCTCCGCCGGAGATGATCACRTCTTTTGACCKGTCTTTGATTTCTAGRTATCCRTCGGGATGGATRACACCCACRTCGCCGGTKAARAACCATCCKTTYTKRAAGGCTTTTKCAGTCTCYYTTTCRTCTTTTAAGTACCCTTTCATGATGCTACTTCCTCTGAGAACGATCTCTCCCATCATCTTCCCATCATGCAGAACGCTCTCCATGGTGTCCTTGTTCTTCACATCSACGTCAGCGAGTGTGAGTATACTTACACCCTGACGAGCCTTCAATCTGGCTTGATGATCTCTAGGTAGCTGGTTCCATTTCGATTGCCACTCACACACAAGAGCAGGTCCGGTGGCCTCAGTGAGGCCGTAGGCATGCATGATGTGGAATCCAAGATCCTCCATCTTCTCCAAGAGGACGGCCGGCGGTGGCGCTCCTCCGGTGAG
This sequence comes from Cynara cardunculus var. scolymus, assembly GCF_001531365.2. Taxonomy (NCBI): domain Eukaryota; kingdom Viridiplantae; phylum Streptophyta; class Magnoliopsida; order Asterales; family Asteraceae; genus Cynara; species Cynara cardunculus. The sequence continues at coordinate 27,261,891 of NC_037532.1, read as the reverse complement.
TATGTTGACTTTGGAGGTTATTTCACGACGTTCATGGGGCTTGGCCTCTAAAAGGATGTTGAATACAATAGGGGCACAACACATATGAGTCACCTTGTGCTGAGAGATGCTTCTGTACATTTCTTCAGCAGTGGTGTTGCGTATGCACACGTTCGTGCCGCCTCGTGCCGCTACACCCCAGGTGAACGTCCAGCCGTTGCAGTGGAACATCGGCAGTGACCAAAGGTACACGGCTTCGGTACCCATTTCCCAGCCTTGAATTAAGCTCATGGTGCTCAGAAAAGCACCACGGTGGCTGTAAACCACCCCTTTGGGATCAGAAGTTGTTCCAGACGTGTAATTCAGCGCGATGGCGTCCCACTCGTCTTCAAGATCTTCACCTATGTATCGAGGATTTCCATGGCGGATGAGTTGCTCATACTCCAACTCTCCAAGACGGATGCCCGTGGGCTTCTTAATGTCATCAATCACAATAACCAAAGGCATAACATACTCGGTTGAAGAGGTGCATTCCAAACGTGCCACCAGCAATCGCAGCGCCTCCGATGCTATGGGCACATACTCATAGTCGATAAAAAAGACCTTGGCTTCAGAATGAATGAGAATGGTGGCTATGTTTTTAGCATCTAGCCTGGTGTTCATTGCATTCAACACTGCTCCTGCCATTGGAACTGCGAAATGCATCTCATACAATGCAGGTACATTTGGTGCCAGTACAGATACCTGTTAAATCAATCAAACCCTAAATTAACAACAAGATCACATTACATATATAACCTTGCTGTATCCATTCACAAAAACAAACTAAAGTTCTTGTTTTTCGCTTAGAATCCATGAACCCATATATATTCGAGACTCAAAAAGCAAGACACTTACAACGTCGTTCTTGGTAACATTTAGCGAGCGGAGGGAGTAGGCGAGACGGCAACATCGTTCATAAGTTTGGCGCCAGTTGAAGCGAACTCCATCGTATATGACGGAGGTACGGTTGGAATAAACCACAGAAGCTCTCTTGATGAAAGTAAGAGGAGTAAGAGGGACATAGTTTGCTGGACACTTGGCTAATCTGTCCATTAATAGCTCAATAGATTCAAATTGATATAATTGTTGTTGCAGAAAAAAATGAAGTATATGATATTAATCGAGAGATGGAGATGTATGTAATAATGTTGTGGGAGGGAGAGGAAGAAGTGATGTATATAAATAGAGGTAAGAATCAAGTTATGTAGAGGGAAGGGATGGGAGCCATTGAGATTTGTTGGATAGAAACCAGGAAGATGCTATGATGTTGCAAGACAAATTCCCTATGATTTTGTGTCTGAACACATCTTTGACTTTAAGGCCTTTTGCATGTTTTTTTTTTCTCACGTCATCTTCATCAAATAATAAATTTAATTGGTTTTCTTATATATATATATATATATAGAGAGAGAGAGAACTAAATAAGGGTAAAAAACGGTAGAATCACGTGAAAAATCTAAAATCACGTAAAATCACATATGATTGTCATGCTGCTTGCATATTTTTGTGTTCACCGTTAGTCTAAAACCACATGTAATTTGGTCGTTTTCATGTTTTATTCGATTAGTGTTATTTCTATTATGTATATATGGATATATAGATTAGGTTATGTATGAATTGTATTGTAGAGATGATCATATAGTTTGGGTAATCTAGAATCTTAGAAATAAAGATGGAATAGAGAAGAAGGTCAAAGGTCTTAAAATAGGTTGTTATGGTCGTTACACACTTGAAAATGTGGACTGGCAGCGGAGTGGTTAAAAAATATATGAATCATTTTCTTATTTATTTGAAAACTATTATAAATTAGACTTGTATTAAATCAATTACATACAGTCTACCAAACCCCCTCCCCTCCCCTCTCTTTCTTTTTTTAGGATCACTTTTATTTCTTGAAAAATAGTGTACGTGAAGTTATGTTTTTTCTATTAATCTAAATATTTAACTCGCTATGTGAACCGACTAATTACAGAACGACCACCTGTTTTGCTGATGGTTCGGAGTCATCGCATTTAAACACCTATGACCACAAGAGGATATTTATTTATGTTTGGATTTGAACCTGAGACCTCGTTAAATTATGTTATCTATACTATCTTATAAAACATTTGACTAAAACTCTTAAAAACTCTTAAACTCGTTCATCCCTAAA